>NC_133649.1:15665045-16029576 GCF_009905375.1 Apium graveolens | reverse complement strand
AATATTTCATCATTTTTTGGTTCTAGTACTCATTTTGCAAAAAAAAATTACCTTTTTTTGTGATAGTACTTTTGAATTTATTTTATTAGTCTGGTTTTCAATTTTAAATTATAATAATTTTTTATGATTATTATTATATTTTTTCCCGGTTCTTATGTGTTATAAATGTGTAATTATAGTTTAATTTCTTAATTAATTATCTATTTATAAAGATTATTAACTATTTTAATGGAATATTACAATAGTTAAAATACATATATTATATAATATATTTTATTGGATTTTTATTTTAATATTAATTTATAATAGATTTAATATTATTATTATTATTATTAGTATTATTATTATTATTATTATACCTACACTTTCACCCGTGCAACCCCACCTTATTTTTTCTATTCTATTAATGATTTTGATAAAAATACTTTAAATTTAATTTTCATGGTACTTTAAATGTATTTCATTATATTTGTATTTCAATTTAAATTGTAATAATGTATTATTATTATTATTATTATTATTATTATTATTATTATTATTATTATTAGTATTATATTTCAAACTTACTCATTCCAATTTTTTTAAGAAAATGATACTAATTTAACCCGATTATAAATGATTTGTTAATTGTTACTTATATTTATTTTTATTAAAATAATTATTGTTTGTATAATATATAATAATATAATACTTTAAATATTTTTTATATCAATTAAGAATATATTATTATAGTTCAATTTTTTAATTATAAATATTTATTATATAGATTATTAGATATTATAGTAGAATAATACGATATCTCTTACTACCTATACCTTAGCATGTAATCCACTATGTGACTAACCCCGCCACCAAAACTCCCTTACTCAATTTCTTAATTAATTATCATTCTTAAGTATTTTAATGGAATTGTTGAAATACATATAGTATATAATATATTTTATTGAATTTTTATTTCGATTTTAATTTATAATAGTAGTTATTATAATAATTATAATAATAATAATAATAATAATAATTATTATTATTATTATTATTATACCTACACTTTCACCAATGCAACCCCACCTTATTTTTTCTATTCTATTAATGATTTTGAAAAAAAATACTTTACATTTAATTTTCATGGTACTTTAAATGTATTTAATTATATTTGTATTTCAATTTTAAATTTTAATAATGTATTATTATTATTATTATATTTCAAACTTACTCATTCCAATTTTTTTTAAGAAAATGATACTAATTTAACCCGATTATAAATGATTTGTTAATTGTTACTTATATTTATTTATATTAAAATAATTATTGTTTGTATTATATATAATATAATACTTTCAATATTTTTTATATCAATTAAGAATATATTATTATAGTTCAATTTCTTAATTATAAATGTTTATTAAATAGATTATTAGATATTATAGTAGAATAATAGGATATCGTGACGACCAAACCATATAACCGTAACACCAAAACTCCCTTACTCTAATAGTTGAAATACATATAGTATATAATATATTTTATAGGATTTTTATTTCAATTTTAATTTATAATAGTAGTTATTATTATTATTATTATTATTATTATTATTATTATTATTATTATTATTATTATTATTATTATACCTACACTTTCTCCCGTGCAACCCCACCTTATTTTTTCTATTCAATTAATGATTTTGGAAAAAAATACTTTGCATTTAATTTTCATGGTACTTTAAATGTATTTCAATTTTAAATTGTAATAATGTATTATTATTATTATTATCATTATCATTATATTTCAAACTTACTCATTCCAATTTTTTTTTAAGAAAATGATACTAATTTAACCCGATTATAAATGATTTGTTAATTATTACTTATATTTATTTATATTAAATAATTATTGTTTGTATTATATATAATATAATACTTTCAATATTTTTATATCAATTAAGAATATATTATTATAGTTCAATTTCTTAATTATAAATGTTTATTATATAGATTATTAGATATTATAGTAGAATAATAGGATATCCTTTATTATCTATACTACCTATACCTTAACTGGTGTAATCCACGTATGTGAGGACCAAACCATGTAACCGTACCACCAAAACTCCCTTACTCTAATTATATATACGATATAATATTATTTAATATAAAATTTAGGAGGGTTTGTCTAGTGTGTGCCCATGACACAAGCTAAACACTAAAACTATAAAATTTGGAGTGTTTTGATTGGTGGAGTTGTTGTAAATGTAGGGGTCCATTATTATTAAAAAGTATTATCCACTCAAAACAAGTTAAAATGATAGAAATTTGTGCTTAGTGTGTGCTCGTGGACACACAACACAAAAACCAAATTTAGGATACATTATAAAAATGTAGATACTCGTGTTAAATCCTAATATCTTAGAGTATCTACAATAATCTCTTTAAACAAGCGTTCAAGTGGAAAAATAGAGAATATTAACAAAATTAAAACTTCAAGAGACTCTTAAAGACACTTTAGAGCAAGTTCAACGGTTTCCTTATATAAGCTCTTAAGTCCTGAAAGGATATTTTTGATATATTATTTATTTTGGTATTTGTACGATTAAACATAAAATTTAAGTACATTTAGATCCTCTCCTTTAGGACATGATTTTAATTGATCCAGATCAAAGTCAAATAGTCAAACCAGCTAAATTATTTTCAAGACTATTTATAAAAGAGATATTCCATTATTCTCAAAACATCAAAATTATATTTTGTGGAATATATCTCTAAGGCAATTTGATCAAATAAGAAATACCAAGATATGATATTTTTTAGATCACAGCTGCAACATCAATAAGACAACAAGCTCTAATAAGGCAATTACTCGTACTTCTATTATTTGGATCCTGGTCAACGCATAGTTCGTGTATATAGTCCAATTATTAAAGATATCGTATAATCCCTTCTAGCACCTTAGTGTTCCGTGGGGTTTTTATTCGATATATATAAACTTCGTAATCATCCGTCTAAGCTTCAAAGGTAGATTTAATCACACGAGTTGACCAATTACTTTGCATTTCATTTATCTCGATCTTGGCCAACGCATAGTTCGTGTATATAGTATCATTACGAAAGGTATCACTTATAACCCCTTCTAGCATCTTCAGTGTTCCGGGGGATTATAAGTCGATCAATAGTAAACTTCGTAATCATCCACCTAAACTTCAAAAGCACAAATTCAAATCCAATTACTTGCACTTCTATTATTTGGACCTTGGCTAAGAATCATAGAACCTATAAAGTTGCTTGAATTTAAAAGTATACTTTGACCACATAACCATCAAATCATAAGTATACTAAATCCATAAGCCTAAGAGCTTAAAAGGCTAGGTACAATTTCGAGATTGTAACCAAAGTATTCTCCGATCCATAAATACATAATCGAAAGAAAAAGAATAAAAAAGAAGTCATAAACCTTAGTGCTTATACATATATACAAAACTTCTTATTACTCCGATAAACATATATTTTACAAAGACTGAGTAATCATAAGTATACTTGACATATAAATATATATTCCGAGTTAAGTATACGTATTGAGTTTGAAGATCAAAGAAGTCATAATCCATATTGATTATACATATAAATGACTTCTTATATTACTCCGATTAACATATAATCCATAGAGACGGAGTAATCAAAAGTATACTTGATATAACATTTTATATCTCAAGTCAAGTATACATATAGAGTATTAATATTTTTATTTTAATATTATACTATCTTTTGGGCTAGTACCGTAACATACTAGTTCAACACATGTTTTCTCTATACTTTGTGTTTTGTGGATTGTCTTATTAGTTTCGTAGTGAGGTGAGGTGACGTGAGGTGATCTTCATTCTAAGACCTAAGACTCATACGCACTAGCGGGGAGTTAGTCGTATTTGCACCGTGAAGAAGAGGAAAGATCCAAGACCGGATACTAAGATCCGAGACCGGTGAAAGCTAAAGAAGCCAAGTCCACACAAGGGATCTACATCAACTTTGAAGAGATAATGGGGAGTTATTGTCTAAGATAAGTTGTGTAGGAATTGCATTTATTTTGAGGTGGTGACCCTTGTGTTACGCACCAAAATAAATATTTGTAAGGGTGTAAAGGCTTCTCCGCCTACTAAAGGAGTGAGTTTATATTAAGGTGTTAGATATATTTGAGATGTCATGTTTAATCTGATTTGTGTTTAGCAGAACTTAACAACAGGACATATGAGGACTTACTGAAATCAAAACTTACTAAAGTCAGAACTTAATGTCAGAACTTAAGACGTCAGAAGATACATATCAGTACTTAAGTGCGGGAAGACTTCAGATATGGAATGCGGCTGATTTACCGGAGAGAAGATCTGGACTAAAATAATAGAAGATATGCATGGAAAGAGTTAGAGGACTAGAAGACTTGTAGAAGATATCTGATTGATATATTTTAGGAGACAGAATTATATTCCATATCAATTAGAATATATCTTGTAACTGTGTACTATATAAACACAGCTTAGGGTTTACACTATATGTGTTATCATTATCGAGAAATATTATTCATTGTAACCTAGTAGCTCTTAGTGATATTTGTTCATCACTGAGAGAGAACAACAGTTCACATTGTAACAGAGTTTATTGAATATACTTGATCTTTGTCATATACTTGTGTTCAAATCGATTTGATTGTATAAACACTGTATTCAACCCCCTTCTACAGTGTTGTGTGACCTAACAAGTGATATCAGAGCTTTTCTGGTAACACACATACAGTAAAGATCCAAACAATCATGTCTGAAGAAACACAAACCCCAACTAAGCCCACCAAAACTCAAGAAACTCAAAACACTCAAATCCACAGTCGATATGAGACTATTAGAGTTCCCATACTGAGACCTTCTGAGTATCCCATATGGAAAGTGAAGATGGCTATGTTTCTGGAAGTTACAGATCCAAAATACCTTGACAGAATTAATGAAGGACCATATAAGCCTATCAAGCTCTCTGTTGTAGTTGCTGATCAACCAGCAAAGTCCATACCAAAGGAGAAAGGTGATTACACAGTCATCTATTGCCAAGGATGCAAGGGTAAGGCATTTGCTGCATAGTACCATTGATAATGTCATGTCAAACAGGGTAATTGGATGCAAGACTGCAAAGGGGATATGGGATGCTTTGGAGACAAGATGTCAGGGAACTGATGCAATCAAAAAGAACAGGATGACTATACTCACTCAAGAGTATGAGCACTTTGACTCAAAAGTTGATGAGTCATTAATTGACTTATATGACATGTTTGTCAAACTCTTGAATAATTTGTCACTGGTGGACAAGGAATATGATCTTGAAGATTCAAATCTAAAATTCCTTTTAGCTCTTCCTGAAAATTGGGATTTGAAGTCTACTACCATAAGAGACAACTATGACCTTACTGAAACTACTCTTGATGAAATTTATGGTATGCTCAAGACTTATGAATTTGAGATGGATCAAAGGAGCAAGAGACATGGAAGAAATGTTAGTCCCTAACAATGCAACAAGAATTACAGAAGGGGGGTTGAATGGAATTCTTGAACTTTTTTTAAAAATATAAAATGTTCTATCTTAATAATATATAAGTGTTTGATTTGCAAAGTGCGGAATAAGAAGTTAGTACAATCAAAACACAAGTAATTAAAAACACAAGTCTTTAAAAACTTTCTGGTGGATTTGAATGTAGCCACCAGAGATATACATTATATCAAGAGAACTCTGTGTAGCAAGATTAGCTCACAGCTGCTTACAAATATGAACAACTAAGTTTACAGAGAAATGCTGAGGATGCAGCTTACAATTGTTTCACTGAGATAATGTTCTTAGTCTTGTTTTATTTGCTACTTCTTGGTTTATATATCACCAAGATTACAAAGTAATAAGACAAGATAATAAAACAAAACCTATCAAGTCTAATACTATGCTACTTCATTACTCTATTCCAGCATATTTGAATATCTTCATAATAGCATGGAAATGGCAATGCTTCTTTGTTCTCTAAAACCCAGTTGAATAGGCTTCCACATTTCTTTTGCATACACTCGACGCATGTGACTGTGTTGTCACTGTCAATAGATGTTTGAATTAATTATCCGTTGGGTACATGATCATCCGTCGGGTTGCCTTGTTGATCATCCGTCGAGTGGCATTGTTGTTTATCCATCGGGTAGCTATCTGGCACTTGACTTCATTTCATTTATGCAGAATTACAAGACATCATCTATGTACAATTAATCAACCTATTCTGCATATCTAATTAAAGTCAACATGACTTGAGTGCTACTACTGAATCAAAACAAGGTGTATGCAGAAATGTGCTACTGACTCATTATTACACAAGCTACTCACTCGATGGATAATAAATCATCATCCGTCGGGATTATATTTAATCATCCGTCGGGACTATATTCCTTATCCGTCGAGTGCTACATTTTTCACTAAGTAAAATCTACTAAGGTGTTTTGTTAATGAAATCATCAAGTTCACAACATATCCACAACAATCTCCCCTAATTTATGTCTACTGGAATTGTAGCCATAAATTAAGAGAAACTTGATGATAACAAAACACCCTAAAAATACAACTTTAAAAGTAAGTAGATAAAACTATAAAGTGCTTCAAATAACAAAATGCACAAAGATTAGCTCACAATCATTTTCAAGGTGCTCCTCTAGCCTGAGCAGATTAATCTAATTCCTTGAAGATCTGGATTTCTTTCCAAGCTTTTTGTTGTTTTCTTCTATCTGATTTTGGAGCTGTCTGTGGAATTCCAGTTCATCAGATTCCGAGAGATTTAGCTTTTCTTGCATTTCCAAAAGAGTCTCATTGCTAGAGATGCTCAATTGGTCTTCTAATCTGAAAAATCTTCTAACTCCTTTGTCATCCATGAACTCCATCAGCCAGTAGGGCCTTAGATGCTCTCTACTCCCTGTGTAAGGAATGGTTAGAGTCTTTGGGAGTACATCTTTAGCTCTAATACTCCTCAGTTCTTCAATCTTCTTTAGAACAAGTCTTCTTGCAATTACGTTGAATCCAAAGTTCTTCTTGAATGATGAATAAACCTTTATCAGCACAGATTGGCTTTCTTGAAGGATCCTGTGAAGTGGCCATTAAATCTCCTTTCCTCCCTTGTACTTGAAAACTAACCTTTCAGGTAGATTCCTGTAGGCATCAATCCCTCTAACTTTTTCCAGTTCATCTAGATAGAGGTTTAGATCAGAGAATTACTTGATGTCACATAAGTACATGTAATCTCCCTTGTTGACTTTGGATTGAGCTTTGGTTAGAGATTTGGATTTGAGAGGTGACAACTTCACTTTCTTGACTGCTCTTGACTTTGTTCTCTTTGGCTTGTTAAGGATTGGCAAATTGAAGTCAGGAATTGGTAGACTTTCCCAGTCTATTGGTTCATCCTTAGGCACAATAGGTTCACCATGAATGTTCCTGTAACGATCCACCACCTTAATGTCTTCAAATACCACTGAGGGTTTTGATGCTTGAGAGATTTGCCTGACTTGAGAGTGATGAATGGCTGACTTTTCTGGCTTCTTTGCTAGCCCAAACTTCTTTTGAATATCCTCATCAATTTTCTCCCAGTTGATTGGATTCAACTGCTCCTTTTTAGCTGCTTTCAAAGTAGCTGCTGCTTCTTTTATCAGATCAATACTGTCCTTAGTTGGTGGCTTTGAGATAGTAATTGTAGGCACAATTACTTTGCTAATTTGAATGTTGAGCACTTCTTGCTCCCCCTCACTCCTAGAACTCTCTTTCTCCCCCTTTTTGTTATCATCAAGCTGAGTAAAGGAGGAGGTTTGTGCAACCACCAGTTTCTGAAACAAGTCTATTTGTTGAGCTTGGTGTAGATGAATTGCTGTAAGAGATGCTTCCATAGCAAACATTCTTTTGTCCAAGGCATCAACTTTGGTGGCAAGATCTGAGTTTTTCTTGAGCTGTCTCTTGATGTCTGTAATTGTTGTCCCTGGAAGTCTAGTTTCCAATCTCTCAGAAAAGTCTTTATTGAGTTCACCAATTTCCTGTTTGAGAGTGGAGACATTGAGAGTTTGTTGATAGCCTTGAATTTGATGTAGTTGGAGAGAAGCAAGATGTGCTTGCAGAAGCTTCTCGGTGCTAGCATTTGTGGATGATTGAAGTGCAGACTGTGTTTGACTGATTAGCTGGATGAGAGTAGATTTGAAGTGATGTTCATCACATTTCTTGGAGAAGGCCCATGATGGCATGCCTGATCTTGAACTAAAGCCTACTTCTCCCCTTTGTCCAATGGCTTTTCTTCAGTATCTCCACTTTCATCTCCAAAAAATTCTTCTGAATCACCAGTCTCATAATCAACATCACCAGCTGTAAAAGGCAAAGCTGTGATGGCATCCTTAGCTCTTAGCATTGACTGTGTGGTGTGCACCAGGTTGAGCATCCATTATGCATTGTCATTGCCCTGTTCAGCTAGAAGTTGATATGCTGGAACAGGGTGAGTAAATGTCTCAGCATCAAGGGAGGTAGAATCTATAACAACTTGAGGTTGCTGAGATAGTCCCTCCATGTCTGCATCATGGACATTCATTAACTCACATGCAATGACATCCACCCTTATATCTCCTGTACTTGCATTTCTCTCATTATCTCTCTTTTGTTGCATCAAGGTCTCACCTTGGCTCCCCACCCTCACACCCTCACCTTCACCATCTAAGGTGGGACTCCTCACACTCTCTTTTACCAGTCTTGAAGAAATGGACTGTATAGTTTCACTCTTTTCCTCTCCTTTTTCTTGGGAGCAACCCAGACTCTCACTCAGTTCACTCCATTCCTTCAATCCTAGGAGTGATTGTACTACCACTAAGTCTTCTGAACTTGAGATAATTGATGAAATTTGAAGCTGTGCAGAGACACTCGACAGATAAGGGATATCCGTCAGGTTAGCAGTTTGACTATCCGACGGATAACTGCTGTTAAGCTTATCCGTCGGGATACAATCATTACTCGATGGATGAACAATATCCATCGAGAGAGTAGGAATAAATGAGTTTGGAGTGGAGACTATTATGGACTATGTGCAGATTGATGAGAGTTTTGGCACATATGTCTCAACAGTTCCTGAAAGAATTGGCAAGTGAGCCAAAAAATTATTCAAAAGATGATGCTCACTTGCACTAGATTTTGGCTTCCCCGACAGAGTTAAAGAAGGGGAATCATGATTTGATGTGTTGATCATATCCACATCCAGAGAGTTTGTGGGAGAATTTGGTGTTTGAGGTGCTTCTATAACTAAAGATTTTGGCTGTGACTCCACATTTATTGGAGCCACATCAAACTGACTATAAAAAGGTGCAGTGATTGTGTCTTCAGCACCAGTTTGCACAGTATGTGAACCCTGTGCATCCCCAAGGGTTTTTGGTTTCTTCTTTCTAGTATAGGTTTGGGGTGAGCTTGTGTCCCTTACCCTTTTGGCCTGTGCTCTTGGCTGAGAGCTTTGTTCAATAGTCACATCCTTTTGGGAGGATACAACTAGCAATGAGCTTATGTCCTTATTAAGCACTGTAGTTTGTTGGGAAACTGCAGTGTGGCTAGGCTGGGAAACACTTATCTCTCCAACCTTATCCTTAGGGTTTCTTTTATGTTCACCCTGTCCCTCACCTACCTTACCCACCTTCACACTCCCCTCTTTAGATTTGGTGGATTTTGCAATTGGCATCTTTTGAGAGACACCAGAGGGGGCTTTCATTGTCTTTGATTTTGAAATTTTGAGTAGGCAACTGTTGGGTCATTGACACAGTTGCCATAGCTACACTAGAATGCAAAGAAATTTGTGAGGTTGGAAGAGTAGAGACAGATGAAATTACCTCACTTACCTGAGGTGTTTCCATTACAGGGAAATAAAAGGGTGGCACCTCTTTGTGATTGTTTACCCTGCTCAAATCTGCAATAATTCTTCTTTCTTAAACCCAATAATCTAGTTTGTTGGTTGGGTTCTCAAGCACAATTTCCTCAGAGAGGTGGTTAGCAAGTATCATGAAAAATCTAGCATAGTAGACATTATTACCCCTCTTATTTAACTCCCCTAACTTAAACCCCAACTCAATTATGATAAGATCACTAAAGTTGAAAAATTTATCAGTAACAAGCATGTAAAGCATGTTAAGCATAGAGATATTGACAGAATCAAAATTAATGATTTTACCAGAAAAGACCTTGGTAACTACATCACACAGATAACTCCGTTGCTTTCTAAGACCCAACCTCCTAATTTCACTTAATTTAGAAGTAAATAGTGCATAGTTCATGGAGTTAAGCATGTTAATAATGTCAGTGTCTGTGTGTGGTGAAGTTACAGTATTATCAGAAATCTTGAAACATGCTTTAACAATATCACTGTTAACACAGAATTCCTTACCTTTAATAGTGAAAGTGATAGTCTTATCAGCTGAGTTGTATGTAGCAGTTGTCCACATCTCTTCAACAACCTCACAGTAGATGGTGGGTGATTCCAGCATGGCACAGTTAAGTTTGCAGTTCTTCATAAAATCCATCATCTTGTGGTAGTCACCAGACTGTTGAATCCCCATGTTCACAAGAGCAGTGAAGTTGTTCTTCTCATAAATAAAACCAGTTTGAGACATTATCTTGACGACGGGTGCCATTATTAGAGAGTAAAAACTTGCAGAGAGAGAGTAAGTGCTTTTGAGAAAGAAAGAAATTAGAGCAGATGATTTGAGAATGATAAAAGAAAAGTAATGAAAATGAATTAAGCTTTTATACTATCTCAAAAATAACTGTAAAAAATAATAAAGTAAAATAAAGTAACCAATAAGAATTGCCCAAAATAGCCGTTTAAAAAATAAACTGTAAAAATTCCATCAATTATCCATCGTGTTATGCTTACAAACTGTAAGTATACTCGATGGATAATGTTCAGAGAATCAACGGCTAAGAATAAGACAATTCGACGGATGAGGATAAATCAGTTATCCGTCGAGTCATAAAATATTCCAGAAAAATAATTAATTTTATTAACAAATAGTATACTGACGAATGATCAAACTCGATGGATAGTGATCACCCGTCGAGATGTAAATTTTGACTTAGCCAAAATTTCATCCATGACTGAAAAATCAATTAAGTCTCTGGCTGCATTATAACTTGCAAAAAATCTATAAAGATTCAAGAGTAATTTAGCATACCTAACTCACTTACCAACCTTGAAAAGGTAGATTCATCCAGTGGCTTGGTAAATATATCTGCAAGCTGCTTTTCACTTGGAACAAAATGTAGTTCCACAGTACCATTCATTAGATGTTCCCTTATGAAGTGGTACTTGATGTCTATGTGCTTTGTTCTTGAATGTTGCACTGGATTTTCAGTGATGGCAATTGCACTTGTGTTATCACAGAAAATGGGAATTCTTTCCACTTGCAGACCATAGTCTAGCAATTGGTTTTTCATCCACAAAATATGTGCACAGCAACTGCCGGCAGCAATATATTCAGCTTCAGCTGTAGAAGTAGAAACTGAATTTTGCTTTTTACTGAACTAGGACACAAGCTTGTTTCCTAGAAATTGACAGGTTCCTGTTGTACTTTTTCTATCAATTCTACAACATGCATAATCTGCATCTGAATAACCAGTTAGATCAAAACCAGAATCTCTAGGGTACCAAATGCCAAGTTTTGGTGTTCCCTTGAGATATCTGAAAATTCTCTTAATAACTACTAAGTGAGATTCTCTAAGATCAACCTGAAATCTAGCACACAAACATGTAGTAAACATTATAACTGGCCTACTAGCTGTTAAGTATATAAGTGAGCCAACCATGCCCCTATAACTTGAAATATCCATAGACTTTTCAGTAGTGTTTAATTCAAGCTTAGTTGCAGTGGCCATGGGAGTTTTTGCAAATGTGCAATCCATTAGATCAAACTTCTTTAAAAGATCATAAATGTATTTAGTTTGACTAATGAATATTCCATCACTAACTTGCTTAACTTGCAAACCAAGAAAGTAAGTTAGTTCTCCCATCATACTCATTTCATACTTATTTTGCATCAATTTGGCAAACTTTTTGCAAAGTTTTTCAACTGTAGAGCCAAAAATAATGTCATTTACATAAATTTGAACAAGTATACTAGAGCCATTAACATTTCTAAAGAAAAGAGTTTTGTCTACAGTACCTCTAGTGAAGTGAACCTTTAAAAGAAACTTTGACAAAGTGTAATACCAGGCTCTAGGTGCTTGCTTCAGTCCATAAAGTGCTTTCAAAAGACAGTAAACATATTCTGGAAAGTTTGGATCTTTAAAACCAGGAGGCTGACTGACATAGACTTCCTCCTCCAAATCTCCATTCAAAAAGGCACTTTTGACATCCATTTGATAGACTTTGAAATTGGAATAGGCTGCATAGGATAAGAAGATTCTGATGGCTTCAAGTCTTGCAACAGGAGCAAATGTTTCATCAAAATCTATTCCTTCTTGTTGACAATAGCCCTTAGCAACCAATCTAGCTTTGTTCCTGACTACTATGCCATTTTCATCCATCTTGTTTCTGAATACCCATTTGGTGTCTATTGGATTCTTTCCTTTAGGCTTGGGCATTAGCTTCCATACCTTATTTCTCTCAAATTGGTTTAGCTCCTCCCGCATAGCTAAAATCAAATCAGGATCCAACAAAGCTTCTTCTACCTTCTTTGGTTCTTCCTTAGAAAGAAAGCTGCTGTATAGACATTCTTCTTGAGTTGCTCTCCTTGTTTGAACTCTAGAAGATACATCACCAATGATGAGCTCAAAGGGATGATCCTTTGTCCATTTCCTTTGTTGAGGTAGATTAGCTCTAGATGAAGAGGCCTCATTGTTGTCTTGATGTGTGATTGAGTTTAGATTATTAGAAACTCTTCCTGAGTTAATGGATCTTTGATTTGAGAAAGGGGAACTTTCTGTAAGTGATCTATTTTGACCTCCAGCTTCTTTTGATGACCCAACAGATGGTGAATTTTGAGTATCGACGGATGAAGCTGGTTATCTCCCGACGGATAAAGCAGATTGCCTCCCGACGGATGAAGCATTATGCAACTCGAAAGATGTTGAATTTTGTGCTTCATTGGTAGTGGATTTTTTTGCATTATCCTTTGATACTGTTTCTTGATCACTTTCATCATCACTGTCATCACTAACCATCTCCACATTGTCAAATTTGAGGCTCTCATGGTAATCTCCATCTTGCAGTCCTTCAATCTTTTTATCATCAAACACAACATGTATTAATTCCACAACAATGTTGGTTCTTAGATTGTAGACTCCATATGCTTTACCAACAGCATATCCAACAAAAATTCCTTCATCTGCTTTAGCATCAAACTTCCCATTCTAGTCAGTTTGATTTCTCAAGATATAACATTTGCAGCCAAAGACATGAAGAAAATTTAGAGTTGGATTCTTGTTCTTGAACAATTGATAGGGAGTCATGCATTTTGCTTGATTAACCAGAGAAATATTCTGAGTGTAGCATGCAGTATTTACAGCTTCAGCCCAGAAATATGTTGGTAACTTAGACTCTTCAAGCATTGTCCTTGCAGCTTCAATAAGTGATATGTTCTTCCTTTCTACTACTCCATTTTGTTGTGGAGTTCTTGCTACTGAAAACTCATGCAAAATCCCATTTTCTTCACAAAATGCTCTCATGACAGAATTCTTGAACTCAGTTCCATTATCACTCCTGATTCTTCTAACTTTGAAATCAGGATGATTATTGACTTTCCTTATGTGATTGATGATGATTTCACTAGCCTCATCTTTAGAATTTAGGAAATATGTCCAAGAGAACTTTGAGAAATCATCTACAATTACTAGGCAAAATCTTTTCCTTGAGATGGACAACACATTGACTGGTCCAAACAAATCCATGTGTAGCAGTTGCAAAGGTTCTTTAATTGTTGAATCAAGCTTCTTTCTGAATGATTTTTTGATCTGCTTTCCTTTTTGGCAGGCATCACACAATCCATCCTTAGAAAACTCCACTTGAGGAATACCCCTAACCAGTTCTTTCTTTACAAGTTCATTCATGGTCTTGAAGTTTAAATGGGATAGCTTCTTGTGCCATAACTAACTTTCATCCTGACTTGCTTTGCTGAGAAGACAAGTAACAGATTCTGCATTTGATGAGTTGAAGTCAGCTAAGTACACATTCCCTTTTCTCACACCAGTGAGAACCACTTTGTTGCTTCTCTTGTTTGTCACACCACAGGCTTCTATGTTGAAGTTACTAAATTGCCTTTATCACATAGCTGGTTGATATTCAACAAATTATGCTTGAGACCATCCACTAAGGCAACCTCCTCAATGATGACATTATCTTTTGAAATCAAGCCATATCCCACAGTATAACCCTTGTTGTCATCTCCAAAAGTAATACTTGAGCCAGCTCTCTCCTTGAACTCTGTGAGCAGGGTAGAATCACCAGTCATGTGTCTTGAACAACCACTATCCAAGTACCATAGATTCTTTCTATTTCCCTGCACACATCAAAATCAAATCAAGTTGATTTTGGTATCCAAGTTTCCTTGGGTCTTGCCTTGTTAGCCTTCTTTTTAGGTTTGATCTCATTTGACTTGGGGATATCAGATTCATCCTTAGTCATTTGAGTTGGACCTTTGAAACCATTCATTACAGCAGAATTATCATGTATATTTTGATTAACAGGAAATGGCATGCTACTAGTAAACATATTATTCCAGTAAGGCATGCTAAATGGCATTTGTGGCATACTAAATACAACATAATAAGGATTAGGTGCAAATGGCATATCAGCAAACTGTGCATTCATATTATGTGTAGACATAACATTCATAGGCATAGAAGGCATGGCATTTATGTTGGGAAAATGAGGTGGCACGGATATGGAAGTAGGCATGGCAGTTTTGTAATTAATAGACAAATGATTTACACTACCACACTTGACACAGATTTTTCTAGGAGCATATTTATCAGGCGTGTAGTTGTTATGCTTGTTAATTCCTACTTTACCATTTCTATTATTTTTCTTTTTAGCCTCTGTTTTAACCTCAATCTTTTCCAGTCTGTCACTCAATTGCTTGACAGTCATATGACCAACATTAGCCTTTTTTTCCTTCTTCACTTGACTGGATTCTCCTGGAACAAAATTCTTGGAAACTGATCCATATTTCTCATTTAACTTGGCAAGTTTGGCTTTACTCACAGGTTTGCTCACAGTCGACTAATGAGGATTTATATCACTCAACGGATAACCTTTTCTGTTATCCGATGGATGACCCTCGTCATCCGTCGAGTCAACATCTGTTAGCAATCCTTCAACAAAATTTGATTCCAACTTCTCCTTACTCTTCTTCCAGGCTGCATCATAAAAGGACTCAATACCTTGAACTTTGGTGATTTGATCATGAACATCTCTAGATGTTTTTCATGCCTTAATCACCTCCTATTCTCGTTCAAGCTGCTTTTTCAAGATCTCTTCTTTCTTCAAGGACTCAGTTAATTCATCCTTAGCAATTTTATACTCAATTCTCAATTTTTCAAATTCAATGAACTGAGACTCTAGCACATTATTCCTCTAACTTAAAAACAAATTGTTTTCTTTGATTTTAGCATTTTCCTTAGTAAGAGACTTAAGTGTAACACGCAAATGATATAATTCTGTAGACATGTCATTTATTGCATCATTATACTCAGCTTTAGATAAATTTGCAAGGTCAGTGGTGATTACCTGATTACTTGAAGAACTTGTCTCTGTTTCATCAGACTTGGCCATTAGGGCTAGATTGACATAATTGACATCCTCATCCTCATCCAGACCATCTGCTGCCCAGTCATTTTCTTGTGTAATAAAAGCCCTTTCCTTTTGTTTGAGCAACTCAAAGTATTTCTGTTTATAATCCACAGCCTCAAACTTCTTTTTGCTGGAATCTGACTTTCTACACTCACTGACAAAGTGCCCTGCTAAGCCACATTTAAAACATTTAAATTTTGATTTATCCACCATGTTTCTATTTGGCTTAGCTGCTCCAATGTTCTTCTTGAACTTGAGCTTGGCAAATCTTCTGGAAAGAAATGCTAGATGTTCATCAATATCTTTCATGTCATCTTGGCTCAAAGAATCTTCATTTTCTGCTCCCCTTGCCCTTGTTTTCACAGACCTTTGAAGTTGATTCAACAACTTCCATCTTCATCTCCTTCTCTTTCTCTAACTCAGCAACATGAAAAACATCCTAGTGTTGGACAGTGGATGTTCAGGACATATGACTGGAAATAAAGCCCTGCTATCAGACTTTGTGGAGAAAGCTGGCCCAGGAGTTTCTAATGGAGATGGCAACATGGGAAAAACTCTGGGATATGGCAATATCAATCTTGGGAATGTCATCATTAAAACAGTAACTCTTGTCTCATGACTTAAACACAATTTGCTAAGTGTGAGTCAAATATGTGACAGAGGTTATCATGTGGATTTTTTTGAAGAACACTGTGAAGTTGTAAGTAATTCTACAGGCAAAGTGGTTCTGAAAGGTTACAGACATGGTAACATATATGAAGCCAGACTTTCAATAAATTCTGATGGTTTTGCAATATGTCTGTTGAGTAGAGCATCAATTGAAGAAAGCTGGAATTGGCACAAAAGACTCTCTCATTTGAATTTCAACAACATAAATGAGCTAGTAAAGAAATATCTTGTGAGAGGACTGCCAAAATCAGTATTTGCTC
Organism: Apium graveolens; assembly: GCF_009905375.1. Classification (NCBI taxonomy): domain Eukaryota; kingdom Viridiplantae; phylum Streptophyta; class Magnoliopsida; order Apiales; family Apiaceae; genus Apium; species Apium graveolens. The sequence goes on along the minus strand of NC_133649.1, from coordinate 16,012,810 downwards.
CTGATGGCCTTTGTGATTCATGTCAAAAGGCAAAACAAAGAAAATCTTCATTCAAGAGCAAAACGGAATCTTCAATTTTTGAGCCTTATCACCTACTACATGTTGATCTATTTGAGCCTTATTCAATATAATAAACTCTGTTATAATGGAACTGTCCTCTCTCAGTGATGAATAAATATCACGAGAACTGCTATGTTACAATGTATGATCTTCTCGATAATGATAACACATATAGTGTAAATCTATGTCTGTGTTTATATAGTACACAATTATAAGATAATTTCTAATTGATATGGAATATAATTATGTCTCCTAAAATATATTAATCAGATATCTTATACAAGTCTTCTTATCCTCTAACTCTTTCCATGCATATCTTCTTTTGTATTATTCTCGATCTTCTTTCCTGTAAATCAACTTCCTTCCTTAACTGTAAGTCCTCTCGTACTTAAGTTCTGATATCTATCTTCTGATATTTAAGTTCTGATATCCTTAAGTTCTGACTTCCAGTAAGTATTGATTCCAGTAAGTACTGATATTTCCTGTTTGTTAAGATCTAAAAACTAAACATGAAACATATTAGACATGACATCTCAAATATATCTAACATAGACATATATACAATTGATTTAATTCAAAATATGAACTGCCTTTAGATGAACTGATTTGGTATAAACTGATTGAGTGTGAACTTTTCTTGATATAATCTAACTTAGTGTGTAAATGCATAGATAATACTTAATATTGTATGATCTAAAGAATCTATGTGCTCTTATTAAACTGATCTTTTGTTCACTTAATCAAATATAACTCAGGCTTGGTTATACTCAATAATTTGATAAAGTTATGTTAACTGATCAACTTGTAATTAACTATAATTTGCTCCCGGCTTTAACTACTTAGGAAGATATAAATGATAATCCATGGTCAAATCAATTATATGTGTATTATCTCTTGAATGTAACTACGAACTGAAATTGATTAGAGTAACTTAATCACTAAACACTGCTTTAATCACCTGTGTATCTTGAAATAAGTACAAAAGTGTGTAAGTTATTTAGGAATACCAACTGATCCATGGCTGTGTTAATGTTTATGAGAATTATGTGCTTGACAGTGTATCATGTATCTGGACTCATTGTATCTTATCAGTATCTACTTGAATCAATCTATAATGTGTCATGTGCTTGTGATCTTTTGAAATATGTGCACTTGTTTGCTTTGTCAGATTTATTTGAATTCAAAATGTGATATAGTTCTTGATTCATTGAACTTCCGTGTACTTCAATCTTTATCTTTACCTGTGATATATGTACTCTTGTACACTATGACTGATTATACTGTGATGATTTAATATAGAGTTAATATATGAATTCAAAGGCTTAAAGCAAGTAATTAAAATAGAAGCACACACTACCCTCACAAAAAGACCTGGTAGGGGAGCCATGACACCTCTGTATCTGGATCACTACTGTGATTAATGGCCACTTAGAGATCTTAGGAGAAAAACTCTAAAATGTCATGAAGAAATTGTGTTTAAATCTGACTTATTGTTTATTCTGTGTGATTGTGTGATATTAATTGCTATCTGAATTAAATGGAATTGCATATGTAATATAAATGCATCAGTTGTGTTAAATGTGATATTATTCTCATTTATTCCTTATCATTTAACATAAGCTACCTATAGATATAAATGCATTATTCCGTGTTAAAAATAAAAAGGTTATTCCATTAATATATTTGAAAAGGTGTTACACTTTCTGCATATTCAAGACAGCAAACTGAACATTCTTAAATGCACAATTTGTCATCTTACTAGAGTCTATGTGTTAGGGTATGTTGCACTTCACCTTTATGTCACACAGTTTCCCAAAATCTGTGCACTATGTACTTAAAATAGTTTTTAAAATGGTATAATTAGGCACTTCATGTCACTATTTTCCTATAACTGCTATAAATATATCATGTCCTAGAATAACTAAGTAAATACCTAGGATTTGGACTTATGTGACATAGCATGCTTTGGTAAACTGCACTTAATGATAAACACTATTCATGAACAGTAAAAGTGACGTTAAAATGAAATTATTTTCTAAACTGATCTTGAATTTTGTGCAATGTGCATGCATATATACCTGTTACTTGCTGCATTCACACACACAAACTTAGACAAAGCTTGTCTTCTCTACTTTACAAGTCATGAATCCAAATACAATACCATATTACCCTAGACCAAGACCAGCCATAACCAATCCATATCTACTTCAAGATATGGAAAAGAAACAGTTTATCCACCACAAAAATTCTGCCTTTAACACTATAAACACTTCCCAGTCCAGAAACCCTAACCAAAGATCCTTGTACAGAAACCCTAGAAAATGATTTAGAAATCACACCATTCCATTCTATCAAAGCAGAAAATTCCAAATCCCAAATGCTCAAAACCCTAGACCCTCTAAGCCTTTTCAAGCTAGGGTATACACTAGGAAATTAAACCTCATAAATGAACCAAATACAAACACAAACACAAACAGTTCCAAACCCCCTCCTCCAGACCTTGCAAACCCTTCCAACTCAAAGAAATACCTAGACCTTATCAAAAATGTCCAGCCTTGCATTTGTGTGAATCTAACTGGTGAAGTTGAGAAGGTAATCAGAACTGCTAAATGTGATGGGTTAGTCTTTCATTTGTGTAGACAGTACTTCATACATTTGATGGGTGAATTCTATTGCAACATGAATATCATAAAGGGAGTAGATGGTGTGATGTATTTTACTACCACTGTGAACAAGAAGGTTATTTGCATTGATAACAAGAGTCAAAACAGAGCTTTGCATTTACCTTTACACTTGTGTGAACTTCCTTGTCATGATATTTGTTCCTTGTTTGTGTTTAACAAAGCTGAGTATGAGTTAATGTTGGGTGTCCTCTGTGAGTTTGATGTGCCTTTGGGGTTGTGTGATGTTAACTGTGGTATCCATTTTAAGCATTTTAAAGGGGTATTTCAACACTTAGCTTTAATAATTAGGGCCAATGTGTTACCTAAGCCTAATCAAAGCAAGTATTTTGACTTTTATGATGTAAAACTCATTTACCTCCTTTATAATAACAAGATAAACTTCAGTATATCCTATGTAATCTTGTTAAACATGATAAATGCTAATCTGGTAGGATACATGCCCTATGGTCTTCTCATTACATGTTTCTTTCTAATATGTAATATTCACCTTCCTGAAAAATTTGCTAACTTGGGTGATTCTCATACCACCAAAGACCATATATGACCTCAGATATCCCTTACAACCTGTGAACCTCAAGAGGTTGAACCTACTGTATTCCTTCAGTACTTAGAGAAGAAGACATCTTCCTCTCAAATTATAAGTCTGTGAGAGTCATGATTAGTGAGCTTAAAACTGAACTTAAAAAGGTTAAAACAAAAAATAAGCAGATTAAGGACAAGGTGGCTTACCTAGAAAGTGTAACTATATCCTGAAGAATATGATTTCCTATTTAGAGAACCTAGCTGGATCAAACCTAGGGGAACCTAGTTTGACTGACCTAGAGATTGTGAACTCATTCCAAGTTCCAGTCTCTAATGACTTAGATATGGTTCAGGAATTAGAGGATATAGGATTGGATGCTAGAGGACCCCCCATTGAACTCTTACCTGATCTGATTTATGTTTGTGATGTGGATGGAAATATGGTTGGATGATCTGTGTTTGCTAAACTTGAAGTGGTGTTTGATTCTGTGTTACTTAACTCTGCTGATTTGATGTTAACTTTTGTATTTTTAACTTTGTAATGATGGAACTAGATTTTGAACTTGTAATTCTCTAAAGTGTATGCACTCATTTTGCTTTGTAATGTTAAGACAGGTGCAAATGTTTGTTCTCTTTAATCAGTGAACCACACTGATTGAAAATGAACATTTTGGCTTCTTGTGAATATAAAATTTGCATTCTATTACATTCCCTTGCAGTACTGTATTTATTCCTTTATGAATCACTGATATGCATCTACAGGTACCGTTGTCAATATACTAAACGGTTGTACTGATAAACTAAGGAAATGATTTCAGTTTGCTGATAATTGAGATAGTTAAACAGTTTGATATCCTAGAACTACAACTGCTTTGTTTAAATCTGACTAGTCTACTAACCAGTTGTATTCAATCCACTAGTTCAAAGAATATATATAGATTAGCAACTGTGTATACTAATCATTTTACAGATTAACAAGTTCATTTTCTCAAAAACTCACACAGTGCATAAACAAAATGCAAAAGAAGTGTATTTGACATTTACACACTCACACACATCACTCAGGCATGAAAGGTACACACTGTTGGACTTATTCAAACTGTATTGTAATAATTGTTATTTAACTTATAACATGATAAGTTAGAATCAGTTTAGAACAATTTGAATGTAAACAGTTGGTTCCTTAGAATGTAGTAGTATTTATCCCATGTAAATTGCATAAAAAACGGTTATGAGTTTAGATAAAAAGCACTGAATTATCATGTATTAGTCTTCTGGAAATGTAACAAAACAAGACATAGAATGTATTAGGCTCTCACATGTGTAACAATTTCTATTGCAAGGATGTACTTTGTATTATTAAATCTGTAAAACTCGACAGGGTCATACGTACTTCTACTAAAACATCATGCATGCAACTGAACTAAAATCAAGGATAAACAGTTATATATGTTAGTTCAAGTTTAAAAGACCTGCGTAAAATTTGTTTGTATTTGCAGTAAAACTCTTTTTGTGATTGCTTAAAATGAAACTATGCTTTTTTCAAATGTCATAGTATGATTTAATCAAGGTTTAAAATCACAAAATTATATAAAATTGAACTTAGTTAAGGCCTACAAAGTTTGATATATATACTTGATAATTCTTTAAATTGAAAAGTTATGCATGGATAAGCTCAAATCACAAGACTAGTTTAAAAGGTATAAGTAAGTAAATGTTTTCTTATAAAAAGAAGTTATATCTTTAAACTGCAATTAGCATGTTTTAGCAGAGTCTTAAAATACGAAATTGTGCATGCAACAAGGCCAAATAAAACATGCATAAATGAATTACACTTAACATGTTTTTTTTACTAAAGGATTATAAAACTATCATTGTTTGCTTAAGGTAAATTCAGATTGTAAACTATGCCATGATATTCACCTATTTTTTTTATCTTCCAAACAAAAGGGGAGGAGAATTTAAAGTGTTTTATTGTAAACTAAAGGGAAATAAAAAGAAAAAAGTACTTAAACGAATTTAGACCCCTCAATTTTTTAACTGCCTAATTTTGCCAGATAATCACTATGCTTCAATATTTTTGAAATATCTAACAAAGTTTTGCAGGATTTATCCTAAGAGAGGAATCAAGCTGAGTCTCATAAACTGTATGTGCAAAAATATTTTAAAACTCATGCATACACCAAGGGGAAGCACACACTTGAAAAATTTAAATTTTATGTTTGTTTGGCAAATACCAAAAAGGGGAAGATTGAAAGGATATCATCGATATATTATTTATTTTGGTAATTGTACGATTAAACATAAAATTTAAGTTCACTTAGATACTCTCCATTAGGACATGATTTTAATTGATCCAAATATAAGTCAAATAGTCAAACCAGCTAAATTATTTTAAAGAGATATTCCATTATTCTAAAAACATCAAAATTATATTTTATCGAATATATCTTTAAGGCAATTTGATCAAATAAGAAATATCAAGATATGATATTTTTTAGATCACAGTTGCAACATCAATAAGGCAACAAACTCTAATAAGGAATATATCAGAAATATTCTTTAGAGATCTCGTGCTAAATCAAAAATGTTTTACTCTTCGCTCCTAAATATATTTTACATCATTCAAAAGAGTTTTTATTCAAAGTTTATTAATATTCATGGTTGAAGTATTAATATCCATTTTTGCACTCATTCTGTGTGTTCGTAAAGTAATTTTCTCTCGTTTCGTAAAATCAACATTTCACGGAGAAAATTATTCAAAAAAACTCAAAAATATTTCCCACCACTCAAATACCATTTATATATTAGAAAAATATATTTTAAGTATCTATACAAGTCAAAACTTTGGTCAAAATATCCATCTCTTTCATTTCAAGACCAATAGTATTTTTATTCGGAAGTAAAGGCTGACAGAACCGCTTTAAATCTAAATAGATACTTCCACATACTAGAATGACTTAAAATTCGGTATGGATCATTTAAATGATATTTTATATGCATGGTAAAAACTTCGTAGTGTTTCGAGAATTTTTGTCCAGGCACGAATTTCGAGGCAGTTGGTCCGACATTTGACCACGTTTGACCTAGCTACCATTGACCATTATTGACCAAACTTTTCAGGACATCATTTTATAATATTTAGGTAATTATCATATTTTTTATGATATTTATTTAATAGTTTTTGGGTGGTCATAATTAATGGTGCTTAATCATTAATTAAAGTAATTAAATAATGATTAAAAGAAAAGAAAAATATATATTTAATATATATATATATATATATATATATATATCAGCTGAGATTTGAATAGATCCTATCTTGTGCTTCCTTCCCACTTTCAAAGAAACACAACCTACTTGCCATGTCATCAATTCATGTGATACACTCCATCCACCATCCATTCCTTCTCACATCTCAACCATTCATTCCACCCAACTTCCTCTATAAATAAACCTCCACCCCAACCCATTTTAACTAAGCGAAAGAGCCAAATACCTGTTGGGAATTTTTTAAGAAGTTCCCCTCTTCATCTCTTTCAAATTATATACACACGCTTCTTCTCAAAAACCTTCACTCTCTTAAATATATACACATATACTTAAGGTTTTTGATATCCAAGCTTAGCTTCACCCAACCAAGATTGTTCTCGCCAAATGAGCTCATCCACCACCACTTTCCGGCCTCCCGAAGGGCTGCCCAAGTTCGTCCATAGTGCCAAAATCCGACCGAACCTCCGGCGAATGTTTCCGGCAAACTTTTTCGACCGTTTTCCAAAAGTGGTGAGTTTTTAGCTTCTTCTTTGGTTTTCATTATTTTGAGCTTTGTACTTAATTTCTCTACTTCATATCAAGCTCTAATACAAGATCTCCTATAAAGAAGGTTATCTAAGAAAAGAGAAAGAAGATTCGAACTCAAAATTCGAATAAGTACTTGATCTTCAAACCGAAACTCAAAACGAAGAAGATCTATAATATACAAGTACTTAAATCTCTAAATTACTCCTCACGAGTGAGATTTCATAAATCTCTAAATAACTCCTCACGAGTGAGATTTCATATTTGACATCACGAGTTGGCCAATTACTTGCATTTTATTTATCTTGACCTTGACCAACATATTTCGTGAATATAGTATAATTACGAAAGATATCGTTTTATAATCTCGCTAACATCTCTAGTGTTCCGAGAGATTATAAATCGATCAATAGTGATCTTCGTAATTTTATCAAATATAAGAGACGGATTAAATCTGGCCAATTACTCGTACTTCTATTATTTGGATCCTGGTCAACGCATAGTTCGTGTATATAGTCCAATTATGAAAGATATCGTATAATCCCTTCTAGCACCTTAGTGTTCCGTGGGGGTTTTATTCGATATATAAAAACTTCGTAATTATTCATCTAAGCTTCAAAGGTAGATTTAATCACACGAGTTGACCAATTACTTTGCATTTCATTTATCTCGATCTTGGTCAACGCATAGTTCGTGTATATAGTATCATTACGAAATGTATCACTTATAACCCCTTCTAGCATCTTCAGTGTTCCGGGGGATTATAAGTCCATCAATAGTAAACTTCGTAATCATCCACCTAAACTTCAAAAGCACAAATTCAAATCCAATTACTTGCACTTCTATTATTTGGACCTTGGCTAAGAATCATAGAACCTATAAAGTTGCTTGAAGTTAAAGGTATACTTTGACCACATATCGTCAAATCATAAGTATACTAAATCAATAAGCCTAAGAGCTTAAAAGGATAGGTACAATTCCGAGATTGTAACCAAAGTATTCTTCGATCCATAAATACATAATCGAAAGAAGAAGAATACAAAAGAAGTCATAAGCCATAATGCTTATACATATATACAAGACTTCTTATTACTCCGATAAACATATATTTTACAAAGATGGAGTAATCATAAGTATACTTGACATATAAATATATATTCCGAGTTAAGTATACGTATTGAGCTTGAAGATCAAAGAAGTCATAATCCATATTGATTATACATATAAAGGACTTCTTATATTACTTCGATTAACATATAATCCATGGAGACGGAGTAATCAAAAGTATACTTGATATAACATTTTATATCTGAAGTCAAGTATACATATAGAGTATTAATATTCTTGTTTGAATATTATACTATCTTTTGGGCTAGTACCGTAACATACTAGTTCAACACATATTTTCTCTATACTTTGTGTTTTGTGGATTGTCTTATTAGTTTCGCAGTGAGGTGAGGTGACGTGAGGTGATCTTCGTTATAAGACCCAAGTCTCATACGCACTAGCGGGGAGTTAGTCGTATTTGCACCGTGAAGAAGAGGAAAGACCCAAGACCGGATACTAAGATCCGAGACCGGTGAAAGCTAAGGAAGCCAAGTCCACACAAGGGATCTACATCAACTTTGAAGAGATAACGGGGAGTTATTGTCTAAGATAAGTTGTGTAGGAATTGCATTTATTTTGAGGAGGTGACCTTTGTGTTACGCACAAAAACAAATATTTGTGAGGGTGTAAAGGCTTTTCCGCCTACTAAAGGAGTGAGTTTATATTAAGGGAAAATCCCGAGTCCGGGAGAGGAGTTCGGGGACTAGAGTAGGGGTGGGCGGATCTATTAGAGGTTGTGCCATCGCGAACCAGGATAAAATCGTCGTGTGGTATTTTCTTTCCTTACACAATATTTTCCACACATATAAACTGCATAACCACTCGGTAAAGTTTTAAATAGGGATAAAATTATTTTAAAACGCCATAATAAATTTTAAATTGGTAATTAAGCTATTCAATCCCCCTTCTAGCTTAACATAGCCCTCATACGGGACCTAACAAGTCCAATCATAAGGAATTTGGCACAAATTTATGCTCCAAAAGTATCTTTGTGTTTTTTAAATCACTAAGATATCACCTTCATACATTATCTTTAAAGAACTACTAGCCCTCCCTTATATCGCTTTTATTAATAAAAAAATTTGATTCTCGCTCATTCTTCTACATTTTTGTCTATCTTTCTTCTATTTTTTGCCCATATATTTTCAAGTTTATTATTATTATTATTATTATTATTATTATTATTATTATTATTATTATTATTATTATTATTATTATTATTATAAGAGACGTGTTTAACGATTATTGTTGGAGTTGAAAAATAAAATCGTGTCTTAACTTGCTAAGAGCAAGTCCAATAGCTTCCTTAAACAGGTCTTAATTCCAAATATAAGGAATATGACATAAAATTGCACTCCAACAGTGTATTGGTGGTTTCTTATATCACTAAGACACTTCTCTCATACCTTACCTGTAAGGAATCACAAGTCATATCTTATATCATTTTATTCAATAAAAAATTGATAACTCTTTCTGCTTTTTAGTTCTTTTCTCTCTCTTCCTTTCATATCTCATTTAAATTTATTATTATAATAATAATAAGGAACCAAAATAAGGAACATTATTGGAATTGAAATTCAAAATCATGTCTTAAATCACCAAGGGTTAATATTTTATAATATTTATAAGGAACCTTTTAGAACACTGTTGAACTTACTCTAAGAATTAATATTTTATAATATTTATAAAGAAGTTAGAGCATCTCTAATAGCCTCTTTACTCTAACTCTTAACTAAAAATTTGAGGCGTGAGCCCGTAGGGTTTACCCAGTGCGCACCCGAAGGGTAGCGGCTGCGGGTTACCTACGATAAAAAAAAAACAAATTACTGTTCCAAGAGACTCCTAGTGGCTCTTTATATCACTAAGAGCATCTTCTCTCTCCTCAACTTTAAGAGCATAGTTACACTCTTAACTATTATTAATTATATATTTTTAATCCCACTATCTTTCTCTCACAATTTACTTTTGTTCTTTTGTGAATTCAAAATATTTTTAATAAAAAAATATAGATTAAGGAGTTAATTTAAAGAGTATTGTTGGAGATGGGTACATATTAAATCACTAAGAGTTAATAATTTATATTATTTATAAAGAGTGAGTTAGGAGTCTTGGAGATGCTCTTACTAGCATATTATTGAACTTACTTTTAAAATAATACAACCACCCACTTTCTCTCTCCACTTTGTAATGTACTTCTCATTAATAAAGATATTTTAATATTAAAATACTATTTAAAGAGTGGATATAAAGAGTGTTGTTGGAGTTGAATGCACATTAAATTGATAAGAGTCGATATTTTATAATATATTTGAAAGGGACTTAAGAGACTATGGGAGATACTCTTAGAGAAGACATGCCTTATAAGATGTACTAAATCCAAATTGAAGACAATGGACAAAAAGATTGCTTCAACAATATCCTAAATGTGGCCAGAACACGTATCAAATGCCCTATTTTTAAAGCTATTCTAGTGAAACTCTATTTCATTTTTATTAATAAAAAGTTGTTACATGATTTTTCCCTATCAACTCTCTTCCCTCCATTATTACATTTCAAATATATTATTTATTTATTTATTATTATTATTATTATTATTATAGGGCTGAAAATAACAAAATAAGTAGAACACTATATTTTATAATAGTGAAAACAGGATCTAAAAATCGCAATATAAAAGTTTTCTTTTAGTGCATATTAACTTCACAATTTTAAATATCAAATTTAAAATCCAACTGTACGGATATAAATATTTTATAAAAATAAGTAAGTATGCAAATTTTTGAATAATTTTATTATTTGGATCAACCACTTTTTATAACAAAAAATAATCGTTTAATCTATACCGTTAATATTATATAAGAAAATAGAATCATTATAAAATCAATGTTATACCACTTGAATTTGCATGAATTTTTTTTACAATTATATTTTGACTTAATCTTCACATCCGTATGGTTAAATCGTAGAAAAATATTCGATAAATGTAATTTTAGGGCACACTAATAGAAAAGTTCTCTACTCTGACCTTTAAAAACCCCAAACCCTTTATAATATTTATAAGCCAATTATAAGGTCACCAAGCTTTCTCTTATTATATCACTATAATATCTTATATCACTATGATAACCTTTTCAAACCATATTTCTAAGGCACCGTTATGTATGACTTGTTTTAAATCTATCAATAAAAAAATGATTTCCCTCCTTTTTATATATCTCTGTGCTCTTATTTTTTTTCTTTCTCTCCAATTATAATTTAATTATATTATTATTTAATAATATATCACAATTATACGAATTATGTCTTAAGCTACGCTTCCCTGCAATTACTTTTCTTAAATTTCATGATTTTTAAGGTTGTTTGATTTATGAGATTGAAATGAGTTTGAAATCAGGAATTGGTTAAGTTAGACAATCTGAAAAATCATTTTTGATATTGATTTTTTGGTTCAATACTGAAATAATTTTTTTTAATTTAATAAAATTTGTAAGAATTCAGCTTAATTTAAATATTTTTGAGTCATTGATGTAATCAAACTTTATTTGAAAAAAGTTATTTAAATGCTTTATTATACTAGTTTAAAACCCGTGACAAACATAAATTTTTTTTAATATTATACAATTTTTTATGTAAATATATGGAGTTGCAGTTTTTAAGATGCAAAATTTGTTTATTCAAAAAAATTTATATGATGTGTTTTGATAATAATTATTCATATGGACATATATTTGTAAAATGATCTAACGAACCATATTAAATTAGAAATACATGAACCATAATTATAAAAAAAAATCCTCATTATGCATATTATATAATAAAGATATAATTTAATTTTTCTGTTTAGAGGTATTTAAATTTGAAAATAATATATATTAAATTGAAATATATAGTATTATTATTATTTTCATGCGTGTTCATCAAATATAATTATTTTTTGATTTAAACCATAATTTTTATCCCGATTTAATAGTATACAAATCACATTTAGTTTTATTTTAAAATAAATATCCCGAGATGATTATACTGATCAAATCCAACTAATTATATTTAATTTAATTTAATTAAATTTTTATTTAAAGCCTAATAAATATATAATTTTGTTTAACTCAGAAGAATACTATTTTTTTATTTTTTTAGTTAGTCGAATTTTATTTCATTTTTATTTTATTCTATTTTACCGTGAATAAGTTTCATAAATTTTTAGCATGGATGAATAGTAAATATTATTTTATTTTAACCTGACGTTATTATTCCGATCGACGAATTACGAGTTCAATAATATAATATTTTTTTTACCTGAATTCATGGTAGTTATTATTGTGCTTTAGCCTGAAATCCAATACACCAATTAAATTCAACTGATTATACTTCGTTTGATTTTAAATTTATTTTAACCTAGATCAATACTGTAATTTTGTTTTAGGAAAGATGAATAATGTTATTATTTTGTCTTATTTCAATTCCATTACATTAACGAACGAATTATATTTATTTAAGTTTTGAAAAAAATATCGTGAATAACAGAGATACAAAAGCAATCATGGTATTGCATTGACCCAAGTACTATATAAATTCAAATACGATTCTGACTAACTAACTACCAAATTTTGAATATTTCGGATGTTTTATTTGACAAATATTTTTTAATTTGAAATACTTTAAAAATTTAAATTAAAATTCAAACAAATAAAAAAAATACTGAGTTTAGTTTGATTTTATTTCAGCTCTATCTTGAGTTTTATAAATCAGATTTTGACAATTTTACAATATATGTGAAGGTCACGAAGTAATGTATAATTCAGCGATGATTTAAAAATTTGGTACAAATTTTGCATTATTATTATATTCAGTTTACGATACCTACTTTTTTTGGTTTAAATCATTGAAGGGGTAGTGTTATGGATAAAAAACTAAGGTTATTATTTTTTGTATTTATTACTAAAGTTCGGGAGCTCAAGGCCTTTAATGGCTGCTCTCATGTTTCGTAGCTTAATTTTGCCTTTACGAGATGCCTACGTATCTCTGTGAATTAGAGAATCAAGCCAAAAAACGTAGTTCTGATTTGTGGGGTGAGGCCCCTTATATAGATGTTGGTGGTCCTTGAATTGGACTTGGTATAGGAGACTTGGTAGCCAAGTCTCAGAATTAGAATGGACTTTGGAGTTCTAAATAGTAGGAAACTGATTCCTTATCCTTCTAGGCCCCTTAGAGGCTAATCTGCAAGGATTTATGTCCTTATTGGGACTCTTCTCAATAGCTGATTTTTTCCTTATTAATTAATTACGAAATTAATTAATATTCAGGGTTTTTTGGCCTTCTTTGTTCCATCAGGCCTGGTCTGGTCCATCAGGCCTGATCAACGTGTTAACCTTTTTGGTCTGAATGTCATACATCTTCTTATTGAGCCTAGCAGCCCAAATAATATTTAATTACACAGTCAGGATTTATTTCTCCCTATCATTTGCCCCCCAACTTTTGGGAAACCGTATAAGATTTCGCAAAAGTTAAGTTCGTTCATTCCCTTTCAGGGTATCGTTTTGCGTAAAGTGTGGAGCGACCTACACGTTTACAACGATTTGCCTTGTACGTGGCTTCAGGGTCGTTTAAAACTTCCCTTTTTATTTTCTTACCTTCTCCCTATTTTTAGGATTTTTCTGGTATTTTTCAGGAATTTTCCCTTTTTCCGAGATTTTTCCAAATTTTCTGCAATTTTTCACAAATATTTTCAAATTTTCAGCCCTTTTTCGACCAGGAACCTAGTCGAAATTTCGACCTGTATCCTAGTCGAATTTTGGGCCAGCCTTTTAATCCTGGTCGAAGGACTTCGACTAGGATCCACGACCTGGATTTCGACCAGGATCCTAGTCGAATCTTCGACCTGGATTTTGGTCGAAATTTATGTCTTTCTTTGCTTCCTGGTCGTCTGGTTTCGACTAGGATTCACGACCTGGATTTCGACCTAGATCTTAGTCAAGATTTGTTTCCTGGTCGAAAGGTTTCGACTAGGATACACGACCTGGATTTCGACCAGGATCCTAGTTGATCCTTCGACCTGGATTTTAGTCTAGGTTTCTGCACTTATTCTCGAAAAAATATTGTGCTTGATTCAGGAATTCGACCTCAATCCTGGTCTGGCTTTCGACCTCAATCCTGCTCTATTATACCCGTAATTTTCGGGTGTCTGTTCGAAAGAATTCGAACAGAATTTACGACCTGGAATTCGACCTCAACCCTAGTCTTATTTACCTGGCTTTTGAACTCAATCATGTTCTGTTATACCTGTAATTTTCGGGTGTCTGTTCGAAAGAATTCGAACAGAATTCACGACCTGGAATTCGACCTCAATCCTGGTCTGATTGGGCCTCCTTCTCATTCAATTTGGATTGGGCCTTATCTTTTTTAGGGCTTTGATTTGGACCTGTATTTTTCTAAATCCTAATTGGATTTGGGCCTTCTATTTTTCCAAATCTTAATTGGATTTAGGCCTTCTATTTTTCCAAATCCTAATTGGATTTGGGCCTCCCATTGGGCCTCTTCCATATTAATCTGGGCTTTAATATATTAAAACACCTTCTCTAGAACTCTCTAGAATTCTCGGGAATTTTTATTTATTTTCTTTGGAATTCCTTGGAGTTTTCTGGAACGTTCCATTTCTGGGCTTTCTTATTTGGGCCTTTATCCTTACTGGGTTTTTTGTCCCTTCAACTTCACTTTTTCTCCTATATATAAAGGAGTGAGTAGAGTCAATTGCTCCTCACTTTCTCATTTCTAAATTCTCCTTTTTTCTTCGGTTAAGGATCTCAAAGAAATAACTGTTGGTCGGAGTATTTAAAGCCCCAAAGCCTCCATTTAGCAAGCCGACCTCTTTTAGCAACATTACTTCAGGTAAACCCTTTTCCCTTTTTCTTCTTGTGCTTGTTTTTGCATAGTTTGTGTTTAAAATTGTCTTCTTATATGCCCCTCTTTTTTTTCAGATGGCTGATAAGAAACTGACTTGTTTGGCCAAGATGAACGTGGCCAGAAAGTCCAATGAATTTCCCATTCGATCAAGGTACACTTCCTTGATCGATATGATCAACACCCGAGGAGACGAGTATCCGGCTGATGCGTATTTGGACGCGCACGACCATATCAGCGCCTTGCGGGATCCAAAGGAACTGGACAACTTGAGTGGTTGCTTCAAAATCAAAGAACCTTTCAAGCTAGTTCTTACGGGTCCGGCCGACAGGGCCTGTCAGTGGAGGAAGGACGCACTATGCGTCTACAGGGACACTCTAAGGGCATGTATCAGACTCCCTTTTCACCCCTTTATCCCTGTTTTGCTAGCTGATGTGGGCATCAGCCCTTGCCAACTCCCTCCAAACTCTTGGAGGTTGATTCTCTGCTACCTGTCGTAATGCACCAAGCACAATGTCCCTACCTCTGTTGCTGTTTTCAGAAAGATTTTTCAGTTCAAGAACAGCCCTGACAAGAATCCGGGGTGGGTTTCATTGAACCAGCGCCCAACCGTTCCCCACATAGTGAACGGGAAGTCCATCCCTGAAAACAATTTGGGGTGGAAGAAAGATTTTCTGTACGTCGTTTGGGAGGGTGGCGATTGGGGCACCCTATTTCGCTCGTCTTTTGGGCTAGCCGTAGATGGGAGCCCTAATGATATAGTTTTATCTGAGGAGGAGACCAGAGCTTTCAACCTCCTTACTCAAGATAATGGGACTTCCCATTCTTGGGATCTTATCAGGGAGACCGTTCTTGTATAACACGGCCTTTCTCCCGTTCCTAAAAAGAGTATGTTTCCTTCCTTCTCTAGTTGTCTTCGTTTCTTCTATTTTTTACCTTGCTAATTTCTCAACTCACTTTCATTATTTGTTGCAGTGGCTGAGAAGATTGAGGAGGCTACAAAGCCTAAAGACCTGGAGACAAGCAGGATGAAACGTGCTGGGAAGGTCTTCAAAGACCCGCGCCTCGGGGATCGTTTCCCAGAGTTTCTACTCCAGGCGAAGGAACCAGGCGAAGAAGGCCCCAGCCAACTTTTACGTACCTAACAAATACCAGGGGCTTTCTTCCAACCCGCTTGGGGAATCCGGGGCAAGGATTCGATTGTTGGCAACACAGCGCTTGCCAAGGAATGGTCTATGCATTCCATTTCCCATGTTGACTATCAAGACTTTGTCCTTCAACAGGACTTGGAGGCTAACGAGCTTTTCGGAGCTCAGGCTTTGGCGAAGGTACGTTTTTTTCCTTTGGCATTCATAGTTTTTTTTTATTTCTTACTTTTGCTTCATATCTTGTAGGCGAACACCCATTTTCAAGGGGAGATTCACCAAGACAAGGCTTGGAAAGTTGGCCTAGAGGATGCGAACAAGAAGCTGGAGGAGGCCAACCAAAGAATAGAGGCCCTTGAAGCCCAACTCGCCTCATCAACTTCTGACCTGGAAATGACCCGGGCTGAAAATGTTATCCTCAAGGCTCAAAAGGACAAATCCTTTGATGGCTGGATGGATACCCAGGAATTCAAGGATCTAATGGTGGAGCATGATGCCCTTTTTCCTCTAGTCAGCTACAAAGAAGGCCGGGATGCCGCTGTGGAGGCTATCCAGGACGAGTTTCCAGAAGTCCTTGAACAGTCTTCCTTCCCTTGTCATGTGCGAGTTACAGCACTTGGGGGCATTTCAGATAAACTTGTTGATCTGATTAAGGATGGCCCGTCGGGGAGTCAAGGCCAAAAAAGGAAGGAGCTTGAATCCATCTCTGAAGAGGAGGAATCTTCTTCCGAGGAGGAGCCTGAGCCCGTTATAAAGAAGGCCAGGGTAGAAGAGCCTCCAAAGCCAGCGTCTCCTAAACCAGCGTCTTCTGTAGCATCCAAAGCGCCCGAAGATAGTTCCGAGGGAACCTCTGCGAAGACTTCCGAGGAGAATTCCGAGGGACCGATTGAAGAGACATCCGAGGAGACTTCGGGTAGTAGTTCCGAAGAATCCCAACCTTCCAAGGCCTAAGTGTTTATGCATTTCTTCTTTCTTACACAATATTGAACTTTGTATTTGACTTTTATTATTTTCAGTTGTATTTTGCCTAAGTATCATTGTATTCTTTCTTTCAATTTTTCAAACTCAAGTTTATAACTTGGTTTTATCCTTCACAATGCATCGATCTAATAGGATAAGATTAAGTCGAAGGCTTTATATTATAACTTGGTATTCTTGATACCTTACATGACATGGGTTCGACCCTGATAAAATCTAAACATATCTTCTATATAGAAAAAATCCTAAGCAAGCAAAGCTTCAAGGTGCTTTTAAACCTACTTGTCGTTCTGACAAGTGAGAATCGTACTTTCAATGTTTTACACATAGTAAACCTTCAGGTTTTGGGCATGCCAAGTTCTCGGGACTTCAAAACCATCCATAGTCTCCAGCTTGTAGGTTCATCTACCCTGAACGCTCTTGACTTTGTATGGCCCTTCCCAATTTGGGGCAAGCTTACCTTTCTGCCCTACGCCAGAAGCTTCCACTTTCCTCAAGACTAAGTCACCTTATTTGAAGAACCTTTCTTTAACCCTTAGGTTGTAGTAGAATGAAGCTTTTTTCTGATATTCCACTATCTTCGCATGTGCCTCATCTCGTACTTCATCAATTAGATCCAGGGCTAACATTTGCTCTTCTTCATTTTGCTCAGCATTGAAAGCTTGAATCCTGGGGAAGGAATGTGACATCTCTATAGGAACAACTGCTTCTGCACCATATGCTAACATGAAGGGAGTTGTTTCAGTCGTGACTCTACAGGTAGTCCTATAGGCCCATAGTATTGGGAGTATTTCATCCACCCAGTTATTTCTTGACTTCTCGATCCTCTTCTTTAGTCCATCCAGGATTATTCGATTCGCCACTTTCGCTTGCCCATTGGCTTGCGGGTGAGCCACAGAGGTGAATCGTAACTCAATTTCATTCTCCTCACAATACTTCTTAAATTCTTCATTGTTGAATTGTGTTCCATTGTCAGTGACTAGGATGCGGGGAATTCCATACCGGCACATAATATTTTCCCACAGGAATTGTGCAACTTGTTTAGTTGTGATTTTGGCCAAAGGCTTGACTTCAATCCACTTAGTAAAATAGTCAATGGCTATAATCAGGAACTTTCTTTGTGTCGTGGCCATGGGGAAAGGCCCCAGTATATCTATTCCCCACATAGAAAAGGGAATGGACGAGTTGATGGAGGTCAGCATCTCGAGGGTTGTCTAACGACTGGTGCATGCTTCTTACAGCGGTCACACTTCTTCACATATTCTTTGGCATCAGCCATCATTTCTGGCTAGTAGAAGCCTAAACGAGTTATCTTATGAGCTAAGGCCCTGCCCCCCAAGTGTTGCCCACAAATACCTTCATGTACTTCTTCAAGAGCCAAGCGTTCCTCATCGGGCCTGAGACACCTTAAGTAAGGAATCACGAAAGATCTTTTATACAGAATCCCATCTATCAAAGAGTACCTTAGTGCTCGAACAACCAATTTTCATGCTTCAGTAGCATCGTTTGGCAACCAAACGGTTTGAATGTGAGCCTTAATGGGATCCATCCATGATGTCCCCAGGCCTATAGGAGCCACAAGCTTAACATCAATGCTTCGTGTTTTCAAAATGCGAAAGTATACACTTCCAGAACTTTCTTCTATCTCAGATGAAGCAAACTTTGACAATGCATTTGCCTTAGCATTTTCCTCCCTTGGAATGTGCTCAACATGGCATTCATCGAATTGGGTCATCAGAGCCCTTACTAGGCGGACATACTTAACCATCGTATCATCCCTTGTTTCAAACTCTCCCTTTACCTGGGATACGATCAGCTTCGAATCTCCATGGACTTCTAAGTTCTTGACTCTAAGTGTTCCTGCTAGGTCGAGGCCAGCTATCAGAGCTTCATATTCTGCCTCATTGTTTGTGGTTGGGAAGTCTAACTTCATGGCATACTTAATTAAGAACCCATCAGGGCTTCGTAAAACCAAACCTGCTCCACTTGAATTTATTTTTGATGCTCCATCAAAATAGAGAACCCAATATTCTTTCTCTTTATCATCCTTTTCTTTATCCCCCTTATCAACTTCCTTGTCTTGAGGTATAGTATCTTCCTGCCCCCCGACTTCTTGGTTGGGTATGGTACATTCCACCACGAAGTCAGCTAATGCCTGGGCTCTTATTGCCGTTCGTGGCTTATACTTGATGTCGAATTCTCCCAGCTCTATTGCCCACTTAATCAATCTCCCCTAGCCTTGGGACTATGAATAATATTTCTCAGGGGCTGATTTGTTAGCACCTCAATTTGATGAGCCTGAAAGTAAGGACGTAACTTTCTTGAAACCATTACCAAGGCTAGAGCAAATTTCTCAATAGTTGAGTAATTCAACTCAGCTCCATGCAGAATTTTGCTGACATAGTATACGAGTTTCTGGATTTTCAGTTCCTCCTTAACCAACACAGCGCTCAAAGCACTCTCTGAAACGGCCAAGTACAAGTATAAAACTTCATTCAAAGCTGGTTTGGCCAACAACAGGGCCTGGGCCATATATTTCTTTAACTCCTCGAAAGCCTTCTGGTTTTCCTCACTCCATACAAAGTCCTTAATGTTTTCTAGTGACTTGAAGAATGACAAGCAGTTTTCTCCTGACTTGGAGATGAATCGTCCCAGCGCAGCAACCCTTCTTGTGAGCTTCTGAACATCCTTGACAGTTTTTGGTGGTTCCATGTCCAGGATTGCCTTTATTTTATCAGGGTTGGCCTCGATCCCTCTCTTGGAGACCATCAATCCCAAAAATTTCCCAGATCCTACTCTGAAAGCACATTTTGTAGGAGTTAACATCATCTTGTGGTACCTCAGGACCTCAAATGGGTTATATAATCAGTCTTTACTAGACTCTTGACTAACATGTCATCAACATAAACTTCCATAGTCTTTCCAATAAGATCCTTAAAAATTTTATTTACCAACCTTTGATAGGTGGCTCCTGCATTCTTAAGACCAAATGCCATAACAAGATAACAATAAACACCAAAGTCAGTGATGAATGATACCTTTGGAATGTCATCCTTGTGCATCTTAATCTGATTGTATCCACTAAATCCATCCATGAAGCTCAGCATTTCATGCCCAGCAGTGGCGTCTATCAAAGTATCGATCCTTGGTAACGGGAAATAGTCCTTAGGACATGCATCATTTAGATCAGTGAAGTCCACACACATCCTCCATTTTCCATTAGCCTTTTCACCATTACAAGGTTTGCTAACCATTCTGGAAATTGAATCTCCTCAATGAAACCAGCCTCTAAGAGCTTCTCCACTTCCTGTTTTATAGCTTCTTGCCATTCTGGAGCAAAACTTTTTTTCTTTTATTTCACTGTCTTCCGATTTGGGTCCACATTCAGCTTGTGAGTAATCAGTTCCGGGTCTATGCCTGGCATATCAGCTGCTGAACATGCAAATATGTCACTATTTTCTTACAAAAATTTCACCAACTTCCCTCTAAGGGGCTCCTCGAGCGTTGCTCCAATAAAAGTCACCTTCTCAGGATCTTCGGGGGCTAAAGGAATTAAAACCAAGTCTTCTGCTGGCTTTCCTCTTTTCTCATCATTCTCTCGGATATCCAGATCTTCAATAGGAAGAACCTGCCCCCCAACTCCATCTGCCCTCAAAGAGGCCACATAACAGCTTCTAGCCATTTTTTGGTCTCATCTCTCTTCTCCGATCCCATCCCGGGTAGGAAACTTCATAACTGAATGGTAGGAAGAAGGGACTGCCTTGAAGGCGTGTATCCCTGTTCTTCCCATGATAGCGTTGTAAGTCGAACTAGCCTTCACCACCACGAAGTCCAAAATCTGAGTTGCTTGCCTTGGTTCTTGTCCTATGGTTGTTGGCAACTTGATTATCCCTTCTACGGGGCACTCCACTCCCACAAACCCATATATTGGCATGTCGGTTGGGGTCAATTGGGAGTCATTATATCCCATCCTAAAAAAGGTGTCATGGAGCAAGATATCCACTGCATTATCCACAAGGACCCTTCTCACTGGGTTGTTCCCTATTATCGGGGTTATAACCAACGGATCGTCATGGGGAAATTTCACACCCTCCAGATCAGAATCATCAAAAGACATTGTTACTCCTGTCCTGGCCCTCTTCGGGGCTTCCCCGACAATATGCATAACTTCTCGGGCATACGATTTCCTGGAGTTCTTGGATAACCCAGCCGCAGTTGGTCCTCCAAAGATTGTGTTTATCACAGGCCCTCGGGGTCGTGGTCCTCCGAAGATTGTATTTATCACAGGTCCCCTAGGCTGGGGATTCCGCCCCTGATCATCTTGGTCCCTCCTACGATCTTCAAAGTTCTTTCTTCCATTATTATTCCTATCCCCTCCTTCTCCAGTGTATTTGTTCAATCTTCCTTTTCGAATGAGGAACTCAATTTCATCTTTCAGCTGTCTACACTCATCGGTGTCATGACCAACATCTTTGAGAAATCTGCAATACTTGCTTTTATCTAGCTTTGCAGGATCAGCCTTCAAGGGCTTAGGCCAACGAATATCTCTATCTTTCTCGATTTCCATCAAGATCTGGCTTCTAGGAGCATTCAGCTTAGTGTATTCAGTGAACTTTTGCCCAGGTACTCCCTTCTTGGGGGTTGAATCAGGGTTTTGCTCGGTTCTAGGATACTTGTCCTTAGCGATATACTCTAGATCAGTTTTCCACTTCTTGCCTCCAGTGGGCTCATTACTCACTACGGTCTTCCTCATACTCTCTTCCACCTTGATGTACTTCCCTGCCCTATCATGGAGCTGCAACATGCTTTCAGGGGGGTGTTTGGCTAAGGACATCTTGAAACACTCATCCCTAGTTCCTTGTTGCAGTGCTATCATGGCTACCTTATCATCAAGGTCTGGGACTTTTAAAGCATCCTTTGTGAAACGATTCAGGTAGTCTCTCAAGGATTCCTTTGTTCCCTGCACAATGCTCATAAGAGATGCTGAACTTTTCTCATGTACTCTCCCGCTGATGAATTGCTTAATAAAAGCCTGACTTAATTCTCTGAACGACCCAATAGAGTTCGGGGGAAAACGACTATACCACCTTTGAGCCATACCCGACAGGGTTTGAGGAAAGGCCCGACACTTAATAGCATCATTCACGGGCTGCAACAACAGTGCATTAGAGAATGTCCTGACATGATTAGCGGGATCTCCCGTGCCATCATAAGCTTTTATAGTTGGCATCTTGAACTTCCTTAAGATATGGGCATTCATTATATCTTCAGTGAAGGGAGGAGTAGGGTCATCAGGATCTCCAAGGGGAAGAAGATTGCTTAGGTCAGCCCTTGGGGCAACAGCCTTTCTCTGTACTGGACCATCCAGGTCTATGATAGGAGGAGGATTTCTCCCCCTAGGATGTACTGGGGGTCTGGTGGTCTGATGCGCCTCCAAGTCGCGCCTCAGCCTTTGAATCTCAGCCTCGTGAGCCCTAATCCTTTCCTGCACTTCTTGGGGATTCGTCCCTTGGGTGCTTTGAGGACGTTGACTACCATCAGCTATCGGCTCTTTGCCATCACGTCTCCTTCTTGGGGCTATTTCATCATCCGAAGATTCGGAGTCTCTCTCAGTGTAAGGACCAGAAAATTCTTGATCCTCAGGGATAGGAGCCAAACCTCGTATATATGGAGGCGATCGCCCTCGTGCTTCACTCCGTCCAGCATGTCCACTTCCTCCAATCTCGGGGTAAAGGGGCATCGCATAAGGGGGGGTTAGTAGTCGCAACCGTTGAATATTCGTACCCGATGGGTCGAGAATTCACAGGTGCATGTAGTTGTTGAACTTGAGGATTCGTATCTTGAGTAGCCGAGGGAATCGTCCCTTGTGGCTGAGGTTCAGTTGCCCCTATTTGGGCTTCTCCTTGCGTGGTTGCATGGGTTGAATGAGGAGGTACCTCCACAGTTGACGAAATCACTTGGGTTGTCCCCGTTGGTGTTCCTCCTTCAAGGGCTTTAACTGTTCTCCGTGTTCTCGCCATGGTTGTTGTTGTATCGTCCCACAGACGGTGCCAAATATTATGGATAAAAAACTAAGGTTATTATTTGCTGTATTTATTACTAAGGTTCGGGAGCTCAAGGCCTTTAATGGCTGCTCTCGTGTTTCGTAGCTTAATTCTGCCTTTACGAGATGCCTACGTATCTCTGTGAATTAGAGAATCAAGCCAAAAAATGTAGTTCTGATTTGTGGGGTGAGGCCACTTATATAGATGTTGGTGGTCCTTGAATTGTACTTGGTATAGGAGACTTGGTAGTCAAGTCTCAGAATTAGAATGGACTTTGGAGTTCTAAATAGTAGGAAACTGATTTCTTATCCTTCTAGGTCCCTTAGAGGCTAATCTGCAAGGATTTATGTTCTTATTGGGACTCTTCTCAAAAGCTGATTTTTCCCTTATTAATTAATTACGAAATTAATTAATATTCAGGGTTTTTGGGCCTTCTTTGTTCCATCAGGCCTGATCTGGTCCATCAGGCCTGATCAATGTGTTAACCTTTTTGGTCTGAATGTCATACATCTTCTTATTGGGCCTAGCAGCCCAAATAATATTTAATTACACAGTCAGGATTTATTTATCCCTATCAGGTAGGAAATTCTATTCAATTTAGAATCCTACTTATAGTTGATTATATAATATTACTTTATTTTTGATACAACGGTTATGATCAATTTGTTTAAAGATCTAAGCGTCCATATTAAATTGGTTGTACATGGACCATAACTAACAAAAATTTGGGATAAGATCCCCTTATACATATTATCTCTAATAACTAATACAGATATAACTTTTAACAGTATTTGTAATTTTTTTAATTAAATAATAACTATTTAACAGTGATAACTAGTAAGATTGATATTTCATTTATTTTATTATATAGTTTATAAGTATAATATGAGTATATATTATTTTAAGTTGTTATACCAATTGCAAAAAAAAATTATAATATAAGTGATTAACAAACTATAATTTACAGAATTAAATATTAATTTTTAATTTTTAAGAACGAATAAAATATTGTTAGTTAGTATCAAATAAAAATTAGAATAACTTATTTAAGATTAAATAGCATCATATATAAAATATATTTTTTGAGATTGTTAAAATATGTTTTTTGATATTGTTTTAACTTTATAAACAAAAAAGAAATTGTAAAATTAATTTGAAATATAATATTTCTCCCACAATTTCATCATTTATATTTTTTAAAAATCAACCAATAAATATAAAATGAACAAAAGTTATATAGTTCATAGATGAACCCCAACGACCTCAAATTATCAATGATATTATTATCATAATTACAAATTTTAAAAATTATAATAAATCGATTGAGTTATCAATTTTTAATTTATTGATAATTTTTGAAAAAAATTATATAATTTATATTTATAGTAAAAATGTATTTGAACGATTTCTGTTTAACCGCCTCAATATGTTAAAAAACTAATCTACCAAAATCATATCATATCATCAAATATTTTTAAAATCTCATCACACCGGACAGATACGCTTTTGACATATTATTCTTCAGAAAAATATATAATAATAGGTGCTAAAAATTCTTGAATCAAAATAGTCATCCATGAATTGAGAAACAAGTCAAGTATAACGTTAAAATTGAAGTACACGCGATTAAGAATCCTGATACTCTTGTTATACAAAGTAATGCAATATTGCAATGTAATATTCTAGTTCTCGTGTAAACAATGAAGTTAAAAATAATTCGTAATGTATATACAACGAACGAACGAATAAATCGATGGCTTGTAATGTAAGTCGTCGGATGAGAGGAAGGAGGCTAAGGTAATAGACGGCCAAGATTAAGTCTCGATCAAAGTAGTAAAATCAATGCATCATAACCCTAAACTCGTCAAAGTTAAGAACACCATCGCCATTAAGGTCAAACTTACGAATCATAACCTTACAGTTGTCAACTGAGGTAGACTGTCCGAGTCGACTCAGCATCCTCTTCAAACTCTTTGCAGTTATGCTACTCGTCCCTTCTGCCGCGTACAGCCCAAACGCCTCTCTCAATTCGTCCTCCTCAGTTCCACAACTTCCTTCTAGAAGCTTCGAGAAGTCTTCTAACCCTAGCATCCCATCGCCGTCAGAGTCAGCTGTCTGCACCGCCATCTCGGCCTCCGCAAGAGTCATCTCTCGCCCACCCACCGCCGTCATGCATGTACGTAGCTCAGAAGGTGTTATCTTCCCATCCTCGTCCTCGTCAAAGTAGTTAAACACACGTTGTACTAACTCCTCGTTGAAGGGTTTTGATGACGTGGAAGCATGATTAATATGATCGGGACTAGCAGGCAATGATTTTATTGATGATGGCGAAGAAACGCTGTTTCTCGGTGATTGTTTAGGTGACAATTTTTGACATAGACGTTTAAAAGCTGAAGTAGAGGATTGTTTGGCTAACTTACTCTTGTCGTTAATAGGAGAAGACGAGGACGATGAGGTAGCCGAAGAAATTCTTGGAGACGACATTATACGATGTATGTATTATGTTTACGAAAACTGGTGTTTTATAGTTTAAAAGTAGATAAACAGATTTATGTTTTGGATGTTATAAGTTGAAGAATAGATGGAGGAGGGGAAGTATAAATAGGGGATTGGTATGGTACTTTGGTATGTCATTCGATATGTGTGAGAAAAGTGTACGTAGAAAATCGTGAAGGAGTTGGTTGCGCGTACAAGAAACAACTTTGTCTCTACGTAGCAGCTTCTTGGAAATTGCGATGGGGATGTGTTTTGCAGTTGTGGATTCCTTTTTCTAGTGCCTGCCTTCATTAATTTTGTGCCATGTTGTTAGCATTATGTTACTTTCTTATTTCTTTTTAATTAGGTCGACTTTCAGTTTTTTTTTGTTTTTTTTTTAATCTAGCTTGCCCCACCATGGCTTCTATTTTAAGAAAAAACGAACTATACGGCCTCCTTCTATTTTTTTATTTATAGTTTATTTTTTCACGTAATTAAAAAAATAATTATCAAATAGTTAGACTGATCATTTTATAAAAATTATTTTTTTAATTATGGTATAAGTTTATTTTTTCAAAAAAAATTGAGAATATTTATTTAACTATACAATGAGAGAATTTTAAGTTTAGATGAGTGCATAAAGGTTAAAAGTCAAAATAAAAATATTCTTTTACTAAAAATACAAATTTAAGCTTATTTTCGTAAATTATTGCAATTTTTTTATTATTACATACTTATTTTATAATATACATAAAGGAGATTTTATCCAAATATATGGACGTTATGGTTTTTGTACCGTCAAAATAATATCACTCGTTTGGATCATAAAAGAGAACACCATAATCATTAAATCTTAAATAAAGGAATATTCTCATTCCGACTATAAGTATATATTTTAAATTGAATAAAATATCCTATCTTTTCAATAATTTATACAAAAAATGGCATCCTAAACTGAATAGAAAAATAATGCGAAAATTCGTAATTATTTTTTCCTTTAATTTCTGGATAATAGTTGTTGGACAAAATTTTTAAACCATCACTGAATTAAACATTACTTAGTAAGTTTCGTGTGGGCTGTAAAGTCGTCAAAATCTGATTTGTAGCACTCGAGATAAAGTCGAAATAAAATCAAACAAAATTACTCGGAATTTTTATCATTTGTTTGAACTTTAATTTATTTATTTTTACTATTTCAAATTAATAAACATAATTATATCCTGATTATATACGATAAGCAGTGTTATAGATTTTGAAAATCGGAACTATTCAGTTGAGGTACCGATTTGTGACTTATTGGACGATTTTTACAAAATTGGATGATTTATCGGCGATTTATCGAAAATCGGTTAAATCGGACAAATATTTTTGACCGATTTATCGGCGATTTTTGAAAAATCGGCCGAATTCTATAACAGTGGCGATAAGTAGGTATTGTAAATAGAATATAGTAATCGGGTCAATAGTAATCGCTTACTATTGACCCGGGTTAAAAATTATCGTTTAAATGAATAAATAAATAAATTTCTTAAATACACGTAAAATTGACAATAAAACTAAATATTTTAATTAGTAATATTGTTTTTTTCCTAAATTGAAATACCTCTAAATAAAAAAAATCAAATATATATATAATTATTATCAAATCTTATATAATAATATAAAAAATTGAATAAGAGGATTTCGCATCATAAAAATTCTAATTCAACGTATACTTTTAAAATTACATAATATTAGAAAAATTTGTGCAGGGCACGTTGTTGTAAACTAGTATATAAAAAAAATACTTTTGATTTCAATTAAGAAAAATTGACTTAAGGAACCGTAATTTATTTTTTTGTTTCGTACTCTCTTTGAGGAGTCCATATGCTCCTGCCCGAAAACAACTCACTGGTATAGTATTGACACGTAGGCATTGGCATGTCAAATAAGGCAGTGGTCAGTTAAGTTTTGTATTTACGATAAACCTTGTCTTTATAGTCTATGTCCGGGTAATGGTTTAGAGTTCTATTCTCTAGACATTAATGGAGTTAATTGTGTATTCCTTGTTGTCTTTTTCTTTTCTGACAGGATAGTTCTTGTATTACACGTACAATTTAGAAGATGAGGTCGAACTATTATTTCAATTAAATTTCTTTGGATTAATCTTCACCCTTCACCACGCTTTTCATTAATTTTCTGAGGTTGAATAAAATAATCCATATTTATCAATTTCGGACGCATTCAGGGTCATGGCGATCAACTGATCATCCCCTTTCGGAGTTTGATCATTGCGAAATTTTGAATTTAACTGTAATGTCAAGCTAAAAATTAAAAGCTCGTACTTGAACAAAAGTTCGTGTTTCTCAAAAAAAAAAAGAAACAAATTTCTTATTCTATGCAGTCCGTTTTTTACCACTAAATTCATTTTTTTATAAATATTTTTTTTTAATTTTAAATTCCTAGTTCTAAAATAATAATAAAATTAAAACACATTTTTAAACAAGATATATTGAGAAATTTATCAAAAATATCCATATTTTTAAATATACAATCAAAGTTATATATAAAGTTGATGCTTGAAATTACATATAAGACTGCAAGGTATTTTTGAAAATAATTTTTAAAACTTCGATATCTTTACATTAATACCTAATTCAATCACGAGCCTATATTATTTATTATTTCTATTAATATCGGCAAAGAATCGCAGGAACCCAAAGGCCAAAATGAGTAATGTTGTAAAATACGTAGAACAAATACTAAAACAACGTACGGTAACCGGCCAGCTGTTCAACGCTTCAATTTCTTATAAAACTAGTTTATGTTGCGAGTCAAACGACTTGTAAGTTGTAACTACCCCGGAGATATATCGTTGAAACCGTATGATTTGCGTGTAAATTTCCTAAACTGAAAATGCGCTCCAAATATATGTACTACTACAAGTCTACAACTACATTTTATAATCGCCTGACCTATCTTGTAAGTTGCAAATAAAATATTACGAAGTGCATGTCAATTGTTCTGAAACTAAACTGTACTAATTGTGGGCGGGGAGCACTCTGAACCAAATCATACGTCGCCTATCTGACATGCACCCCTCTAGACATAAAAAATAAAATCGAAATACTTGCATCAAATTATTATTTTCCATATATACCTACCGTATTACATAGCTTCTTCATTAATTAGGGCCCGTCTCAGTATGTTTATAAGTCGGCTTATTATTTATAATTAAATTTCTAACAACTTATTGATTAGAGTTTTTAAATTAAAATTTTAATTTGATATTATAATTTACAAATTGATAAATTAAAGGTTAAGAACAATCTAATTTTTCAACTTATATTGAAATTTTACTTTAATATTAACTTCAGTTTTAAAATATATGATTTTAAATATTTTTAATTTAAAATTCATAAATTAAGATAATTGTATTTAAAAAATATTTATTTCATTTCATTTAAGTAAACAATTTCTATTTAGCAAAAAAAAAAAAAAATAAACAATTTCTCACTTATATATAACATTATTCGAGCACTTATATAAAACCTATTTATCACTTATACACACACATAAATATATACATATATATAAATTAATAAATACGTGCAATATACATGTATATACAAATTAATACATGTATGCATATAATATATATATATATATATATATGCATTCATACACATACACACACATACATAAACTTACATACATACTCATATATTCTTATTTGTCATCAATTTAGCATCGTCCTCGTATATATATACATATATACACGCGCACACACACATATATACATATATATATACTCATAATATATTATTATTTCTCACCAATTTAACATTGTCCTCCAACACAATGAAATGATCAAATATTATACTACCTTTGACCCTCCCATTTGTTTATACTTTCCTTTTTGGGATGTCCTTCCAATTGTTTACATTTCAAAATTTTTCAAAAATAGTAAAGTTTTTATAATTTTTAAAATAACTACATCAACTACTTATCTCTATTATACTCACTTTATAAATATAATATTAATCGGTCCAACTATTTTACTCATTTTTTTAACTTTCCACTATTACTTTATCATTTTTCTTAAATTTCGTGCCCAACCCAAATATAAATATTTGTGCGGGACGGAGGGAGTATTAAATTATATGAAATAAAAAATAAAATAATTTTTTTATACACATATGTATGATTTATACTTCATTATTAATAATTATGTGACATATATCATATACTCCCACTGTCTCATAGGTTGTTAACATCATTAGAGGATT
This sequence comes from Apium graveolens, assembly GCF_009905375.1. NCBI lineage: Eukaryota > Viridiplantae > Streptophyta > Magnoliopsida > Apiales > Apiaceae > Apium > Apium graveolens. Next base: position 15,982,832 of record NC_133649.1, on the reverse strand, counting down.
TGTTGAACAAACTAATTCATATGATTACAACCACCATTTAATTATGAAGTGGTCAAAAATATATACTAACATAATTTATTACTTGCGAATTCACCAATACAAACATACATCAATCACTCGTACTCATATGCATAAACAAATAAATTATTCATAATAACATAGACATATTGTCAATAATTATAGTGAAAACAGATTCAAATAGCACAATTTAGAGCATGCACGTTCATTACACATGCTATAAAACTAGTTTTGGTTATGTATGGACAACTTTTGTATTTCCTGGCTATAATAATTATAAAATCTACAAATTTAATATTGTCCTCTACTATAAATTTTTTAATATTTTTTAATATTTTTTAATGATGATTATAAATGTGGATGTTTATCTCAAATTTCAAAACTTGATGAAAATATAATGCTAAAAAATATCAAATAATAGAAATTTCCTTATATGACTTAAAACGATTCAATACACGATGTCAAAATTAAATAATACACAACATGAAAAGGAAAATAACCAAATAAATTTAATATACAATATTAATTAAATTTTGTGTAGAGTTAGCAATTTAAATAATTTTTCAAATTAAGCATAATAACTTACAATTTATAGTTATAATTTTTTTTTATAATTTATAAATTTTATTTAATCTAAAACAAAATATCGAATGACACATGTCTACAATTATATTTAATATTTACTAGAAAGTTTCTATAAATGACATTTTTCATAACAACGAACTTAACAAAATGTGGATATTTCATTTAAAAATAATACAATTTCTTTGAAGAAAAATCTATACGTCATTAAAAATACCCATCTCCATAATTTAACAATAAACGTGACAATAAAAACTTAAATTAGTATTTTGTATAACTAAAAAATTCCATGCATAGAGCACATGCTATATTTAGTATTTTTAATATACTTTCTACATTTTTTTTAATTTATCATTTTTTAAATAAAATAATGAAAAAATATTGTAAGTAATCTTTTAGTGTTTCTAGCATATATCCTTTTTAAAATTAGTGTCATATTTTTTTGAAAATCATGTACTTGAGAATGAGTTCATAATATCCTGAGATTATACATAATCTCGTACAAATGCACGATGATAAATTTGCAAATTCGGAATAAAAAATTGATATTTACATAAATATCATTAAAAATGTACAGAGGAACATTAAAACTTTAGGGGAGTTTACTGTGATTATCCTCGACCCACTTTTCTCTTTTTTAACTTGCATTCTACTAATATTAAATTTATATAATTTTGTTATTAATATTATAAAAGTGCAATGTTAAACTCTAAAACTAATAATATTTATTCAAATTAAATTTTGTATATTAGTCCCGTGTGCGAAGTACGAGCTATATTACTAGTTTTAAAATTCAAATCGAATATCCGATTTTTCAGATCGCTAACATTATATTCCGTATCCGAATTCGATTTAACTAGATATCCAAATTTTTGGATATCCGATTAAATCGGATTGGAAATCGAATTATCCGGATCCATTTAAAACTTCTATTTTTTCAGAAAATTTACATTTACGGAATAAGTAATACATATTCGAGTTGTGAAATTAATGATGCATGAAACTATATGTTTATCAACATAATATTATTTGAAAAAAATGATGACACGTAAATTAATTTAATATAAACATCGATTGTAAATTAGTGAACATGATCAACATAAATATATTTCTTATTGCACACTTATATTTGTTGTTATCTAATTTTTAGAATACTCGTCAAACATAAATTATTATTATTTTTTTTTTTTTTGCTAAAAATAAATTATTATTTTTTACTATCACTTATATCAAATTTGCAAGTATGATCAATGTAAACTTGTTAATATTGATATTACACACTTATATCAAATTTGTTGATGATATAATGAAGGAACAATGAGTCAATTATATATTAACCCGAAACTTTGAAAGTCCCCGAGATAAACAGTCATAATCCCTTTTAAAAAAAATCTAATATAAATATAATTTATCATGTATTTATATATATAATTTATTTTTTATTAAGAAAAAGTAAAACCCGGATCGGAACCGGATATCCGGTTTTACCAAAAGTTGTGATTTAGATCTGAATCCGAATCTATATAAAAAACCGAATCGGATATCCGGCCTGAATTATTCGGATCGAATATCTTAAATATCGAATTTTTTAAATCGGATATCGTATCAGAAATTCGGATAACCCGATTTTCGGATTTTCATGATCACCCTAGTATTTACTATTTATTAACATGTACAAAATATACTCTATATTCGAAAATTTAATACCGGGTATTTTGGGCTGTATGGTGGTCTAGCAATCCAAACTAAAAGCCCATCACCGGCTTTAAATACACTGCTTCCCTAAATTTTCTTGCAGAGTGTTTGAATTTGATAACTCTTTTGTAAATGGGGTTACAGTTGAGTAATTTATTTGTCGTTTAACGCGTTTCATAATTAATGTCAATATTTAATTTTTATATATAAAAAAATTAAATTCTTTCTGTACAGAATGTTAGGCAAATATCGAATCTTTAAATTCCAATTCATATTCTGATTCTGAAGTTTCATAACGGTAGAAAAGAGAAATTCTCAACCTATCATGTAATCGACATTTGAAGAGATTCCAAATATTCGGCGTAAACATAATATTACCAATATTTACACTATTTTTATATGTGAAAATTTAACACCGAGTATTTGGGGTGTCTAGCGGTCCAGCAGTCCAAAACAAAAAGCCCATGCCCCTGTCTTTAAATACACTGCTTCCCTAAATTTTCTTGTCAAATTTTTATATTATTTTGTTTTATTTCTCCTGGAAACATCAGGACATATACTTTCTTTCACTGCTTCATCGTCAGCTCAGGTACGAGGAACCAAACTCTTTGCCTTCTTACATAATCTTCTGTTATATTGTTTTTTACGCCCACATTAACACACATATGTTTCTAACTTATCTCTTTGTATTTATCCCATATGAATATTGTGCCCTTTTTTTGTTACCGTTGAAATTTCATACGGTCCCTCTGCGCAGAAATTTATAATTTACTTTTTTGCATCGTTTTTGTTATAACCCCATTATTTATAATATTTGTTTACAAGTCTTTTAGTAGCTATCAGATTACAATTTTGTTCTTGTATGCTGTTGCTGTGTTCTTTTAGTTCATAAAGTTTTAGTCTTGAATTCTGTTAGGCTTTATCTAAATTAATTCGATTATTATGGTGTTAGTGATGTAGGAGTGCAGGACAGTAGTTCGTACGGAGATATAGTAGAAAGATTCTCCCCCGATATTTCCCAATTGCGGTGGGGTTAAATCTAATGGATAGCAACTCATAATAGAGAGAGAACTTCTCAACTCTATAATTCAATTTAATAAGCTATTTTTTAAATATTAGGGGATCACAATGCTTATTTAGGATTTGAAAACCCTGATAAGCAGCTTATCCACAAAGGACCAAGACACATAAATAATCGGGAATTATTTTAAGAAGCCAAAATTAATACAAAACACGCCTAAATGATCCTGCTAATGGTGAAAGGGTGCTTTGAAGTTAGGAGGTGCTCTTATACTACCCCAGAGTTAAATTAGCTCCTGCCAATTAGATTCCCTGGCGAAATGAAAGATAAGATAAGTTCTTTTTCGAGCTATTGCCCCAATTAAAAAATATTATTGTGACAGAACATTTCTGATCAGAAATGATTTTTGTCTTGGAACCACATGTTAATTAAATGAATGCATAAAATTTCTCTCTTATGTACAAGAAATTTTAATAACAGATATGATATATATTCACTAGGGTTTCTTATTGATTAGTCAATTGCATCTATTCCAATCTTGATAGTGTTTATCAAAAGTTTTAAGTAATAAAGTGTATTAATTGAGTTACACTAGTTACTATCATATAAAGTGAAACAAATCTCGAATTTTAAGATTTCTGTAAGAAACATGAACTTTTATGCTTCAGTTATGCACTTAATGCTTTGTTAATACCTTTTCTTTTTCTGAATTTGTATTTACTTAGATTGGGTGATGGAAACTGGAGGTAATTCTTTATCATCTGGCCCAGATGGGGTGAAAAGAAAAGTGTTCTATTTCTATGATCCAGAAGTTGGCAATTATTATTATGGGCAAGGTCATCCAATGAAGCCGCACAGAATCCGTATGACACATGCTCTTCTGGCTCACTATGGTTTACTGCGAGACATGCAGGTTCTCAAGCCCATTCCTGCTAGAGACAAGGATCTTTGCAGGTTTCACGCTGATGATTATGTGTCTTTCTTGAGGGGAATCACTCCTGAAACACAGCAAGATCAAGCAAGGCAGCTGAAAAGGTTTAATGTTGGGGAAGACTGCCCTGTCTTCGATGGTCTCTATTCCTACTGTCAAACTTATGCTGGGGGCTCTGTTGGTGGTGCTGTTAAATTAAACCATGGAAATTGTGATATTGCTATAAACTGGGCTGGTGGACTTCACCATGCAAAAAAATGTGAAGCTTCTGGGTTCTGCTATGTGAATGACATTGTGCTTGCTATTCTAGAACTTCTAAAAGTGCACGAGGTTGGTGTAATGGAATATTATTCTTTTATTTGTGTTCATGTGCTCCAGGTTAGATAATATCTATATCAGTATTCACTATTTATTAGACTTTCTAAATGCATCACTAAATCTATTTGTTAATTACTTGGCTATATAACTTGCTAATTTAGTTCATCATTTCGTTTACCTTTTAAGGTTCTGAGGTTCATATACTCGCTCTTTACACTTGCTACTTATATTGCAGCGTGTTTTGTACGTTGACATTGATATTCATCACGGTGATGGTGTTGAGGAGGCCTTTTATGCTACTGACAGGGTGATGACGGTTTCATTTCACAAATTCGGAGATTATTTTCCTGGTACAGGTGATGTACGGGATATAGGTCATGCTTCTGGAAAATACTACTCTCTTAATGTCCCGTTAGATGATGGAATTGAGGATGAAAGCTACCAGTCCCTGTTCAAACCTATTATGGGTAAGGTGATGGAAGTTTACAGGCCTGGTGCTGTAATTTTACAGTGTGGTGCAGACTCTCTATCCGGAGACAGGTTAGGTTGCTTTAATCTATCAATCAAAGGCCATGCGGAGTGCGTGAGATATATGCGGTCTTTTAATGTGCCACTACTTTTGCTTGGTGGAGGTGGCTACACTATACGAAACGTTGCCCGTTGTTGGTGTTATGAGGTAATTTTTGTTCTTTTTAAGCATCATGCAGTTTATGCATTTTCTTGAGGGTAGTGATATTTACTTAAAGTTCTAAATAAACATAAGTGAAAGTTTTGCCTTTATTCTAGCCTTCGGGTTTTTTTTTGTATTTTGGCTTAAAACCGGTAGGGACAAAAATATAGCACTGGTTTCTTGAGGCAATTAGTTTAAGTTTACCTTCATCAAACACATGTCTTTATTTATTAATGGATGAACAGACTGGAGTCGCCCTTGGAACAGAGCTTGAGGATAAGATGCCACAACACGAGTATTACGAGTACTTTGGTCCAGACTATACTCTTCATGTAGCTCCAAGTAACATGGAAAATAAGAACTCTCGTCAGGTATTGGATGACATAAAAGCAAAGCTTCTTGATAATCTCTCGAAGCTTCAGCATGCACCAAGTGTCCCATTCCAGGAGCGCCCACCTGATACCGAGTTTCCAGAGGTTTGTTTCTGCTTCTTCTTAGCTCTTACTGTTCTTTGGTTTATCAAATTATAAATAGAGTGAATTTTACTGGAGTTCTTTTGAATTCTAGGCTGATGAAGACCAAGATGCAATTGAAAGGTGGGAGCGGAAGGATGACATGGATGTTGATGATGAACGGTACATTTTATACATTTCAATTATTTACCTGTCCTTGTGTTATATGTTATACAATCAATTTGGTTGAATATTTTCTAATCATACCTTTTATATTTATTGTGGTATAGTAAGCCTTTTTCTGGAAGAGTGAAGAGGGAAATATTGGAACCTGAGCACATAGACGCGGTATGTTTTGTTCATTTTATTACACAGAAAGAATTCTAATAAATGTGAATGCTTAGAATATAAAATTTTGCTCCTAAATTTGAAGTGAAACCAGACATAACATTTTATACTTGTATGCAAAATTTGCATCCTAGATACTTAGTGGAGGAAAAAGAGAGAGACACACATGGACAGTACTAGGAGTCTAGGATGCTTTGTATATGTTTGGAATCAGGTTATATTGATTATCCGTTGTGTGATTCACCTGTCTGTCTAAGAGGCGGAGTTTGTTTGTTATAGTTTTACATCGCTTAATTTGTAAAGTCCAGCCACATATGCCATCAAATCTCCATAGTTATATTTTACCCAGTCACGGTAAATTTACTGAGAACTTTACCCGATTACGGTAAATTTATTGAGACGAGCAATGCTAGAGATCCCAATTTTTCCAAAATTGTTCCCAAATGAGACATGACAAGTTATAATTTTTGGTGTCGATATGTATACATGAGGGGTCCACTAAATATATGAGGAAGACTCCCAAATTATAACTTGACACCAATACATTTGGGATTTTTTTGGTAACTCTAGTTTTCTCTATTAGGTTGTTAAGATTTTTTTGGTAACTCTAGTTTTCTCTATTAGGTTTTCTGGTTAAGATTATAGCTGTTAAATGGAATAACTATATCACATGCTTTATTTAATTGCGGAAAGCAATTGTTTAAAGAACAGAAGAAGCAGTCCCTCTTGTCTCTTAAAGTTAAAGTATAAGTGGGTACTTGATGCATAGTGTCTGTCGTTGCCATTATTGTTAATCATATATCCATAAGAATTGGGGGATCAAAGTATTCCATTACTTTTTTTTTACTGCACTTGTAATACCCCAACTTTTTATACAACAACTATACTTAGATATCAAACTTTATTCATACTTAAAACAAGTCTCACATAAGCAAACAAGATTCCGAAATCCAACTCAAAAATAGTATCATATAGCTGAAATAAAGACAAATACAGAGAGACACAGCTCTAAGATAAGACACTATCACTAAAATATTATTACAATAAGCTCAAGCCAAATGCATTTCCTTGTCCATCCCAGAAGTTTAGCACCTGAAAAATTGTAAGTCATGAGCCAAACAACCCAGCAAGAAAACAATTCGACACAAGTGGACCAAGGAGTTCATAGTTTTTATAAAGCCAAAATCATTGCTCAAAATCCAAAGTTTACATATAACATAAATAAATTCCACAGCTTGCTAAGGTCACAAATACCTGGTGACACAGTATCATAGGTTCACAACTGTCAATAATGCGCCCCTTACTAAGGTATCATAAACTGTGCAAGACACGCCCTAGTAAGGTATCAAAATCTAGTTCCGGAACTATACGCAATTACTAAATGTTTCATAGGTCAGAGCTCACTGAGAATTCTTATGTCTAAAACAATTACTTGATCCATAGTTGTTAAAATAAAAGCAGTGCAAAAAATATTTAACAGATTTCAAAATAAAAATAAGAGTGTGAAGAGTTAACTTACCTTGACACTGACAACCACTTTAACAATTTATCACTTCACGCAGAGAAATCCAACCTATGTAGTTATTATTAAAAACAAACATAATTAATTATCCTCATACACTCGAATACACAAACCAGGCAAAAGATAATATATATATATAAAATTATATACACAAAAAAGAACTCTAAAACAAAAACCAGGCAAAAGATAATATATATAAAATTATATATTCACAAAATAAGGACTCTAAAACAAAAACCAGGCAATAAAAACAACATATACAGAGAGCTGCAATACAAAATCAACCAATATTATAAAATAACATGTGTTGCAATACAAAATCAGGCAACAAGATAATATAAAAAAAACTAAATATAATGAAATATTATACTAACAAGAATTTACTAAATGAGTTTTTTAAAAAATTATACAAGTCAATTACTACCATTTTCTAAAAACACACAAAAGTAAAAATAAAAATTAAATAAATAAACATGTATGTACATATAATTAAAAATTTCTAGAATGAATAAATGATTGATCAATTTATAAAAATAAAACTAACAAAAACAGAGACTTATAAAAGAGAATAAAATCATCACATATGTCATAAAATAATAATAAAAATACTAATAATAATATCTCATAAAATAAATAAACAGTTACATATTAACAATCTTTTATAAAAATAATACACATAATTAACTATTTTTCACATTTATCACGTTAACAACATAATTTAACAAAATCATATAAAAGGAGTTAACCAGAAATATCACATGTACATAATATTTCTTTTCACAAATCATTCTTTTTAAAATTAAAGACTACTTTTAAACAGAGCATTAAGTATTTAACAAAATATCAATATATAATAAAATATATAAATCAACAAGCACATATATTAAGTATTAAAAATAACTTGACCATTACATAAATGAATACAATACAACAATGAGTAACCTAAATCACACACGTTCAAAAGAAAATGGAGAGAAAAGAAAAGTACCTGAGAAAGAAGAGAGCTGTGCAAGAAACAAATGAACTAAATTACATCTATTTATTTACAAATGTAACGTACTTAACTCCTAAGTTAATGCGTACTTATCAGTATCACCTTCCACTATTTTCAAAACTAACTCATATCTGTATTTTTAAAGTTTAACTCATATCTTATCTATTAGTAACAGGTTTTGACCAAGTAAAGAAAATAACTAAACGTTTCAAATTATATACACTTTTTTTTTATAAATATCATTTTTAGTACTTGTATTATTAAATCACTAGACTTACATAAACATATATATTTAATAAAAAAACTGGTTTTTACATTCTACCCTCCTTAAAAAAAATTTGTCCCCAAATTTTAACAAAACATAAATCAAAGTGTAACACATAATCATTGAAAGAAATTGATCGCGTACCTCAATCTTGCTTAGGTGTATGTTGATACACCCGTCTGTAATTTGGTCCAATAAGAGATGCCAAAGTGGCCTTATTTGTATTGTCTTTGTTACGATTTGGATCACGCTTTGCACATTCAGAAATCTTATGTCCCTTCTCTCCACAACTAAAACAAGCTCCCGTGTTCCAACGACAGTCTTTATCCAAGTGATTTTTGCCGCACCTTGAACATGTCACCTTGTTCCCTGAAGCGTTTCGAGAAAAATTTCCACCATTTCCTCGATTATTGAACTTTCTCGGGGGATCATTCTCGTTAAATCCATCTGTAGGCTCACATCTCTTCTTAGCCTCAGAGTCTTTCTTTCCTTCGTCTCCCACTAGCCCCCTCTCGACTACTAAAGCCTTGTTCAACACCATCTTGTAGCTGTTTAGCTCAAAGGCAGCCACATGCCTCTTAATCTCATTGCGTAATCCTTCCTTAAATCTACGTGCCCTACTAATCTCGTCCGCCACCAAAGTTGGCACATACTTAGCCAAACGGGCGAATTCAGCCTCATACTCCGAGACAGTTTGCTTTTCTCCTTGTTCCAACCTTATAAAATCGCGCTCCAACTTAGCTCGTACCGTCCTGGGAAAATACTTGTCCTTAAATGACTCCTTAAAAGTTTCCCAAGTGTATGCTCCGGAAGCCTCTTCTTCATTATTTTCAACGCGTCTTTTCTCCATTAGCCACCAGTCGTAAGCACTTCCTTGGAGTTGGTAGCTTGCCAAATTAACCTTCTGATCGTCCGTACTTCCTAGTAACTCAAAAATCTTCTCAATCTCTTGTAGCCACTTATCCACTTCTGAAGGATTTGTAGATCCTTCAAAAACTGGAGGAGTTGGCCTCTTAAATTCAGATATCAAGCTCCTAGGTCCATTTTGCTGGTTCCCTACCAATGTCGCCAATGTTTCTGCCAATTGAGTCATCATGTGCGCACCTTCATCATTGTTACTTCTCTGACGAGGCATGATTCCTACATAATTTATTCAATACTCAATCTTGGAATAACGATATAATATACAAGATTTATGTCACACATATATAAATTAAAACACATCATATTAATAGAAACCTCAAAATGGTACAAGTTTTTTTTTTCAACCATAGAAATTCAAAACGACAGTCATCTTTATTATAGATGTTTTCCACTAGATATAACTTAAGATTCACTAACAAGGACACTAATCAGATGAGTAGTTATCTGAAGGGGAGGAACTTGCTGATGGTGGATACTCATAATAACCTCCTTCCCTCAAAACATTCCCTATCGCTGCAACATTCCTTCTCACTTCTACCTGCACCTGTTTTGCGAAACTCTTAACGTACTTCTTATCCCTCTTACTAACACATCTACCCCTCAATGAAGAATTGCGAAATCTTTCACATCCTCCTAACACATTTTCTCGTAATACTAATAGTCGGTGCTCTGCTCTCTCTACTCTCAAGTGTGCCTCCTCTAAATCAGCTCGGAGACTTTCTATCTCCATTTCAAGGTCAGTCTTTTTAGAATGCTCATTAATGATCTCTCCGGGATTTTCGTGAATTGATTCCTCACTATCAGAAGCATGTTCAAAGTTGTTGACAGAATCATCACTATCTGAGCTAGGGTCATAGTTTGATGATGGTAGTGGTGAACTATCAACGGGATCCTCGATGTCAGACATTTCAACCTCAACATATTCATCTGCCATCTACAAAATTCTAAGACAATAAATTAATTAGTATCTTTAAAATATACGCAGCAAAATTCATAACTCACAGGTCAAGCCTAAAAGGCAGTCTACAGGAAGTTAACCTAAGCTCTGAATACCAACTGTAATACCCCAACTTTTTATACAACAACTATACTTAGATATCAAACTTTATTCATACTTAAAACAAGTCTCACATAAGCAAACAAAATTCCGAAATCCAACTCAAAAATAGTATCATATAGCTGAAATAAAGACAAATACAGAGAGACGCAGCTCTAAGATAAGACACTATCACTAAAATATTATTACAATAAGCTCAAGCCAAATGCATTTCCTTGTCCATCCCAGAAGTTTAGCACCTGAAAAATTTTAAGTCATGAGCCAAACAGCCCAGCAAGAAAACAATTCGACACTAGTGGACCAAGGAGTTCATAGTTTTTATAAAGCCAAAATCATTGCTCAAAATCCAAAGTTTACATATAACATAAATAAATTCCACAGCTTGCTAAGGTCACAAATATCTGGTGACACAGTATCATAGGTTCACAACTGTCAATAATGCGACCCTTACTAAGGTATCATAAACTGTGCAAGGCACGCCCTAGTAAGGTATCAAAATCTAGTTCCGGAACTATACGCAATTACTAAATGTTTCATAGGTCAGAGCTCACTGAGAATTCTTATGTTTAAAACAATTACTTGATCCATAGTTGTTAAAATAAAAGCAGTGCAAAAAATATTTAACAGATTTCAAAATAAAAATAAGAGTGTGAAGAGTTAACTTACCTTGACACTGACAACCACTTTAACAATTTTCAAAATAAAAATAAGAGTGTGAAGAGTTAACTTACCTTGACACTGACAACCACTTTAACAATTTATCACTTCACGCAGAGAAATCCAACTTATGTAGTTATTAGTAAAAACAAACATAATTAATTATCCTCATACACTCGAATACACAAACCAGGCAAAAGATAATATATATATAAAATTATATACACAAAAAAGAACTCTAAAACAAAAACCAGGCAAAAGATAATATATATAAAATTATATATTCACAAAATAAGGACTCTAAAACAAAAACCAGGCAATAAAAACAACATATACAGAGAGCTGCAATACAAAATCAACCAACATTATAAAATAACATGTGTTGCAATACAAAACCAGGCAACAAGATAATATATAAAAAAACTAAATATAATGAAATATTATACTAACAAAAATTTACTAAATGAGTTTTTAAAAAAATTATACAAGTCAATTAATACCATTTTCTAAAAACACACATAAGTAAAAATAAAAATTAAATAAATAAACATGTATGTACATATAATTAAAAATTTCTAGAATGAATAAATGATTGATCAATTTATAAAAATAAAACTAACAAAAAACAGAGACTTATAAAAGAGAATAAAATCATCACATATGTCATTAACATAATAATAAAAACACTAATAATAATATCTCATAAAATAAATAAACAGTTACATATTAACAATCTTTTATAAAAATAATACACATAATTAACTATTTTTCACATTTATCACGTTAACAACATAATTTAACAAAATCATATAAAAGGAGTTAACCAGAAATATCACATGTACATAATATTTCTTTTCACAAATCATTCTTTTTAAAATTAAAGACTACTTTTAAACACTACTTTTAAACAGAGCATTAAGTATTTAACAAATTATCAATGTATAATAAAATATATAAATCAACAAGCCAATATATTAAGTATTAAAAATAACTTGACCATTACATAAATGAATACAGTACAACAATGAGTAACCTAAAACACACACGTTCAAAAGAAAATCGAGAGAAAAGAAAAGTACCTGAGAAAGAAGAGAGCTGTGCAAGAAACAAATGAACTAAATTACATCTATTTATTTACAAATGTACTTAACTCCTAAGTTAACGCGTACTTATCAGTATCACCTTCCACTATTTTCAAAACTAACTCATATCTGTATTTTTAAAGTTTAACTCATTTCTTATCTATTAGTAACAGGTTTTGACCAAGTAAAGAAAACAACTAAACGTTTCAAATTATATACACTTTCTTTTTTATAAATATCATTTTTAGTACTTGTATTATTAAATCAGTAGACCTACATAAACATATATATTTAATAAAAAAACTGGTTTTTACGGCACTAATTATGAGACTTTCTGTTTCATTTAGGCGGCTGCAAGGGAAGGGGAACATGCAAAGAATATGGACACGACATTCACAGAGACTGCATCATTGAAGGTCAAAGAAAACAATAAAAATAAGTTTTCTTAGCCAACCTCACAGTGATTCTAACATGTCACCTTTTTTTAATCAGCTTTATCAGGCCTCAAATCCAATTTCAGTATCGATGGATGGATTGCATATTAATTCAGAACAAGGAAACTCAAGCAAACAATCTGATGGACGTACTGATATGGATTCGTAGTGTGGAAAGTTCTTGTTGAAATATAGCTAAAATGTAATGTCTTGTAAAGTCTAGTGGTTTACTTGGCATGTGCTTACTATGTAACTGTTACTTTACCATTCGGGAATGGAATGACCATGCCTTTTAAAATTGTGCTGCTATAGATCATGATAGCTATAGAGGTTGACTGATATTAATTCTGAAGCCGGTGACACTATCTGATGGAAAACGCTTCTATACATTAATTCAAATTGGGCAAGTATGAGGCACACGATTTTGGTCCACTGTTTAGTCGTCCATATCTATTTATTTATTAGTAGATTATGTTTTGAGAATATTATTTTTTATTGTGGGTGTTTTCTTGGAACAATGTACCAAAATGTCATTTTTGAGTATTAAATAGTCCAAAATATCACTTTTGAAAATACTGGCTCAAAATGTCACTTAAAACTTAAAACGGTACTTCGTCTTACGTTTTATTTTTTTAATGCAAAAATGTACATAGTGTGCCGTTTTGGTACTTTATTTTTTATTTTTTAATTTTTTATAATGTGCAAAACGTTAGTTAAAATAGCGTTTTGACTCAAAACGGTATATCATATAGCGTTTTGTACCAAAACGGTAGTTTATCTACCGTTTTGCGCATAAAAAAAATCAAAATGCCAAAACGTTACACGGAGTACCGTTTTATGTCTTTTGCATAAACGTTACACGATGTACTGTTTTGAAGTGACATTTAAGGTCATTTTTAACCCCCAAGTGATATTTAGGGTCACCACCCGTTTTCTTGCGAGGCTTTAAGATTTTATTATCTAAAGTTTTGAAAGCATCAGTGCATGTTTTTCCGTTAGATGATAAACTTAGGCCTTGTTTGTTTCGTAAATTATGTGGTTATATAAGAATTTTAACTTCCCCGTAACTAAGTTACAATTACAAATTTCTAAGTAATTAAAAGACCCGTGTTTGATTTATTACTATGCAACTATAAATTACGTAGTTAAATTTTGATAAGTAGTTAATATTTTTATATTGAATAGCTATATAACTTGTGATGAGTGATGATCATGATGGACCGTGATAACTAAATTCCAATATTTTGTGCTAATTACAAAAATCCCGGAACTTGGAGTTTTCTTGCCTAATTTGAAATTCAGCCAACCAAACCAAACATTGTAACTTTTTTTTATTCCCTTACATAGTTGGGTTACATCAAATCAAACGAGACCTTATTGTATGAAAGAAACCAAACCCCACCTTCACTGGATATTATATTTCGATACATATAATTTATGTAAGGTCTTATACTTTTGAAACTCTTCCGTTGGATGATAAACTTGTTGTATTAAAGAAATTAAACCCTTCTTTCACGGAATATTATATTTCGGTACATATCATTTATATAAAATAATTTACATGTATCTTGTAATTTTGGAGTATGCTTTATAAAATGAGTCGTACTTCGGTTATTATCACATAATTTAATCTTTAATCTTTAAATTCGTTATTTTCTTGAGAAATTTGGGGCTGACACAGCAAGAACCCCAACCCCCACCCAAAGTCCTTTGTTAACACTGTTAATCGTTTAGTCCTATCGGTACCTACAGCAGTCGGGGAGAAGTTACGATTGAGTTAAAAAGCTTCTTAAATTCCCTCGCCAGTTTCAGTCCAATGTACCTGCTTTTCACGGCACATTTTGCATTTTATATGGGATTGGGATGACAAGTAGATTAGTGAGTACTGAGTAGTGAGACTAGTGACAGAACACGGGATCAAAGTGTCAAATATCATCTCGGAATTTTATACTTCGAATATCAAACAAAGGTTAATCTGGTACTTTACTACTTTAGGATAGGAGAAAATTCTTGATACCTAATTCTTTAATAGAAATCTTCACCTTTCCATGTTGCACCTATGGAGTATGTGGACCGACCTAGCACAACTTGAGCATAAAAAATTTGTGTGTAAAATTGAAAAACTCAAAACTCAAAGGCTTCAAGGGTATATGATATAGAAACATTCCGTATAATACCTGCTGGTCTTATGCCTATTCTAACAATTGATTTGTGATTCATTAAGAGGGCATGTATAATATATAGTGTTGATTACACGTTTTCCTATTTCCAAAGAATTTAAATTAATTCAGACTGCCACCAAAAAACCCCCTGCAATTCTTGAATATCTAACAAAATCAATTGCACCACCAAAAGAAAAGGAAGTAATAGATACAAATATCCAACTGGGCTGAGTGCTCATATCTCTGTTTTATTTATCGATCAAGGTGCTGGAATGTGTGAAGTTGCTGCTAACTCGACTAACTTTTCCCCGCCAAGATTGGACACAAGTTCCATGGATATGAAGTGTTTCGGAAGATCATCAAACTCGGCATCTTTAAAACCGTAAGTTGACTGAAGTTTCCTTGCTTCAGATTCAGCAACCTCAGCTTCCCCAAATAGGATTTCAGCTTCTTCAACATCACCCAACTGCAAGGCAGCTGACCTTTCAGAAGTGGCAGCACCAGCAATTAGCAGTAGAATCTGAAATCTAGTCATTGCCAATTCTTTTTCCTTGGACAAAAGATGAACTTCGGTATCCTGCAATCTGTTAACAGTTTCTACAATCTCTCCCTCGAACTTCCCAATCTCTGACAAAGCCCCCTCCATTTTAGTTTGTATACCTTCCTTTTCAACACACAGTACCTTCACCTCAGCAGCTAGCCGTGCCGCTTCCTTGAAATTTCTTACACTAGCAGCGACTTTCTTTTCTGCTTCAAGCTCTGGGATTCTTTTGTCTATGAACAGAAGCCTCTGCTTAAGGGATTCAATTTCCTGCTGGATGCTTGTTTTTGTTGTAGATAACTCCTAAACATAGTGAAACAGGGCAATCATAAAAAATCTTGCCACTATATATAGGTAGGATTTGTAGAATAAAACCAGAAGTCTGGAAAGAGTTTTTTCATAGCAACCACAAAAGGGCTCACTAATATGCCAATATGCTATTCAGCATTAATTCGACTTATAATGTAAAAAATTTCCACAGGGACAAAAAAATTACCGAGATGTAGCAATAATATAATCAGCAACTAGCATGAATATACTTTAATAGAATACTAAGGCTGATGGCAATATAGCATCATCAGTTGCTTGAATAGGTATCTGCTTTATTTTTAAGGAAAAGGGCAGTTTTTTATGAAAGAGTGTAAATATAGTTTTCTGTACATATCATCTTCTTTATTTCTTGATATTATTACTCATATGCCAACCTGAATCTTACACGATCCCCGGTTGAACTCCTGATTTAAGTCTTGCATTTACTACTTGCATAAATATTAAAAGGAAGTAAGAACAAATCTAGCACAGACACTAATCTAGACTTTTAGGGTAAACATGGCCTTTCCATTCCCTCTTTCCCCTCTTTTCCCGGATTTTTTTTTTGGGAACACAATAAGAGCCAATATCTGAATTAGTATTATAGAAGAGCTACTATTACGCCATTCCCATATTCAATTTAATTCTGATATTAGTCCCAGTTGTATCAATCCAAGATACGTGGCAAATATGCGTGATGAGAATCAATTAATTTGTTTTACTCAGAGCAAGTCCAATGCATAGTTATAGTTGGTCTTATAGCTATAATATAGCATCAAAATGAAAAAAAATCTACTTCAATGCATAGAGAGAGAGAGAGAGAGAGAAAGAGAGAGAGAGAGAGAGAGAGAGAGATTTTCTTAGAATTCATTATTTAAAATAAGCCTTGGAGAGAGAGAGAGATAGAGAGAGAGAGAGAGAGAGAGAATTTCTTAAAATTCATTATTTAAAATAAGCCTTGGAGGGAGGGAGAGGGAGAGAGAGGGAGGGAGGGAGAGAGAGAGAATTTTACTAAATGTGGAAATATTTAGTTGTATAATAGAGCTAGCACTGGAGTTAAAGTCCTATTTTGAAACTAAAATGCACTTTTTGGTCTCAAATTATAGCAATAGCTATGGCCATTTTAGCTTTAGCATTGGACTTGCTCTAATAGGCCATTAGGCCCATTTTAAATGGACTTCTACCATGCATGTATTGGTTAAGGAACTCATTGCATGTTCTCTTAATTATGGAAAAGACTGCTTACCACTTGAATAACACTCAGCCATTGCTATAAGGAAATATTCGAGTAGACTGTGAATCCATCACTCTCATGAGCTTGAGGTAAGGTTATTGGAGTGCGAAGCTTTAACCAATTTACAAATTCACTTATATCAATAAATGATTTTTACAATTCTGCCATATTGAAGCCATTGAAGGTCCTGATCCAAGACACTTCTTTCCATGTCAGGGAAAAAAAACCACAAATTGTTTTAAGGGCAAATAAGTAATTTCACCTTTCCGCGGAAAATAGCGCGGTGAGCTACCTTACTGTGGAAAATAAGCGCGGAAAAGGTAATATTCTTTTTAATCCCGAGTGCGGAAAGGGTAAACCTTTTTTTTTTAATCCTGGTCGTTGGAGTGTTGATCCAAAGGCTTTGGCACAGTATGTTAATTAAAATGTCCCTAACAAACACAAGTCAGGGACCAGGACCCTTTAATTAAACATGATTAGTCATTAGTTTTTGGGCCATTTTTGTGAACAAAATAAACAGGTGAAAACAGAAATCCATCGATTTGGTTGCTTTCCTTACCCTTTGTACCCCTTATGATGCCTACTACCACTTAAGGCAACCAGCTAGAAGGTCCCTATCATCCATAAAAAATTCTTATGAAGTAAAAGTTCAATTCTGCAGTACAAGATAGGATCAGCATCTATTGATGCACTAGATGATTGATGTTACAGTATCTTTACACAAAGCACTCTTACCGTGAAACAGGTGATATGTACTTGAGAAAATCAGTAATTGATTTTAAATTAACATAAATATTAACTGAAAAGAAGAAGCAAATTGGACGAGGCTCTTGAAAAGATATATGTAAATATATATACTGTGCATGGGAAAGAAAAAAATCTAACTGCTACGTCAAAAGCAATCAGCAGAACTAACCTGAAGAGAAGCTCTTTCATTTGATATATCTTGTTTAAGCATTTGCACATCTTCAGTAAGTTTGTCCCCTGTCTTGGCAAGCATTAGTTTATGTTCCCTAGTGCTCAAAATAAATTGTATCAAATTTTTCCGCAACCCAGAAACTTCTTGGTATAAGGTTGCTTCATCAGCAGAGGTCTTGGCAAGGTTTTGAATCTTCACTGCCCTGTCTTGTTCCTGAGATAAGCATTCATTAACCTCCTCCTTTTTTCTAGACAATGCTTCACTTTGCAACTCCATTTGTGACAGCTCGGATTGCAAATTGTTATACTTTGCATTGATGCTTGACTGAGCCTCCTGAAAGCTAGAGACTGCATTGGCAATTCTTTTTTCAACTATTTCAATGCTAGATTCATTTTCTTTTAATTCGGACTCTTTTTGTTTCACTAAAGCAAGAAGTCTTTCCAGTTCATCTGCCAGTTCTTCTTTCTTTCTATGAAGAATTTCTATTTCCCTCTTATCATCCTCAACTAAATGATCAACAGAATCATTTAGTGCCAGCCTTGCCTCATTCACAATAAATGATTCGGCATCCAGTTCCATCCTTTTGACTTCAGCCAACTCAACTGATGAATCCCATTTGTTTGTTTCTTTTGCAGACGTAAGCTCTGCATTCCTTAGGACCAAATCGGCATCTTTTGCGGCATCCTAACAGAAAGAGAGAGCATCAATTCAGATATCTCATTTCAGTTTTGTAAAAGGAATCTAAGTTGGATAATTTAGATGTAAGAGCATGCTGTCCATAAAATTTGTCAGGGCATTATTACATGATACATTATAGTAGATAATAATTTGAGACTGCATAGTTTTACCCCCTAAAATAACTTTGTGGATTCATTCATACTTTTCATTGATGGAGATTTAATGACGTTATTCTCCACAGGGAACACTTAATTGTTATTTTCCAGATGCATAGTGTTATTTAAACTTCAAAGATTTATGGCACTGGTATTGAAGACTGATGTACCATATGAGATGTAGGTATCATCATGATCAATGTTTAGCAAATAGTTTTAGTTCTAATCGAGTTACTCTTGATAACAGCTGTTGGCTTGCATGAATCCTAATTTGTATATTTCATGAAACAAGCACTCACAAGACACAACTGGAATTTTTTTTTACGTTCTCGATATAATAGCAAAACACGTGTTCAAATACCATACCACATGGAACATTTTTTTATGTAATTGGCCCAACCGGCTGGCGATTTCCATACCATACCACATGGAACATTTTTTTATGTAATTGGCCCAACCGGCTGGCGATTTCCAACAAGTCTTTATGCATTTTTAGAGCAAGAAGCGGAACTACAAGAAAGCTATATAATGACAAAACACGTGTTCAAATACCATACTGTGATGCTTTCTTCTTTTATTATTATATTTGTTCACATTCCGTCTGTGCTGAGCGAGTGAGCTCACAAATTACTAAATGAAATGTCATTGGGCTAAATACAATACAAAAAACTTGTTTTTACCTAAGCAACAACATTTCTCTTTTTGTTTTGAAGAACAATTTGCCAGAAAAAAAATACTTTCTGAGTAAGATGATTCAGCAAAAATGGCAACAATCCTTGTAAAAACTAGAATCTAAAAAACTCTTGGTTCTCCTTCCAAAAGGTTAAAGATCACACAAATTAACATCTTCTTAAAAATCCTAGTTCAAAAAAAAAAAGGTTTAAAGACCTTGATTTAAATTTAAATAGCAAAACAAAAGATCCCTAAAGTACTCACCATAGAGAACCTTTGCAGCAAAGACGCACATTCCTCCTCAGCCGCAATCTGAAGATCAACAACTCCCTGCATCTTAACATCAACTGCATCACACTCGGCATCCGCATCTCTCAATGCAACCGCCAACCTTTCCTTGTCAGAATCCGCAGAAGCAAGAGCATCACTAAGCCTATCAGCCGTCTCGAAATCCTCAGCCTCACAAGCTTCCTCCAACTGCCTCTCCAATTCCCTATACTTGGCAGATGCCAACCTCAAATCCTCGGCAGCATTTCGCCTCCTCCTAATACTCTCCTTCCTCTTCCCAGAAACGGAATCCACTTGTTCCCTAACACGCCTCAAATTATCCGTAATATCACTCCTAATTCGCTCAAATCTCACTTCAATCGAACAATTATCCCTCTCCCTATCTTCCTCGTCTCCAATTACACCAACATCAATCTTCTCCGCATCATCTCGAACCAAATCATCACCAATATCAAGCTTCTCCGCATCGTCTCGAACCAAATCATTACCAATATCATCATCATCATCATCAACCATCCTCACTTTCAACTCAACTTCCTGATCACGCTTCTCAACTTCACTAACCCTAACTTCCTCCACCACCGGAGTAGACGGAATTGCAACAACCGAGTTAACAACCGAGTCAGCAACCGAGTCAATCTCATCTTTCTTATATCCGATCCGCAATCCAGCAGCTCGTTTCTTCTTCCTCGTACTAGAAGTCTGACGAGCAATCGGTTTAGAAGTAATCGGCGCAGTAGAAACAACCGGAGACGGCGGAGCAAGGGTTCGGTGAATCTGCGGAGTAACGAGAGTGAGATCGGAGAATAAGTTCTCGTCGAGAGGCTGAGATACATCGGCGGCCGGCGATGACGGAGGTTGCTCCGGTAGATGGTTAGAATTGTCGGAGATATTGTTAATAGTTGAAGTAGAAGGTTGAGAGGGTTGAGTGGGATCGAATAGCACCATGCCTTCGAATAATGAATCCATTTCGTCTGAGTCCATTGCTCCGATTATAATTATAATTTTGATTTAGTTCTGGTTGAGTTCAGTAATGTTGTTAAAGTGTTTGATTCATTGCTGATGAAAGTTTGAAGCTTTTGTTTGTTTGTTGGGGTGATCAGAGGATAGCTATGGATCAGGCCACTCTCAGCAGGCAGTCAGCACCATGTTCTGTATTTTCTATATCATTACATAGCGATGAATGTCAAAAATATTAATTAAATTATTTAATTTCAAGTTATATAAAAAATCAAAAATTAAAAAATTGAATAATCTCCTTATTCTTTTAAATTACGGTCAGATATCTATATCTATATATTATAAATTGTTAGATAACCATTTTCTAAGGTTTGGTATCTATATTTTGGTTAGGATATGATTTTTAACTTTAATTTAACCCAATGGACTATCTATTTTTAGGTTTGGTATCCATATTAGGTTTATAAAAGATCCATGTACTTATTATGACCCATTTTAATTATAGCAACTTTACGATACAATTTTTAAATATGAATTGTGTTACTTATGGTAAGTTTTTAATACAAATTTGAAATAAAGTTTAAATTTTAACAGATCTATTTATAGAAATAATCTCATAAAATATATAACATAAAAATAACATATGTGACGAAAATAGTTCTTAAATTTATCATCATATGTAGATGCAATACACTTATTATATAGAAAATTTAATCTTTGATAATCATATTATTCAATTTGAATTATAAATTTATTTATTTATTTTATTAAATAATTTTTGAGATCCCCATGTGCAAAGTACGGGTTATAAACTAGTGTACAAAAATAACGCGTACGAAAATTTGACCCGACCCAATCCAGTTACCCGGGCTTAACACTTTTAACCGATTCTTTAGTTTTTGATAAAATCTGACCAAACCCGACCCTTCCTTATAAAAGCCCCAGCTTTGACTCTACCCGAATAAAAACGCTAATTGAATTCAATAAAATTATATTTTTATTATATATTTACATATATATGTATAATTGTATATATATGTATTTACACTTTAAACATATAAAAAAAATACTTGAAACACTCATATATTTATAAGTTCGTTGTTTAAAATATAAATATAAATTTAGATTTATTATACATGAATAAAATATATATTAATCACACGAAAAAGTCAATAAATTTATCATTAAAATAATAGTGAATAAACCATCATCAATATTTAAGTTGGTGGATCATATAATAAGTATATTTTATATTTAATTTATGATACTTAAAATAAATGAAAATTAACAAAACCCAAAAAAATTGAGTCGCTCCAATTCGGGATCGAAAAAGCACGACTGACCCGGTTTGGACACAAAAGAAAGCCTGACGCGGTCTGTCTCGAGAATATTAAAAAGCTTATATATTTTCCAAAAATCAGGCACGGTCAAACTCAAATCCCGGATTTTTTAAGATCCAATCAAAATGACTATCGGATCTTGTGTACATCTCTTATCACGGTTACCCTAACTTCATCTTATTATTTTATTATATTTAATATAAATTTATAATTTTTTTATACTTATAAATATATTAAATTTATAATAAAATTGTATAAGTAAAATTTAAAAAATCATAACCTTTAAATTAGTGATCTGTGTAAGTGTAAAAAAAGATATAATTTAAAATCCTAAAATATTAATATTATATATATATAAAGTTTCTTTTCCTTACTCATGTATCGACCTTTTACCTTCACCAAACTTATATATAATATAAATAAAAATATATAAATATTAACTAACGTGAATATCCCCGGGCTAGGGTATCTATTAAGTTCGAATCAAATCATAAAATTAAATTGAATTATTTGTATCAATAGTACATTTTTTTTTCATTTTTTTGATGTAGATTTCAACATACAGTGTAACATTATATTCTATCTAAAGTTCTATATACTTAAATGCATATTCGTGAACCAATTACAAACTTCGATTCTGATTCCCGGAGAAGAAGATATTAGTTTAACAACGATACGAAGGAAGGATCGACGACAGAAACCGAAGAGGATGCAAAGGAAGAAATAGAAGAAAAAAACAGATGAAAGTTATTTCATATAAAACAAGACATCAAGTTAATTTAAGAGACCTTCTTTGCTAAAAAAAGAAATAATCTGATCAACAATATAGGTGATAAGGTAATTATCTTTTTATTTTCCCTCAAACTACAATCATATAATATATATGTAGCTATTTTTTGTTAGTTATTGATTTATTATTACTTGTATTGGTAGATAAAAGTCTGTGACTTGGAAGACAAGGTAGTTGCTTTGTACTTGAATGAAGAAAGGTTTACCCCAGACTTAACCGCAATTCTTAGGAGTGTGTATGAACAATTGCGGTCTTCAGGATTTATGTTTGAAGTTGTTCTTGTTTATATGTTCAACTCATATAATACTCAAAGCCGGGCAGATGTAAAATCATTTAAGTATGGTACTTTTAAGACAATGCTTTGTTTAGCCCTCCCGTATAAACACATTTGTTTTATCCTGGTTGTCACGCACTTTTTGATATCCGTTCGAGTTGGATGAATGGCATCCAGACCCCTCACTTGTTATTATTGGACCTTGCGGAGAGTTCTTTGTCTTGTTTGGAGCAACTACCATTTTAAAGAATTTTGAATTCGAGGCCTATCCGTTTACCGACGATATGGCTTGTTACGTTCAGATTGTTTGGGATGTAAGAATAATCTTCGGTCGTTAAGAAGCCTTCGGCTTGAACCTGAAAAGAAAGAGAATGCGAGGGATTGTACTCCCGATTCACCTCCGGTGTGACAATAAGTAATCTGGATGTATAATAGGTTTGAAGATACAAAAATACAAATAGAGTTTGAGAGTGTATTGAGTTGTTCGGTTTCTTACATTTCTTCGGATATTTATACTCAAACCTATAATTAATGTTCCTCCGTTATGATAAGAATCCGAATGAACGTTGGAAGAGTGATATAGGGGTAGCCATTTCGATTCTGCATTGATGAATGGCTTGTCAAAGGCTAATTGGTCCTTCGGTCCATGAACAACGTGGGCCTTCGGCCCAATGGCTTAGATGCTCGATGGACCTTCGTTCGTTGGGAATTATTGGGCTTGTAGCTAACATATTCCTGTCTTTCGTCCGGTCCATCGGTCGGTCGACAGACATCAATCTCGGCCCATTTTCGGTTGAAACCTAGGACGCTCCTTCTGTCTCTCCATGGGTTCATCCGACCACCTGGCAACATTGTGGGTAACTGGGAGCCTTATAAAGGATACAGTTGTCATCCATGTCTTTTTATGGTCACATCATGACCGTCGAATCCCAACCGTCTCCATCTGGACCGTTGATTTCAGAACGCCCAGGGAAGATTTTTGGCAAGCAAACATTTGGGTTTTGGGGCACTTATATATATACTTCACAGACACTTTTTTATTTTCACTTTTACATCCAAACACCACCAATAAACATACTCTCCAGTTTCTTCAAGGCGGATAGTGTCAACTCCGTTTCCCAGATCACCCCATTTCAGTAGAGCAACATCTTCAAATCAGTAAGTGATGTTTTACCTTTTCTCTTGACTTAAAGTGTTTTTCTTTTCTGCAATGCATGCTGACTTTTGGGTTTATTTTTGTAATGCGTGCTTGTTTTTTGTGTGTGGGGTACTTTATGGGTTGGTAGTTTTTTGGGTGTTTTTTCTACTTTTTGGGACATTGTTTGAGACTAAATTTGTCTCCCTTAGACACGGGTGTATCTATTGGTGCACAATCTTTCATGCCATACCTTTCCAGGATCATTTCGATATAGCTCTTTTGTGACAATCCAAGAATACCCCGAGAACGATCTCGGTGTATCTTGTTAGGTCACACACACACTGTAGAGGGGGTGAATACAGTGTATAGTACACTCAAATCGAACTTTAAGAACTTAAGTAACAGAAAACAAACTTTATTGAAACAATAAACTCTGTTACAGTATGGAACTGTTACCTCTCAGTGATGAACAAATATCACGAGAGCTGCTAGGGTTACAATGAATAATCTTCTCTAATAATGATAACACTTATAGTGTAAACCCTATGTCTGTGTTTATATACTACACAGTTACAAGATAATCGCTAATTGATATGGAATATAATTCTGCTTCCTAAAATATATCAATCAGATATCTTTTCTTCCAAGTATTCCATTCTTTACAGAATTCCTTCTTCATGCATATCTCTTCTTATGTTTATCTTGATCTTCTTTCCTTTAATCAGCTACTGTCCTTATCTGATCGTCCTTCAGCACTTAAGTTCTGATATCTATCTTCTGATGATTATCTCCTGATAACATAAGTACTGATATCCTTAAGTCCTGACTTCCAGTATAAGTACTGATCAACAGTTAAGTACTGATTTATCCTGTTCAAGTAAGATCTGAAAGCTAAACATAAAACATATTAGCCATGACATTATCAAATATATCTAACAATCTCCCCCAATTTGTAAATTAACATAATATACAAGTTTAACAGATATTTGATGATGTCAAAAACATTAAGTACAAATGCATGAGAATTAGACTAGATAACTACAACTTACAGTCCTTAAAGCTTTTACCAATTTCAACTTCTGATAACAACTTCAGTCTGTATAAATATCAGAATTTAAGCAGTTGTAGATCTTCGACTTGGCTTCATCATTTTCTGATCTCTCTGATGTCAGGAGTTGTTCTGAGATAGTTCTTCAACAAACATTTCTCAGCATATCTGAGTTCATCAATCATTCTCCTTTTGACATCTTTAAGCTCTGCAGTATCTTCACCAGTTTGAAAGATTGCAGCTCTGAGATCATTGATCTTTGCTTTTCTCAACTCCTGATCTAGTCTTATGACATAAGCTTTGTCAGACTCTAGATTGAATTCAAGTCCCTTAATACCAAGATATGTTCTGATCTGTGCAGTATTAGGCTTCATATCAACAATATCACCATTGTGATCTCTGTACTTTGGAACATATATGCTGTCAGACTTAACAGAATAAAGCCTTTTCTGTCTCTGAATCTGTTCTTTTAAGTAGTTTGCAGCAGTCCCTGTTATTCTGTCATCCACTTGAAGTAAGAAAAGTACATGCTCCAATTCTTCAAAATACTTCAATGGAATGGCATTTTGTCTTATATGATAAACCCTACCATCTGTCATGAAATACAACATGATGTATTCTGTTAGGTCACACACTGTAGAGGGGGTGAATACAGTGTATAGTACACTCAAATCGAACTTTAAGAACTTAAGTAACAGAAAACAAACTTTATTGAAACAATAAACTCTGTTACAGTATGGAACTGTTACCTCTCAGTGATGAACAAATATCACGAGAGCTGCTAGGGTTATTAAGAATAATAACTTCGATAATGATAACACTTATAGTGTAAACCCTATGCCTGTGTTTATATACTACACAGTTACAAGATAATCGCTAATTGATATGGAATATAATTCTGCTTCCTAAAATATATCAATCAGATATCTTTTCTTCCAAGTATTCCATTCTTCACGGAATTCCTTCTTCATGCATATCTCTTCTTATGTTTATCTCGATCTTCTTTCCTTTAATCAGCTACTGTCCTTATCTGATTGTCCTTCAGCACTTAAGTTCTGATATCTATCTTCTGATGATTATCTCCTGATAATATAAGTACTGATATCCTTAAGTCCTGACTTCCAGTATAAGTACTGATCAACAGTTAAGTACTGATTTATCCTGTTCACGTAAGATCTGAAAGCTAAACATAAAACATATTAGCCATGACATTATCAAATATATCTAACATATTCTTTCAAGTAGGTATGGTAAACCATCTGTACAGATTTCAGTTGATTCAATCTCTCAGGAGTTGCTCCAATACCTGGTTCACTCAAGGAAGTTGGATCATTGGTAGTGTTGTGTACTCTTCTTTCATCAGCACTTCCCAATCTAGTTTTATTTCTAGCTTCCTTTCCAGTAACTACTCTTGCTTCAAAACCACTTGCAGTAGTCTTCAAAGATTGAGTCTGTTTTGCTTTAGTGAATCCTGGTAGGAGTGTCTTTGATCTATTTTCTGATATCAAGTTAACTTGAGCTATGTCAGAGGTTACTTGCTTCTCCTGAATATCAGAACTTACAATTTCTTGACTCTGAACAACTTGAGCCATGTCAGAGGTTGTTTTAAGAACTTTTCTTGAAGTCAGAGCAAGATCATCCTTTTCATCAGTAATTTCTTCTTCCTCAGGAGGTACATAAACCTTGATAGGTTCACCAACCTTTTTTTTACCCTTGGATCTTGGATCTATCTGTGGTTGTGATCTAGCCAATGTTGCTTCAGTATGTGTCCTTTCTTTGATCACAATGCCTTTGAGTTTTGGAAGTGATTTTTTACCAGAAGCTTCAGATTTAGATGTGACTTTCTCTGATTTAAGTCTGGCTTCTTCTTCCTTTAAACTTTCCAAGTCCATTCCTGGATTTTCTTGAAGAAATAACTGTCTTGACATTTCCTCATCAAGATCTAGAATTTCATCAGAACTTATCCTTTTACCAACAACATAATTTATTCTTTTCCCAGTATCAGAACTTGTCCTGTGAATAGCTTGTCTTGATGTAAACCTTCTACCTTGACTATGACCGCTACCCATTCCAGAGTATCCTTGATCATCATTTCCATCATCCTTTCCTTGCAGTGTCTTATTAGTTTTGCATTTGGACTTAATTACCTTCTCCCCCTTTTTGGCATCAGCAGGTAGTAAAAGAGAGATAAGTAATTCCACTGAGGATTGGATTTCAGTAAGTTGCGATTGCTGAGAAGCTTGATTTGTCAGAATTTCATCAATCTGAGCTTGTTGTTTCTCTTGAGTTTTCTCAATATAAGCAATCCTGTCAATGGTAGGTTGAAAGAACTTTTTCTTATCAATTTTCCAAACTTGTTCCTGTTTGATAAAGTTCTCCTGAATCTTGTGTAGCTCTGCATGAGTAGTCGAATGAAGACCTTGTAGATGTTTAGTACTCAATGCAGTGACTCTAAGCTGGGTTTTAAAATCATCAGAATTTAACATTTCATCAGCTTTAGTCAAGTGCTCAGCAAGATGTTTTTCAGTTGGAACACATGAAACTGAGTTCCATTTCTTAGTCCACTCCTGACCTGCAGGATTTTCACTCCAAGGTACTGGTGCTTCCCCGGTAACAAACTTCTTTACCATTTCAGACTTAGGAAGAGTCTGTTGAGGAGTATGTCCTAAAGGACCTGCTTCATCAGCATCTACAGTTGGAGCAGCATCACCAGTATCTCCAGTATTTGCAGCATCAGAACTTAAAAAATCAGTATCTTCTGATAAAACAACAGTGTGAGTAGTAATGGAGGCTTCAGCATCCTCTAATTGTTGATCTGATACTAAGTTCTGATCAACAGCCATATCCTGATGCTCACCTAAAGTCTGATCATCAGCATCTTGATGCAGAGAAGGTGTTGTTGATAACTCTGGAGTTTGAACAGCATCAGTAACAGGTGTTGTGGAAGGATTATTTGCTGTTGGAGCTTCTAAGAGAAATACTTCAGACACAACCAAGTGTTGAACATCAATATCAGCACTTGTGCCTGGATCAACAAGAGACACGGATGGTGAGTTAGCCTTGTCAGATACAGCTTCCTGAGATGGAGTTGATGGAGAAGAAGTGACTGGAGCAAATTCCTTGTCTTGTGAGATCAGAGATTCCTGATCCCCTTCCTTAGATGCTTCCTCTTCATCATCTGAAACTGGCCTTTGTGCCCTCTGTTTCTTGTACTTCCTTATTGATTTGGATTCCTTGGGAGTTTCAGGAACTGTCATTCGTCTAAGCCTCTTGAGAAGCCTAGAACCCCCAATTTCAGAATCCTTCTGAGAAATCTCTTTCTCAGCTTCAGTTACAACAGGTTCTCTAGCAGGAACCGGTTCCTCAGAATCAGATTCATCTCTCAATGCAATCCTCCTTCTCTTTTGAGGTGTTTGAGGAACATTCTTTGTCCTCTTTGGCTTGGAAGATGAAGATTTCACAGTAGGTGCTGAAGATGAAGGTTGAGCAGTCTGTGAAGTGGAGAGATAGGATTTGAGATATGTTCTGAGGGTAGGTTGAGTAGAATGAGAGGTAGGTACTGAGGTTGATGGATTTTGGGTGTTTGGAGTTGGTTGGACATCAGAGTAAACAGATCTATAAGTATCAGGATCAGCATTTACTAGGATCTGTTTTACAGACTGAGGAATCTGTAATGGTCTAACCACTGTTTTCTTAGTATCAGCATTTACTAGGTCATTAAAGTATCATTTTGCAACCTTAAAAGGTGGGGTTTGGGTGCTGACTAAATGAGGTTCATCAGTACAATAAGTGTAAATAAGTTGACAGAATCTAGCAAAATAAACAACAGCTCGATCCTCTGTCATCCTATCCCCAATAAAACCAATTAAAGCAGTTGCAAAATCAAAATGAGTTTGATTGATAATTGCATACCCGATGTGCTGACTCATAATTGGAATAGCATCAAAATTCGAACATTTATTCCCAAAAGCTTTGGTGATGCAATCAAAGAAGAAACTCCATTCTCTTCTGATATTAGCCCATTTTAACTGTCCAAGTTTCGTCAGACTCTTTTCATATCCCAATTCAGCCATTAACTCCCGAAGGGCTGAGTCCTCTGGAATTGAGAAAGTACAATCTTCTGGAAGATGTAAAGCCCTGCGTACTGTACCAGGAGTGACTACAAAGGATGAATCACCCACTTGGAAGATAATACTGGGAGTTCCACGTTGACCACCATCATCAAAAAGTCCAGTCCTCCAAAACCTCAGAACTTGTTGGCTTGAAAAGAATTCAGGCTGTGTTAATGCATACCCAACCTCACTATGTGCAAGAAGATCTTGCACAAAGTGCAATTCAGATGGAGCTTCAGTGTGATCAAGAACTGCAGCATAGTTGTTGGGGACAAACTTAGCTCCATCAATGATTAAATCCTTTGGTGCCATGTGAAAAAAAAATTGAGATTCAAGTATGCCTGTTAGGTGTTTGATATAATGTGTATGAAAAACCAACGTGAGAAATAAAGAGAAAGAGAGTAAAAGTAAGGAGAGAGATAAAATATGAAGAAAATAAAAGATTAAAGAAATCTTCTCTCTGTTGTACTTATACTCTGAACAAAAATGTTACCGTTGGACACCTAACAGACATGCAGTAATAACGGACAGTTACTGGGCTCGAGAAAATAGGAATCATTACTTACCCATTTGCCTAGTTTCAAGGAAAAACCGTTCCATTTATCAAGAGAAACAGTTTTAATTCAAAATTAAAACCGTTATCACTGATTGAATTATTTTTCACTGCATCATTAATATTCTAAAAATACATCACATGAAAATGACCAAGATAAATTAGATAAGTAAGTGCTGAAAACGAATCAGAACTTAATATAAAACAAAATTTATATGGTCATCAGAATATCAATCAGGATTTATCAACACAAGATAAAATAACTCAGAGACAAAATAACTGAGACTGTCATCAAATTTTATTCACAGATAAGTCAAGTAAAACATTAGACTGTAATATCAGAACTTAGACTTATATCAGAACTTAACAGTCATCAGAACATAATTTCTTAACTCGAAAAAGGAATGCCCATCTTAGTAAATCCTCATACAAGTTCTGAGTTATAGACTTCAGAACTTAATCATTAGAACGTGTAACTAGAACTTGTCCTCAGAATTTGTGCAAAGTGACACAATGACTGTTTATCTAAAATAACATAGACCACCACAGTAATTTTCATCATTCATATGGAGTGATTAGTGTGTGCATTAAGCTAAATAACAGACAAAGAGTAAAGTCTGAGTCACTTCAGTACATCTTAGAAATAAGGCATAACTAAAATTTTGGTAAAGAGTTGTCATTGTCCTGAAACCTACTGATGAATGAGTTCATGCTTGAGTCCACCTCAACTGTTTTGTGCTAATTTTATGCATCTTTTGAAATTCTATTTTACAGTGGCTTTTCAGTGTAAGTGAGTCACGACTGTTTATCAGAATTTATGCTATTATCAGAGTATTTCTCCAGTAATCATAGAGTGTGAAAAGTCACCAAGAAAATATTTTGCTTTTCTAATGCATATTTACTTAATACCAGCAATGCACTTGGGTCGTCCCTTCCACATTTTTACTCTAGATCTCAAAGGAGTACCTGATTTTATTCTTTGATTTTTGTGCTTTTTCTTTTGATAAGTGAGGTTTATCAGCACTTAGTACATTCAGCAGTTTTACTAGTATCAAAACTTAACAGATGAGTAGCATTATTCTAATTTGTGACTTAGTAATAAGATATACAAAGTAAACTTAACTAAGCTCAATTATCAGAATTTGCTAGTGTCATAAGATTTCCACTGAAATAATTACTTCTTACATGGAATCATTTGTTTATTGAAGACTACTAGGTCAGTATCTAGCACAGTTATCCTCATAGGATTGAATAGGTACTTGAACAGACATATCACTTATCAGAGTTTAGAAACATATATCAGACAACCGTCAATACTTAAAGACATTTATCAATTAAGCACAGAATACACAATGAGATTAATTCTGTAAATACTGAGCATAAAGTCAGATAACACAGAACAAGACTAAGCAGATTTAGAGAAAGAACCTGAAACCATTCCAAGTTTATTTACCAATCTTGTAAAAGTAGCTTCACACAGTGGTTTTGTGAAGATATCTGCTAGTTGTTGATCTGTGGGAACAAAATGCAATTCCACTGTACCTTCATCCATATGTTCCCTGATGAAGTGGTACCTGATGCTGATGTGCTTTGTCATAGAGTGTTGAACTGGATTACCTGTCATAGCAATATCACTTTGATTATCACAGTAAATAGGGATTTTGAAATATATTAACCCATAATCCAGTAACTGATTCTTCATCCAAAGAATCTGTGCACACAGCTTCCTGCAGCAATATACTCTGCTTCTGCAGTTGATGTGGAAATTGACTTTTGTTTCTTGTTGTACCAAGAAACCAATCTGCCTCCAAGAAATTGACAGCTTCCACTTGTGCTTTTCCAGTCAATTTTGCAACCTGCAAAATCTGCATCTGAGTAACCTATTAGTTTAAAATCTGATTCTCTAGGATACCATAATCCCAGAGCAGCTGTTCCTTTAAGATACTTAAAGATTCTTTTTACAGCTGTTAAGTGAGGTTCTCTTGGATCTGCTTGAAATCTTGCACAAAGACAGGTAGCATACATGATATCAGGTCTACTAGCAGTTAGATAGAGTAGAGAGCCAATCATACCTCTGTAGTCAGTAATATCTACTGATTTACCGGTATCCTTATCCAGTTTTGTTGCAGTGGCCATTGGAGTGGATGCACTTGAACAATCTTGCATTCCAAATTTCTTCAGCAAGTTTCTGGTGTACTTGGTTTGACAAATAAAAGTGCATTCCTCATTCTGCTTGACTTGAAGGCCCAGAAAATAGCTAAGTTCCCCCATCATACTCATCTGATATCTTGACTGCATTAGTTTGGCAAACTTTTTGCAAAGTTTGTCATTTGTAGATCCAAAAATGATATCATCAACATAAATCTGGACCAGAAGTAAGTCCTTTCCATGGTTGAGGTAGAACAGTGTTTTGTCTATTGTCCCTCTGTTGAATCCACTTTCCAGAAGAAACTGAGCTAAAGTCTCATACCATGCTCTAGGAGCTTGCTTAAGTCCATAAAGTGCTTTATCAAGCCTGTAGACATAATCTGGATGTTTGGTATTTACAAAACCTGGAGGTTGTTCAACATATACCTCCTCCTCCAATTCTCCATTGAGAAAAGCACTTTTCACATCCATTTGAAAGACAGTAAACTTTTTGTGAGCAGCATAAGCCAAGAATATCCTTATGGCTTCTAACCTAGCAACTGGTGCAAATGTTTCATCATAATCAATTCCCTCCTGTTGAGAATATCCTTTTGCAACCAGCCTTGCCTTATTCCTTGTAATTATGCCATCACTGTCAGTTTTGTTTCTGAATACCCACTTTGTACCAACAACAGATCTATTCTTTGGTCTTGGCACTCGGGTCCAGACTTTGTTTCTTTCAAATTCATTCAACTCTTCCTGCATTTCTTGCACCCAATCAGCATCTTGAAGAACTTCTTCCACTTTCTTTGGCTCAGTCTGAGAGAGAAAAGAATTGTAAAGACATTCATTTGAAGTACCTATTCTAGTTCTGACACCTGCATCAGGATTTCCAATTATCAAATCAGGTGTATGTGATTTTGTCCACTTCCTTGCAGATGGAAGGTTTTCTCTAGAACTGGATGCTCCCCCATGATCCATGCTATCTTCATTTTCATTTTCTGATGCTCCCCCTGAAACTATGCTCTCCGAGTTGGAGTCTTCAGTATTTAAATTTTCAGCACTATCAGAACTTGGCTTATCAGAACTTGACAAATCAGAATTTGATGAGCCAGATGTATGTTCTGATATTTCTTGAGCTGTGGTAGGATCTTGAGTATGCTCCCCCTGCATCGGTGCATCTTCCCTTGCCGTAGCCACCACAGTTTCAATAACATCAGAGTTTATTCCATCAGAGTTTACAGTATCAGGACTTAGACTTTCAGGATTTTCAGTATCAGAATTTGAGTCTTCATTTTCAAATCTCAGCTGATCATGGTCAATGAAATCTTCAAGACTAGTAATCTTCTTGTCATCAAAAGAGACATTGATAGATTCCATGACTACTTTTGTTCTCAAATTATAGACTCTGAAGGCTTTTGTGGAAAGTGGATATCCAACAAAGATTCCTTCATCAGCTTTTAGATCAAACTTTGATAGTTGTTCAGTATGAGTCTTGAGAACAAAACACTTGCATCCAAATACATGAAGGTATTTCAGATTTGGCTTCTTTTTCTTCACCATCTCATATGGTGTTTTTCCATGCTTGTTAATGAGTGTTGCATTTTGAGTAAAATAAGCAGTCTGCACAGCTTCAGCCCAGAAATAGGTTGGAAGCTTTGCTTCTTCAAGCATTGTACGTGCAGCTTCAATGAGAGTTCTATTCTTCCTTTCAACAACTCCATTTTGCTGTGGAGTTCCAGG
Source organism: Apium graveolens (assembly GCF_009905375.1). Classification (NCBI taxonomy): domain Eukaryota; kingdom Viridiplantae; phylum Streptophyta; class Magnoliopsida; order Apiales; family Apiaceae; genus Apium; species Apium graveolens. The sequence continues at coordinate 15,948,819 of NC_133649.1, read as the reverse complement.
AGCAGAAAATTCCTGCTTTATTCCACGGCTTTTGCAGAACTCTTCCATTATCAAATTCTTGAACTCAGTGCCATAATCACTCCTTAAAACTTTCACAGAATCTTTGACCATTTTATCCAGATGTTTGACATGATCAATCAAGATTGATGCAGTTTCACTTTTTGTATGCAAGAAATACACCCATGTGTATCTGGTGAACTCATCCACTATGACCAACGCATACTTCTTCTTTGCAATATACATGACATTTACTGGACCAAATAGATCAACATGTAGTAGATGATAAGGCTCAAGAATTGATGATTCAGTCTTGCTCTTGAATGAAGATTTTCTTTGTTTGGCTTTCTGACATGAATCACAAAGACCATCAGGAGCAAATACTGTGTTTGGCAATCCTCTCACAAGATCTTTCTTGACCAGTTCATTTATATTGTTGAAATTTAAATGAGAGAGTTTCTTATGCCAATTCCAGCTTTCTTCAATTGATGCTCTACTCATCAGCCAGATTGCAGAACCATCAGTACTTATTGAAAGCTTAGCTTCATAAATGTTACCACGCTTGTATCCTTTCAGAACAACTTTGCCTTTAGATTTACTCACAATTTCACAGTGTTCTTCAAAGAAATCAACATGATAACCTCTGTCACAGATTTGACTTATACTCAGTAGGTTGTGTTTAAGTCCTGAGACCAGAGCTACTTGTTTAATTATGACATTTCCAAGATTGATATTGCCATATCCCAATATTTTTCCAATGTTGCCATCTCCATAAGAAACACTTGGGCCAGCTTTCTCCACAAAGTCTGATAGCAGGGCCTTATTTCCAGTCATATGTCCTGAACATCCACTGTCCAGAACTAGAATATTTTTTCCAGTTGCCCTGCAATCACAAAGACCACTAATTATTAGTTTTAAGGACCCAGACTTGCTTGGATCCTTTGGCCTTATTAAGTTTGTTAACATTTGCAGCGGATTTAGCATCAGAGTTTATGTTAACATTTTTCTTATCAGAACTTACACTATCAGACTTTGAATCAAAATTTACACTAGAAGGAACAATGGAAACTTTCTTCAAAGACGGTTTTATTTGATAATAATCATAGTACAAGCTATGATATTCCTTACAAGTATAAATGGCTACTTCTACTTCAGAAGAACATCAAGCAACCGTGCAGGACACCAAGTAGGCCTGGGTTGAGGGGGTCAACCTCTTTCTTCTCTTATTAGGTATTCTTTAATGCCATAAACTACCACAATAAAAACAAGAATTTTGTGGTTTGTATCTAACAGACTGACTCTTAACTCCTGACTTTGAAGGTAAGGAGTTAATATTCTTATTCTTCCTGCAAAAAGAAGCCAGATGGTTAGAACTTCCACAGTTATGACATGTTTTCCTAGAAGCATCAGGAACAGGTTTATAATTATTGCTTTTATTCACACCTTCCTTTCCATTCCTATTTTTCCTAGGTGATTTTACCTTGTTTGCATTCTTAACATCTTTCAGCTTATGCTTAAGCTGCTTCTTTGTCATTAAGCCTATGTTCACTTCAGCTGTCTTTTCCTGTTTTAGTTTGTCAGAAGTTAATTTCTTTGTAACTTCTGATTTTTCATTTTCAGACTTTACAGTTACAAACTTAACAGGTTTTAACTTTGGCTTTTGCTTATCAACAGACTTAATTTCTTCAGTTCCTTTATCATTCTTATCTTCTCCATAACCTAAGCCCTCTTTCCAGTTTCCACTACTTAGCAAATTTTGAGTTGTTTTGCTAGAGTTAGTCCAAGTCCTGATAATCTCTCTTTCCTTTTCTAACTCAGTTTTTAGAGATTCATTTATTTTTAGCACTTCATTCCTAACATAAAAAGCATCATCTCTATCCTTCTGAGTTTGATGGAACATGACTAACTCTTTTTCTAAGAAATCATTTCTTTTCTTAAGTGCAAGATTTTTAGAAGTTAATCTTTCACATGTTAAAGTTTGATCTCTATAACTAACAAACATGGTTTTAAGATATCTTCTCAACTCATTAATATCATCAGTATGAAAAGCATAAGTAGTCTGAGGTACCTTTGTTTCAGCAGCTTCAGAACTGCTCTCAGCACTTTCTTTATCAGCATTTGCCATCAATGCATAGTTTTCCTCACTTTCAGAGTCTGAGGTATCTGTCCAGCTTTTCTGCTTTGTGACAAGAGCCTTGCCTTTGTCACCCTTTACCTTCTTGCAATCAGGAGATATGTGGCCTTTCTCACCACAGTTATAGCATTTAACATTGGTGTAATCTCCTCTGTCAGACTTTCCTCCTCTGCCTTCAGATCTTCTGAAATTCTTCTTATCAGAACTTATGCCTTTCCTGGAAAACTTCTTTCCCTTCCTGAACTTTCTGTATGCAATCTTTGTGATTCCTTTCACCATAAGAGCACACAGCTTCATCATCTCCTCATCAGCATCAGTCTCAGGCAAGCTTTCAGAATCTGAGTCATCATCACTCTCAGAACTTGATGACTCAGTATCAGACTTTATGAAAAGAGCTTTACCCTTGTCTTTCTTTGAGGAAGCTGCTTTGGGGAATTCTTCTTCAGCCTTAAGAGCAACTGTCCTTGACTTTCCTCCTTTCCTCTTGCTTCTTTGTTCCATCTCCAGCTCACGAGTCTTGAGCATTCCATAGATTTCATCAAGAGTTGTTTTTATCAAGATTGTAGTTGTCTCTTATTGTCGTTGCCTTCAAATCCCAGCATTCAGGAAGAGCTAACAGGAACTTAAGGTTTGAATCTTCAAGATAATACTCTTTATCAACCAATGACAAATCATTCAAAAGTTTGACAAATCTATCATATAAATCATTCAATGACTCATTAGTCTTTGAGTCAAAGTGTTCATACTCTTGAGTGAGTATTGTTTTCCTGTTCTTCTTAATTGTGTCAGTTCCCTGACACCTTGTTTTCAGAGCATCCCATATCTCCTTAGCAGTCTTGCAGTTGATTACCCTGTTTGACATTAAATTATCAATGGCACTATGCAGTAAGTGTCGTACCTTAGCATCCTTAGCAATTGATGCTATGTCTTCAGCAGTATAATCACTCTTCTCCTTTGGTACGGTCTTTGCTGCTTCACCTGCAACTGCAACAGCGAGCTTGGTTGGTTTGTGAGGGCCTTCCTTGATTCCATCAAGGTATTCTGGATCTGTTGCTTCCAGGAACATGGTCATCCTTACCTTCCATATGGGATATTCAGATGGTCTCAGTATGGGAACTCTGATGCTCTCATACCGACTCAGAATTTGTGTCTTTGGTGGTTCCTCAGTTTTGGTAGGCTTAGTTGGAGTTTCTGTGTCCGACATGATTGTGTTTGGATCTTTAACTGTATGTATGTTAACAGATAGGCTCTGATACCAATTGTTAGGTCACACACACACTGTAGAGGGGGTGAATACAGTGTATAGTACACTCAAATCGAACTTTAAGAACTTAAGTAACAGAAAACAAACTTTATTGAAACAATAAACTCTGTTACAGTATGGAACTGTTACCTCTTAGTGATGAACAAATATCACGAGAGCTGCTAGGGTTACAATGAATAATCTTCTCTAATAATGTTAACACTTATAGTGTAAACCCTATGTCTGTGTTTATATACTACACAGTTACAAGATAATCGCTAATTGATATGTAATATAATTCTGCTTCCTAAAATATATCAATCAGATATCTTTTCTTCCAAGTATTCCATTCTTTACAGAATTCCTTCTTCATGCATATCTCTTCTTATGTTTATCATGATCTTCTTTCCTTTAATCAGCTACTGTCCTTATCTGATCGTCCTTCAGCACTTAAGTTCTGATATCTATCTTCTGATGATTATCTCCTGATAACATAAGTACTGATATCCTTAAGTCCTGACTTCCAGTATAAGTATTAATCAACAGTTAAGTACTGATTTATCCTGTTCAAGTAAGATCTGAAAGCTAAACATAAAACATATTAGCCATGACATTATCAAATATATCTAACATATTTGAATTCCTAATATAAAAGAGGCATTACCAAGGTCCTTCATCTCAAATTGACTAGTGAGAAATTACTTGGTATCGTGCAATAAGCCTACATCATTAGTAGAAAATAATATGTCATCAACGTATAAGAGAAGAAAGATAAATTTGCTCCCATTGAACTTGTGATATACATAATGTTCCACCAAGTTTACTTCGAAACCATATGAAGTGATTACATGATGAAATTTGTGATACCATTCACGAGAAGCCTGCCTGAGACCATAGACGGACTTCTTTAATTTGCAAACCACAGTCTTTGGATCTCCAATGACAAAGTTTTCTGGTTACATTGAGAAACGCCGTATTTACGTCCATCTGATGTAGCTCTAGATCATAATGAGCCACAAGTGCCATAAAAATTCTAAATGAGTCTTTCGTAGAAACCGGAGAGAAAGTCTCATTGTAGTCGATACCTTTCTTTTGATTGAATCCTTTAGCGACTAGAGGAGCCTTATATCTTTCGATGTTACCATTCGAATCCTTTTTGATTTTAAATACCCATTTTCAACCAATAGGCTTTGAGCCTTTAGGCAACTCGACAAGATCCCAAACGTCATTATCTTTCATAGATTGCATCTCTTCATTCATGGCATCAATCCACTTTTGAGAGTTAGGACTCTGCATGGCTTGTTGAATATTTACATGATCATCTTCCCCAATGCCAATTCCATCTTCATGTTCTTGTAGAAAAATAACATAATCATCTGGAATTGCGCTCTTTCGCTCTCTAGTGGATCTCCTTAGTGGCACTTCTTGTGATTCATGAGGTTGTTGAGTTTGCTCAATTGGTTCCTCATGGGGAATTTCGATGTTGTCTTGAACCAGAGGGCCTTGAACAATGATAGGTATCATAATCTGATCATTGCTCTCGGCAGATTCATAAATAGGATCATGACTATCTTCTTCAAAGACAATACTTTTACCTATATCTTCCCTCCCAAAATCAACATCCTCAAAAAATCTTGCATTATCAGTGTCAAAGAAGGTTCTAGTAGCGGGATCATAAATTTAAATCCGTGAGTACGTTCCAGATACCTAACAAAATAGCAATTGATCGTCCTAGAGTCCAGTTTCTTTTCATTTGGCCGATATGGCCTTGCCTCAGCTGGACAACCAAAAACATGTAAATATTTAATACTAAGTGTTTTCTTAGTCCAAAGTTTGTACGGAGTTTCGGCCACTGCTTTAGTTGGAACCCGGTTAAGGATATAAATTGCAGTCTTTAGTGCATCTCCCCAAAGTGACTCAGGCAAAGAAGAATGACTTATCATACTTCTCACCATATCTTTAAGAGTACGGTTTCTCCTCTCAGCAACATCATTCATATTTGGTTTTCCTAGAATAGTGTATTGAGGGACAATTCCACATTTTTTTAGGAAGTTAGCAAAGGGTCCTTATAACGACTCATATATTTCTGTGATATTTAAATGTGTAATTATTACGTAATTAATTAAATAAAGAATTGTATGTTGACTATGATCTCTGTGTTTTATTTATTATTATTTATATGTGATTGTTGGATTGTGTGGATTGTTCGTATGATTGTTGTGGAACCATATTATTTTGTTTCGCTTTTTAAAGTGGTTTTATGGCAAAATTTTATTTTCAAAAATATTTGGATTACCTTTAAAATTGTTTTTAAGATTTTATAATTTCAATAATTATTTTTGGGATTTTATAAAATTTACAAATTTACATTTTGTTAATTATTTATTTTTAAATGATTTTTTGATTGTGTTTATTTGTAAAATCCATATTTAATTTCAGAATTCTTCAAAAATTACGAGACTCATATTTTATTAAGTTTATAATGTTCTGGGAATTTTAAAATTATTTTGGAAATTTACGGAAGTAATTTCACCGCGCGTTGTTTCGTTATTTGTTAAAATACGGGTATTTGTTGCGCCCCAAAGTTTGTTTAAAAATTTTGAAATTTACAGTTTCGTGATCTTCGGGATTTTTATAATATTTCAAGATGATTTTATGATTTTCTGGGATCGTTTTAATGTCGCAGCGGTTCGATAAGTGTAAAATTCGGCCCCGGATAATATTCGGACACGTGTCAACTTCATATATGAATTGACACGTATCCTTTAATTTGTGATACGTGGCTGACAGTTGAATTAATAAAAAAAAAAGAAAAGAAGAAACCCCACCCCCTGTTCTTGACCCCGTTTCATCTCTCTCTCTCTCTCTCGAAAATCTCTCTGACTCTCTCTCAAATCTCTTCCTCTCTCTCTCTGTAATACTCTCTCCTTGTCTCTTTTTCTTCCCTCTCTTCTTCCCTTCTCCGTTTTCTTTCTCTTCTGCCGCTGTTCCGCGGATTCCGGCCGCCGCCCTCGGTTTTCCGGTGGGTTCTGTTTGTGCTTGTTCTTGTATATATATACAGGCATGTGTGTGTGTGATCAGTGTGTGTGTTTGGTGGTGGCGCGTGTGACGCGCGTGTGAGGTTCTGTGTGGTTGTTTTGCTGTGGTTCTTGATTTTTGGTTCGAATTATTCTAATTAATTATTTTTTGCAGGAATTATTTTGAGTGATTTTGTGATATTATTAATAATTCGAGTTGGATGGATTTATGAAATTTTCGTGTTGGAACCTGAATAATCGGGTGCCCCGAGAATTTTGCCGCCGTCTGCGATGAATTTTTACGAGCGGACGGTGGATGGTGATGACCTGTATCTGAGTCCTAAATATTTTAAATAAATAAAACGATTTGTAAAAATTATTATCGGAAGTAAATAAATATTTGCATGCCGATTCGTATTAGATTTGTTGGGAATTGACGTCGATTGATGTTTCGACGAGTAGGTATATAAATAGAGGAGTCGCTGTCCAAATTTTTCTAAAATTACTTTTAAATACGAATCGATTGTATATATATCTGAATAAATACAAATCGAACCCTGATTGCTAAGTGTACTATTATTACGTGTATATTATTAGGATGTGAAAATGTAGGAGTCGGGAATCGTATCGTTGGGTAATTAGTCTAGTGAGGATAAGTCAAGCATAACCGGTTGTTTAACTAGGTTGTTTCGATTCTGTAAGTTCGAGTCGAAGGACCCAGTAGTTGAAGTCGGTTTAGAGCCAAGTCAGTGTTAGTGTAAAGCTTCGCAAGGCAAGTACCCCTGAACAAATCTTTTACAGTTCAGTAGATATAAATAATTGTTTATTTAAATTACGTACTGGAACCGAATGTTTTAAGTTAAGTATTTCCCGTGTTTAAATATGTTTTACTAACTGATGTTTTGGGGAAAAAGTAACTTCTGAAAATGCCTATCTCTAGATTATGATTAAATTGGAAAGATTTTAGAATGTGTGATGTGAGATAACTGTTTAAAAAGAGATAGGTGTAATTGATTTTGAAAACTGGATAAAACGGATCAGATATTGGATGGTTGCGTAAGAGGCCCGTAACGGCCCAGGGGGTTGCGTAAGAGGCTAAGTCAGTTTGGCGCCCTATTTAAACCGCTAAGTCTAGCGTAGCAGAGACCTAGCTAGTCTCTGAGTTCCGGAATAGATTGTGGTGGGATAGACTGATCAGCTATCCCTAGGATTCATCCAGTTATATATCTGATTTTGGTTTAGTGGTTCCCGTAACGGAATAAACGGTTTTGCGGTCCCCGTAACAGGACAGATGATTTATAGTTCATGTAATGGGACAGTGGTTTTGGAAAGAAAATAGCATACTAAAATTGGACTATGGTATTTTTACACAGCACACTACATATGATATTGTTTTTCAGAGCATGCTAGTTTTGATATCCAGTTTGTACCTGTTTTACTTGTTTTTCATAAACGAGTTATGATATCTGTTCCAATACCATTTTTATATACACTGTTTTACTTGTTATTCATATAGTGGTACTGTTGAGCAATTGATTGCTCACCCTTGTAGCTTGTTTTGTATCTATTTATTGCAGATGTCTAGAAGACCAGGGCAGAGTAGCGTGTCAACCCCCTCCGGTCCCGGCTCCTCTGAGGTACTTGTATCAGACCCTGAGGTTTGATGAGTTGCTGTAATAAGTTAGAGTGTCGGGTTGAGGAATAAATTAGATGTTGTGTTGTAACCTAAATAATACTTGAACCTGTATCAGATTCTGGTTTGGGGTCGTGTTTATAAAATAAAGTTTAATTAGTAATTTATATTCGTATTTTGTTATATTTTGGTGATGTCAGCCCCTGATCCCGGGGTTGAGGCCGTCACAGTTGGTATCAGAGCTACAGGTTCAAGTCCCTGATTTAGGTTAAGGATTGAGTCGAAAAGGTTTAGAAGTATGTCCTAAAGTATGAGTCAACAACTCATTTAGAGGAGCAACCCTAAGTGTTAGTCGAGGATTCCGACGAAGTTACCTTGACATCTATTAATATTTTAATAGACTTGCCTTAACCTTGTTGTATCTTCCCTATATAATTATATTGTTGACAGTGGCCCATAGTGATTTCCAGTTCTCCGTCTCGGGAGAACAGGTCAGATTCAGATGATTCAGACTCTGAGATGACTATGGATGTTATAGCTCAGGAGACTCTCATGCCTCCCCCCACCAGTTCCCCATTTGCTCCGAGAGGCATGTCAGGACCTAGTGCCCGTCCTCGTTGGGTACAAAGGTCAGTGTCTGCTGTTAGGGATTTCCCTCCAGGGTGCGGTCCCAGTTCTTCCACCTCGAGACCACCTGTCCATTCATCTATTCCTTCAGGTGCATCTTCCCCAATCCCCTACCATGTTCACCGAACGGTGAACCAGACTTTTATCAGAGAGTAGAGCCCGAGATTAGCGGCACAACTTGACCAGATACCGGTTGGGCCTTTTCAGGGAATCCCTTCCCCTTTACTCGATATTCAGGAGCAAGTGTGATCATTGACTCAAGATGTTGTAGAGAGAGCTCGGACCATTGACCGTTTCATTAGCTCAGAGTTCAGGGCTGTTCAGTATCAGGATCTAGTAAACTGGTTGGTATTTGAATTAGGGTCTATCGGTGGCAGTGGCAGTGGTTAAATCAGAGTTGTTGCAGTGAGATACAGAGCTCAAAGTTGGTTGTAGGAGTTCTGTAGGTGTTTTCTTTATGTATGTATTTTATGTTGCTGTAGCTTGTATTAGGCGGAGGCTGTTATGACAACCAATTTTGTTGTGTACTCAGTTTATTTCTAGTGTTGTACTGTAGTTGTTGGATGGATTTGTACTGTTGTTGTACTGTAGTTCTTTCTATTATATAGTTGTTGTTGGTTTCATTCTCTTTGCACTGTTGTTATTACTATTACTGTTATTATTGTATTTATTGCTGGTTTTGTTAAATTTAGTTATGCACCGTGGATGGACCCCAAAGTAAACAAGGAAGGGAATATTTTATTGTGGCAGCATTCTCCTTATGCATAAAAATATTGCTACCCGGGGGCACAATTTTCATATAAAACCTTTTTGTTGTGTTTCAGGAGAATGCCTCCCAAGAAGAATATCCCGTCCAATTCCTCCAGCAGGAACTTTGATGGGGGCCCAGCCATGGATGAATTACTAGATTTGCTGCGCCAACAGTCTAATCAGATGGCTCAGCAGCAAGAATAATTTCAGCAGCAACAACAACAATTCCTGTTACAGCAACAACAACAGCAGCAATTCATACAACAACAGCACCAACAAATCCAACAACAGTTGCAGCTTCAACAGCAACCCCATCCGAGAGAGCCAAACCAAACTGTTAGTTTCAAGTCCTTTCAGTCAATCAAACCCCTAGAGTTTAAGGGTGAATTAGACCCGATTGTTGCTAGAGTTTGGCTCAAGGAAATGGAGAAAGCCTTCACCCTCATCCAGGTCAGTAATGGTTCTAAGACGGATTATGCTAGTTTTTTTCTCAAAGGTGAAGAATCTACGCGTGCACTAGAAGGAGAGGGCCCTGTCTCTTGGGCCAGATTTACTGATTTGTTCATAGAAAAGTATTTTCCGGATTGTTTGCAGAGTCAGTTGGAAGTGGAGTTTTTGGAACTGAAGCAATGAGAGAAGAGTGTGGTTGAGTATGAGGCCAAGTTTACGGAATTGGCCCGACTAGCCCCTGGATATGTGAATACCGAGATTCAGAAAGCTAGAAGGTTTCAACAAGGATTGAAGCCTGAAGTTCGTAGTGGAGTGGTGGCTTTGCAGCTCAAGATGTATACCTCTGTAGTTCAGGCCGCCCTAGTGATTGAAATTGATCAGAAGTTGGCCTCCAAGGAGAGGAGTGATAAGAAGAGGAAGTTTGAAAGTGGTGCCGATAAGGTGGATCGAGAAGAGTCCAGTCAGAAGTTCCCAAGGAAATTTGGTTGGAATAGAAACAAGAGATTCAGGAGACAAGGTTTTTCCCAGACGAGTTCCGGTGTCACCTCGGTTGCTTCTTCCCCAGCTCAGTCAACCAAGCCAATTGTGGAATGTAAGTCATGTGGTAAGAAGAATAGTGGTCAATGCAGAAAGGATGTCCAGTCCTTTAAGTGTGATCAAAAAGGCCATTATGCGTCAGAATGTAATTCAGGAAACCTCGGAGTCACTTGCTTTAAGTGTGGTAAGGTTGGGCACATTGCCAGAAACTGCAAGATGGCTACTCAGGGCAGCGTAGGAGGTAGTGTATCTCAAGGACTGGCAACTAGCACAACAAGAGCCAGAACCTTCAAGATGACCAAGAAATCTAATGCTCAGGATTCGGATGTGGTTGCAGGTACGCTTTCTCTTAATTCCGTGTCTGTTAAAGTTTTGTTTGACTCAGGAGCGTCTAAGTCTTTTATATCTAAAGAGTGTGTAAGTAATATGGACTTGATGTTGGAAGATTTAGCTGAGCCCTTGACTATAGAAGTGGCCAATCAGGATAAAGTTTCAGTAAGTCAATTTTGCCCTAGGTGTCAATTAGAAATCGGTGGGCATTCATTTTCGGTGAACCTAATACCCTTTGAGCTATGAGAATTTGATGTGATTCTAGGAATGAATTGGTTGTCCCAGCATATGGCAAATATTGATTGTAAGAAAAAGAAAATTATGTTGTATATAGAAGATAATATTAGAGTAACTTACCAAAGACAGAAGCAGGAAAAGAAATTTCTCTCGATACTGGAACACTTCTTCACACGCCAAGTAGCATATTTGGAACACTCTTTCTTCATGTGTCCATCCTTCTTACAAAAGTAGCAGGTTGTTCCCTTATCCTGCTTCTCTTACAACTGATGCTTGGGTTTTCCACTTGCAATATCCTTACCTCTCTTTCTCTTCTTATCATGAGAGCTTGATGCCAAGTGAGCACTCTCAGTCTTCTCTCACAAAACCCTATCTTCCTCTTGCACACAGTGTGAAATGAGCTCATTAAGAATCTATTTTTCCTTTTGAGTATTATAACTCACCACAAAGTGTCCAAACTGATGAGGCAGAGAAATAAGAACCTAGTGAACAAGTAACTCATCCGAAAGTTCTAACTTGAGTTTCTTGAGTTTCCCGGCAAGATTAGACATCCCGATGATGTACTTCCTTATGTTCCCCTTTCCTTTATACTTCATGGTCACGAGTTTTGACAGAAGATTACTCGTTTCCGCTTTCTCATTCTTAGCAAAATATTGCTCAATCTCGGAGAAGAACTTCGTGGCACTTGTGCTTTCAGCAATAGAGCCCCGAAAACCACTTGAAATCGTTCGCTTCATGATCGCCAAACACATGCGATTAGAGCGTTCCCATTCTCAATTTGATCCGTTTTGGGATCATCCGTAGTGGGAATTGGTTTCTCTTTCCTTAGCGTAAGGTCGAGATCCATACACCCACGAACGATTTCAACATTCTCTTTTCACGTGACATAGTTTATCCCATTCAACATTGAAATCATGCTCAATTGAGCGAAAGCAGAATTAACAAAAGCAGTAACTGAAATAGAAAACAAATATACGACAAATGCTCAAAACTAATATATATAATAATGTGATAAATTTTAAATATTGGCAACACCATCACAAGATACCTAGCGCAACATTAAATTTTAGTCTTTGGACAGAATATTTAATTTACAATTGGTACTCTCCACGCAATAATCAAGTATTAACAATAAATTTCCGTCAAATAATATGTCTTTCTTTGGACCGACTTATTATTCACATGAAAAAAAAACTTAATATTGTTACATACTTATTATCACAAGAATATATTAATTTTGGTCAAACGTTACCTTCCTTTGGGCCGATAAAATTTGCATAAAATTAAATATTCTATTGTCACAATAATATTTTTAAAATTAATTAATCTACACAAAAGAGGTCACTTTGGCGACATATTGTTTCAATCAATTAACTTAAAATATTTGACCACTTAAATTAATAGGTTAATATAATTTTCCAATAAAAAAATAACTAAATTCACTAATACATACCCACGGTTTTACCTCTACCTGATCAAATTATGTAAATATGTGGCGCATGCTAGGTACTATATTGGCATTAAAAAAATTGTTGCATCCAAACCAAAACAAGAATTGGTCACACTCAAAGAAAAATTACCTTCTACAATAATATATTATAGGCATATACTTTAACCAACACTTGTCAAGTTGTCAAAAGAAAACCTAAACGGATAATAAGAAAAGAACATGGCACAGTGAACATATATGACATAATTTAACAAGCATAATGTCATGATCATAAGGATTAACCACTTTAATAAATAAACTGCCTTCAAAGTGAATCATAATCTTACAAGACTTTCAAAGTGAATCAATAGTCGAGGAAGTCAATTCACGAATTTCAACAACAAACCATCAATTTAACCAAAGAGTTAATTAATTAAATATCAAGAAAAGACAATATCATTTGCGCTAAATTGAGCCATATGCGCACCCAATAAACTATGTTTCTAAATCCATTAACGGATATAAATCCCAAAATTTATATACAATAAAAAGATATGAAGAAGCTCTGATGCAAATTGATAGAATCTAATATTTCTATAAACATATAATTCTCTAAAATAGAGATAAGGACCGTAATCATCATACCTAATTATCGAGATCAAACGGAAGGAGGGAGCGTACTTGAATCCATAAGGCGATAATTATGATGGTATCTGAATCTGTATATCGTTCTTGATTATTGTCTTACTCAACCAAGTACTCCTTAGGATTTCTCAATAGCTCTCTCTGATGGGTAGAAGATAAGCCGTGTAACGTACTTGATATATTGTGAACTATAACCCATTTTATATACCGCCTAATTAAATCTTCCATTATAATTAAATTGGGTCTGGTATTAGGTATCCACTTATTTAGTCCATACAATAAATTAAATCTAATTAGGTTTCTGATTTGATCACTTAATTTAACTCAATATAATAAATAGCAAATATAATTTATATATTTATATGTAACCCACTAATTAATTATTATTATTAAAATAATAAAAATAGGCAACACCATATTCTGTATTTTCTATATCATAACATAGCGATTAATGCCAAAAATATTAATTAATTATTTAATTTCAAGTTATATAAAAAATTAAAAATTAAAAAATTGGATAACCTCCTTATTCTTTTAAATTATGTTCAGATATGTACAAAAATCATGCGTACGAAAATTTGACCCGACCTGATCTAGTCAGGTCGAACCCGGGCTTAACACTTTTAACTGATTCTGTATTTTTTGATAAAATCTGACCAAACCCGACCCTCCCTTATAAAAGCCCCGGCTTTGACTGTACCCGGATAAAAACGCTAATCGAACTCAATAAAATTATATTTTTATTATATATTTACATTTATATGTATAATTGTATATGTATGTAAAACATATAAAAAAAATACTTGCAACCCTTATATATTTATAAGTTCGTCATTTAAAATATAAATATAAATTTAAATTTATTATACATGAATAAAATATATATTAGTCACACGAAAAAGTCAATAAATTTATCATTAAAATCATAGCGAATAAACCATTATCAATATTTAAATTGATGGATCATATAATAAGTATATTTTACATTTAATTTATGATACTTAAATTAAATGAAAATTAACAAAACCCAAAAAAAATCGAGTTGCTCCAGTACGGGATCGAAAAAGCACGACTGACCCGGTTTGGACATAAAAGAAAGCCCGACGCGGCCTGTCTCGAGGATATTAAAAAGCTTATAAATTTTCCAAAAACTAGGCACGGTCAAAGTCAAATCCCGGGTTTCTTAAGATCCAGTCAAAAGGACTATCAGATCTTTTGTGCATCTCTTATCACGGTTACCCCAACTTCATCTTATTATTTTATTATATTTAATATAAATTTATAATTTTTTTATACTTATAAATATATTAAATTTATAATAAGATTGTATAAATAAAATTTAAAAATCATATCCTTTAAATTAGTGATCCGTGTAAGTGTAAAAAAAGATACAATTTAAAATACTAAAATATTAATATTATATATATATATAAAATTGTATATATATATATAAAATTTCTTATTCTTACTCATGTATCGACCTTTTACCTTCACTAAAATTATATATAATATAAATAAAAATATATATATTAACTAACATGAATATCCACGGGCTAGGGTTTCGATTAAGTTTAAATCAAATCATAAAATTAAATTGAATTATTTGTATCCATAGTACATTTTTTTTATTTTTTTGATGTAGATTTCAACATACAGTGTAACACTATATTCTATCTAAAGTTCTATATACTTAAATGCATATACGTGAACCAATTACAAACTTCGATTCTGATTCCCGGAAAAGAAGGGATTAGTTTAACAGCGATACGAAGGAAGGATCGACGATAGAAACCGAAGAGGATGCAGAGGAAGAAATAGAAGAAAAAAACAGATGAAAATTATTCCATATAAAATAGGAGATCAAGTTAATTTAAGGGACCTTCTTTGCTAAAAAATAAATAATTTGATCAACAATAAAGGTGATAAGGTAATTATCTTTTTATTTTTCCCCAAATTACAATCATAGAATATATATGTAGCTATTTTTGTTAGTTATTGATTTATTATTACTTGTAATGGTAGATAAAAGTCTGTGACTTGGAAGACAAGGTAGTTGCTTTGTACTTGAATGAAGAAAGGTTTACACAGACTTAACGGAAATTCTTAGGAGTGCGTATGAACAGTTGCGGTCTTCATGATTTATGTTTGAAGTTGTTCTTGTTTATATGTTCAACTCATATAATACTCAAAGCCGGACATATGCAAAACCATTTAAGTATGGCACTTTATAGACAATGTTTTGTTTAGCCATCCCGTATAAACACATTTGTTATATCCGGTTGCCCCGCACTTTTTGATATCCGTTCGAGTTGGATGAATGGCATCCAGATCCCTCACTTATTATTATTGGACCTCGCGGAGAGTTCTTTGTCCCGTTTGGAGCAACTACCATTTTAAAGAATTTTGAAATCGAGGCATATTCGTTTACCGATGATATGGCTTGTTACGCCCAGATTGCTTTGGATGTAAGAACAGTTTTCGGTCATTAAGAACAACCTTCGGATTGAACCTGAAAAGGAAGAGAATGCGAGAGATTGTACTCCCGATTCACCTCCGGTGGGAGAATAAGTAATCTGGAAGTATAATAGGTTTGAAGATACAAGAATACAAGGAGATTTTGAGAGTGTATTGAGTTATTCGATTTCTTACATTTCTTCCGATATTTATACTCAGACCTATAATTAATGTTCCTCCGTTATGAGAAGAATCTGAATGAACGTTGGAAGAGTGATATAGGGCCAGCCGTTTCGATTATGCATAGATGAATGGTTCATCAAAGGCTAATTGGTCCTTCGGTCCATGAACAATGTGGGCCTTCGACCCCATAGCTTAGACGCTCGATGGGCCTTCATTCGTTGGGCATTATTGGGCCTGTAGCTAACATGTTCCTATCTTTCGTCCGGTCCATCGGTCGGTCGATAGACATCAATCTCGGCCTATTTTCGGCTGAAAACCCAGGACGCTCCTTCTGTCGCTCCATGAGTTCATCCGGCCACGTGGCAGCATTGTGGTTAACTGGGAGCCTAATAAAGGGGACAATTTTCATCCATGTCTTTTTATGATCACACCATGACCGTCGAATCCCAACCATCTACATCTGGGCCGTTGATTTCAAAACGTCCCAGGATAATTTTTGGCAACCAAACATTTGGGTTTTGGGGCACTTATATATAAACTTCACGAACACTTTTTTATTTTCACTTTTACATCCAAACACCAACAATAAACATACTCTCCAGTTTCTTCAAGGCGGGTAGTGTCAACTCCATTTCCCAGATCACCACATTTCAGTAGAGCAACATCTCGAAATCAGTAAGTGATGTTTTCCATTTTCTCTTTACTTAAAGTATTTTTCTTTTCTGTAGTGCATGCTGGTTTTTGGGTTTATTTTTGTAATGCATGCTTGTTTCCTGTGAGTGGGGTACTTTATGGGTTGGTAGTTGGTAGTTTTCTCGGTGTTTTTTCTTCTTTTTGGGGCACCAACTAGGTTTAAAGATGGCATGCGAGTTGTTTTAGAGCAAGAACTTACTTTGGGGGATTCTTGATGTAGATCATCCTTCGGGAGCCGACCCCTGGTGTTCCGTTGATTTTCCTTTTTCTTCACCTGTAGAGTTTAAAGATGGCATGCGAGGTGTTCTCGGGCAAGAACTTCCTTCAAGAAATCTTATTTGTAGAACGTCCTTCGGGAGCCAATTCTAGGCATTTTCTTTTCTTTTGTGGGTTGTTCGTTCGATCCCAAGACATGTACTCGGTTTCTTTTTGGCTTTTTAATTTTTCCTTCATCGTTCATCCGAGTACATGAACTAACCAGTCTCTTTATTTTCGAATACAGGGACATGGACCGACCGAACATTATAGCGGGGACCTCTACCTCTCAACCTGAAATGACAGGGAGAAGACTCTTCAGTTCGATAACTGCATACTCTGCGGCTGTCAACCGCTCGGAGTTATGCGAAGAGAGGGTGGGGTACATGTACTCTGACTACTCAATCCCTCGGGGTTATTTCTGGTTGTACCCCACGGCTTCTCGTGAGTGGATTTACGAAACTCCGCTGGTGCTGAAGGAATACGGTGATCGTGTTGTTGGCATTTCCAAAATAGCTTTCAAGTGCGGCTTCCGAGTACCATTGCTGAAGATTCTGAAGCGTCTCTTCCAACAAATGGGCATCGCACCGGGGCAGATGGATCCGAACCTGTTCATCCATATTAATTGCTTCCATAACTGATTCCTAAAGGTCAGTTTTCGGCCACTCACCCTGCTCTTTTAGTTCCACTAAGACTTCAGAAAAAATCCTAAGAGTCTGGGTTTTTACAATATTTACTGTCGAGCTGGCCGAGCGGATTAGACAACCACGAACTCCGACAACAAGACTACTCATACCCACTAGTGCTTCATCAGTGGGCCGAAGCTCGCCGAGTTCTCAGAGTGGCGAGAGGTTGATCCCAAAAAGCTCCTGATTCCCAATCTGAGCGATGAGGAGAAAGACTTATACGCTTCCTTGGTAAACGTTAAGGTAGAGAAGCTTACTCCCGAAGAGTTCCGAGACAAGGATTGGTTGCTTTTGTGAGGTGGGGTAACTTATTTTTCTTCCTTCTTCATTTACTTTTGTTTACTGCATAACTGATCGGCATAGAGTTCGACTTCTTCAACCCCAGTAGTGGGTTCGACTATCGTACTTGAGAGATCTTCCCTAAATTTCTCCAGTTCGATATTCAAGGTCTGTCGGCTTCCACTGGATTCAGCTTCAGCCCTTTTTGTTTTTCCGGTCTCATTCGGTCTTTCATAGGCCTGATCATGTACCAAATCTTCTAGCATTATTATCCTGGCGGTCTTTTGGTCACCCCGCATTACTCCTATACCTTTTTCCGTTGAAAATTTAAGCTTAAGATGGGGTATAGATTCCATCACCTCGAAAGTTGACAAGCGTGGCCTTCCCGTGATCGCATTGTACGGACTCTCGATCCGAACCACATAAAATTTTACTGGATTTTCCAAATTATATAGTAATTTACCAAAAATGATAAGAAGAGTTATTGTAGCTTCAAACTGTATCGGGTGTTCGCCGAAGGCATAAAGTGGAGCTTCGTCACAAGGTTCCAATTCTCGCCCTCCAAGTTCATCTTACATTACATTTTATGGAACGGGATATTGGCTGAATTACAAGTGTCTACAAGTACTTTCCAGATTTTGTTCTTCCCAATGAGAGGATTGATGATGAGGGGATCTTCGTATGGACGGATGACATCTTCATAATCCTCCGTACTGAAGGTCATTGGCATGTAGAGCTTCTCCTGACTGAACTGGTAAAGGTTGTACACTTGCCTGGCATACATTTTCTTTATCGTCTTACTATCACGATCCAGTACACTTTCCCCCAATATTGTCTTCACTTCGCCCCTTATTATGTCTCTCCTTTCGGACTCTTCAGCTTCGGGCTCTTCCTAATTATCCTTCGGTCCCAATCCGTCTCTCAGATCTCGGTCGAACTGATTGAGTTCATCTTCTTTAATCATTCACTCAATAAGCATCTTGAGGTGATAGCACTCATTGATATTGTGCCCTTTTATCTCTGTGGTAATCACAGTACTTATTAAGATTTTTCTTGTGATTTGGGACCTTCATTTTGGTCGGCCGAACGAATCCTGGTTTTCCTTTGATCTCGTGGGGAATTTTGGAGTTCGGTGTATTCAAGGGAGTGAACACGACCGAATCTCTATCTCGACGTCGTTCGGCACCGCGGTCTGTTTCCTTATTCCCCTCTTTCATGTTATCCCTTCGGTCACTAGCGGCCCTCGAGTAGTCATACTTCACTGTTCGTTTGGAATGGTCATCCCTTCGGGAGTTTTTGTAACCCCCAATACTTTCCATTTTCCTCCGGATATTCTCTCCCCTAATATAGATATCATTGAGGGATTTGGGGGGAAATCATAAAGAAAAGAGCGAAGCTTTTTACATTATAGGGGTTTAGCCCCACTATAAGGAAGCCCATCGCTTTGACCTTGTCCAAGTTGGTGAGCGTTCTAGCTTCCTCCTTAAACAAGGCCAGGTAATCCCCTAGTTCTTCGTTCGCCCTCTGCCTGCAGTGAACGAGAGCTTCGGTGTCTTTCGTCTTCTGACACGGATGGGAAGAATACTTCAAGAATTTCCTCTTCAGCTGTTCGTAGGTTCCGATCGACCTAGGATTGAGGGATTTGTACCACATCGAGGACGATCCCTTCAAGTCTTAAACATTTTACAGGGTATGATGTCGTTATGACCTATCATTATCATCAGTAATTCGTACTTTTTACAATGGTCCTCCGAGTCACCCTTTCCGTTAATCTCACTCACATTTGGGAACTGCCTCTCCTCGCCCGGAGGAGGTCGATACTGCTCAATCTTCTCGGTTATGATCGGTTCTCGGTCGACCCTTTTGTCGCCGAACATAGCTTTCTCCATCCTAGTTAACCTGATCTGGGATCCATCTAGTTTTTTTCTGAATCAGAGAAATAATAGGGTTTCGTTCGCTTCCTTTTGGGGTTCGAATCAGAGTCGGACTCATCTTCTTCGACATACCCCCTTTGATATTTCCTCGGCCCGGTAGTCACCACCATCTCATCGGCATGTAATGCCTCACGAAGTGCCTTCTCCCGTAGCTTGATCTCTTCTCTCTGGATCTGCAGAGCTTTTAGTCGGAGTGCATCGGCCTCCCTCCGTTTCGCCCTGGCCTCTGCCTCCTTTTCTGCCTGTTCAATTTCTTTAGGCTTGCCCTTCTCCGCGGCCAATTTGTCAGCCTGGATCTTTAGTAGCAAAGCCTCTTCTTCATGGGTTAATTTGAGTACTCCATCAGTGTCGACTAACGAGGATGTTTGCCCCCATCGTGAGGAGGGAAACCAGGTGGTGTTTGTTCATTTCTTATGTTTGTCATTCTCCCAATATCTCGCTACAATCTCGTAGTTCCCACATACGGCGCCAAATGTTACGCTCAGATTGTTTTGGATGTAAGAACAGTCTTCGTCGTTAGAGACAGCCTTCGGCTTGAACCTGAAAAGGAAGAGAATGTGAGGGACTGTCCCCGATTCACCGGAGGTGTGAGAATAAATAATCTGGATGTATAATAGGTTTGAAGATACAAGATTACGGAGAGAGTTTGAAAGTGTATTGAGTTGTCTGATTTCTTACATTTCTTGGGATATTTATACTCAAACCTATAATTAAAGTTCATCCGTTATAAGAAGAATCCGGATGAACGTTGGAGGAGTGATATGGGGGCAGCCATTGCCGTTTCGATTCTGCATTAATGAATGGCTCGTCAAAGGCTAATTGGGCCTTCGGTCCATGAACAACGTGGGCCTTCAGCCCTATGACTTAAACGCAAGATAGGCCTTCGTTTATTGGGCCTGTAGCTAACATGGCTTACCAATTGCATGCCGAACGAAGAAAAAATTATGAAGCTTGAAATGTTATGACATTCACATTTGGTGTCGTACGGGTATATATGTCCGAGGATCCGATTTTGGAGGAGGTTGTGGTCCCATTTGATGACATTGTAGGCAAAAGGATTGTAGTATTTAGTGAGTTGGAAAATGATGAGTTGGAAAATGATGAGCAACATATGGAGTTGAGGAGGAAGCTTCTTCTACAAAGGTACAAGGAAGCAAAGGGAGGAATTGATGAGTTTGAGGTCATCTAGTTCAAAGGAGAAAAGCATGTAGAAGCTGTGCCATGGTTGATTCCACGTCCTTGTAGAGGACATGCTATAGATGCACGAGCCCGTATTCTTTATTATGGTTATGGAATACTAATATTCGATGCTGATGGAAGAGTTGTATTTGAGGATAGGGCTTTTCCATTTTATGATGGTTCCATTGAAATGGAGGCTCGCAGCGACCTGATAGAAAGTTTGAGTGGGATGTTGGGGATGCTACCTTCCGTTCTCGTGTTCAACCGCATTCTGCTTCTGTGGATGGTTTTACGAATTAGAATTTAAATATTCTCTAATATTGCAGGGAAAAAAATGGTACTCCTGAATTGTTTTTAATTGTAGATTCATTTTTGGTTTATACAAAGTTGTAATTGTAAATTTGTAATATTATTGTTTCATTTTTTATTTCAATTGACTTTGTACTAAAAAGCCGAGATTTTTAAAACTGGACTAATGGCTAATGCAGTGCTAGCCCAGAATGGGTTGTCAAAAGTGGGCTACTAAAATCTGGGGAGCTTCGATAAATTTAGAGAAATATTTTGTGCCAGGGATAGTTGAAGTCTCTCCACTGCTGTGGATGCTACATAGATGAGGTTATTGCTGTAGGGGATTCTACTCTTATATTGGCAAAATGAATGATGAGAAAGAAAAATTTTCTTGATGTTTAAATACAGTACAATGTAAGAGTAAAAATTTAATAATTTAAAACTGTTGCACAGAGGTGAATCGGTTTGTTCGTACAAGGGGAAACCAAAGTAGCATACAGCCTAGTCAGATTTGTGAAGAATGATGAAAGAAAGATTTACTGGTTTAATCAGTGTCCTATGCTTGTTTCTGATTTCTGAAGCTTTATGTAAAGATACAATCATAGAACAACAGTTGCAGATGGGAAAGGTAATATGTATAATTTAAAATTCAAAATACAAAATTCAAAATTTAACACTTTAACTACATACATCTTGAAGAAATCCATTAAAGAAAAAACCAACTTTCTAATTCACAGGAAAAATGAAAAACTAAAAACTGGTATTGAATAACAAATGATCATATTTTCTATGTTTTTGATGAGGTATGTAAGATACAATGAACGCATAACTACAAATAGATATATAAATATGACACAAAGAGCATGTCTCCGGCTGCAACTTACTTGGAATCCTCTACAACAATGTCCTTTAGAGGTGTATGATCCACTCCTTCCTTCAATAGTCTAAACTCTTCTTCTGACAAACTGTTTTTTATATGG
The DNA here is from genome assembly GCF_009905375.1 of Apium graveolens. Lineage (NCBI taxonomy): Eukaryota > Viridiplantae > Streptophyta > Magnoliopsida > Apiales > Apiaceae > Apium > Apium graveolens. The sequence continues at coordinate 15,926,859 of NC_133649.1, read as the reverse complement.
GAAGAATTTCTTGCATTGGCCTGCTTTTCAAGCTCAACTGCCCAGCTATATATTATCATGCCAGCAATGGCAATTACCATTCCCATGATGTTCTTGAATGTGAGGGCTGAATCGAATAGCACCCAACCCAAAGTCAGGACACATACTGTTTTCATATGACCTAAAACCTGGAATGAGACTGCTGAGAATCGCCCGATGCAGAGATATTGGCTTATATTGCAGAAGACCGCCAGGGAGCATGAAAGAAGCAGAAATAACTGCACAAATCGGTTCAAGAAATTTAATTTACATAAAGATGAATCAGTAGAAGCAGTAAATGTGAAATCAAACTTACTGAGGATGAGAACTTACCACAAAACCGTAAGACATATTGTAGTTCAGTATAGATTTTCCACCAAGGGAGTAGTCAACAAAGGGACCGAAGATTAACAGAGAGATGGCTTGAATTGGAGCTGTCTTGCTTAACAGTTCAAAAGATCCAATTGAGTACTTCTTCTGCAGGGAACCTATAGACTGCATCATAAAAATATCACCAGATCAGAAATGTGGTGGCCCTGTAGACTGCAATGAAGCTGTGATGATTTTGGAAAAAAAAAGGGACATACTGGATACACGGGTCAGTAATCACATAATAATTGGTGGTCGGTAGGCATTTCACAGGATTTCTGTATTTTATTGGCATATGAAATCATTGTTTCTCAAATATTTCCACAGAATAATTGTTTCTCCTAATTTTATACAGATATGTAAATAAGTATCTTCATGTGCGCCTTTTTGCCAAGTCTCCGCACAAGCAAAAAAATTTAGACAAAAATCTTCTATTTGAAGGCAAGATTTAGAAGTCTAGTATGCAGAAGCCAAGTGAGATGTCAAGGTTTTGACACACAGTAGTTGATAGTCCGAATTTGAACCAGACAATTCAGTCTATTAGCTCATCCAAAAATTTAATTATTTTTTGTGCTTCTGTTCCATAAGATAATGCTCCAAATGTATGCACAATGTAGGTGCAAATGCAATGAATATTCCGGTCTATAGTTTCCTATAAGCCAAATAAATCATAAGGTACTGCATAATATTACTGCGTACTTGCATGTATATATGAACTTATATAACTTTAGAGTACAAACGTGTTAAAATACACCCATAATTCATTATTATTATTGTAATTCCACATGTAAAATGTTCACAATTAGAGATATTCTCCAAGACAATATCATCCTTTCCTTAAATATTTTTTCTACAAAATAACTTATGTTGAGAAAATATGGTCACATCAACAATGTAGCTAATGCATCCAACTCATAAGTACTACATATACAATACCAGATCCTGACAAACAAACATATACAAAGATACATATTTCAACTTTAATAACTAGATATCAATATATAGAGAGATAGTCTAGATGTACTCACAATTTGTTGCAACGATGTAGACAGAACTGCTACACAAGCACATATAAAACCTTTGGCGTTTACTTTCACATCAGTTACTGTGCAAACTCCTACACCTATTACAACAACCACAACCGCCATTTTGACCTCTCTCGTGTAATGCTTATTATGAAGAATCCATTCCATAATGCAGACCACAGGAATCATGCTCAGTTTTGAGATCTGTACCGAAAATTGCAGTTGTATATCCACTTAAAATCAATAAGCATCATTCCAATTGAAAAACACAAGTGAAGAGATTTAGTAGAATCTTTACTTGGTAAAACCCAACAGAATTGAGCATGAGACTGAAGTTCATGCCCGTGATAGACATGTTGGCAACAAGCGAAAACCAAAGGAGTTCCCACAATGGAACATGCTTCGAGGCAGAGAAACCTGAAGCATTTGACACAGCTCCAACCAGCGCAGTTACCAAAAAGTGGCACCCAGTTAATGTCGTTGCTGCAAAACAGAAAAAGATAATATTAAAAAAGGAATGAGTAGAAGACAGCAACCAGAGGAACCTTTACATCAAGATATAAGAGACAGCATCGATAATGACGAAGAGCTTTAGCACATAATCATAGCTTGCAGCATCGATTTCATAACTTGCACATATTCAATTTCTGCATAATCTACAACTATAAATATTTCCTAAACAAAGTCCAGCACAACTTTAGCACATAATCATAACTTGTAGTCCGGAAAAAATTGTAGGCTGGTTTAGCAAAATAGTTGCAAAAAAACCAAGAGTCTGACACGTCGGTTATACAATATAAAACTTGGTAATCAATTAAGCATTACATACCGATATAGGCAGATAAAGAGATTATAATGGTAACATTGAACCCTCTAACACTTTTACTCTAAATTAAACAAATGAAAGATCCAGATTATAATTCCAATTGGCTAGAGAAAATTACCGAAATCCTCCTGTATTCACACAATCAAACTGATTATAACCAATTGCATCACAAAAATATCAACCGCTTAACTCAACCAATCAATCAAGTAACAATCATATACTAACCCAAAAGGCACAAATCAAACATACAATGAAATCAAAAGGAAACAAACCATAAAAACACAAAAGTAAAAGAAAATCGGAAACTAACCAAAAGTGAAACCATAGCCACCAGAAGACATGAGTTGCTTGTTAGCCATAATAATACCAACAGAACTAACAATGTTCATCCCCCAAGCACCTACATCAGAAACCCCAGATTTCTTCTCCCCCTCCATTCTCTTCAATTTCTCAACTTTCTCAATCTTGTTTTTACTCAAACCCCACCTCTCTAAAGTGAAGCAAACACCACAATTTTAAAAACCCACAAACAAGATTCAGATCTCTCTCCCACACACACAATTGCAAGCTGTGTGTGATCAAGATTAGATACGCCCACACTAAAAATCAAGTAAAGATTGGATTTTTACTCTCTCTCTCTCTAGTGTAAGGGGAGATGGGTTTTGAGTGCCTGTGTGTGTATAAATAGAATACACATATGTGATTGACGGTGGGAGAGATCTAAAGGGGGAGAGAGATTTACAAATTTGGGGAATTGGGGGTATGATTAAACTGTTATTAGTTTGATTCACACTGACAGCTCTTCCCCCTTTCTTTTCTTGATTGTTTGGAGTATTGTGTATATAAGTATATATATATACATGAATATTTACACTCTCACCTATTCAATTCAACCCCCTTTGTTGTTTTTTCACTGCTCCTCCGGCCTTGTCCCAAATCCCAATATAAATTGGTCTCCTCATTTTTAAGTTTTAGAATTTTCTTACAACTCGAAATTATCATATCATCCGAATATACTTCTGTTTGTCTTTTTAGCAAAACATTAAACATCATTTAACTTGGAATAAACAAAATATTTAATATGGTAAATAATTTGTGTAGTAGTTTTGTAATTTTATTACTAGATATTTGGGATATTTTAGACTAGTCAATAATTCTTATAATATTCTAGTTTCATTTTTTTACTGAATTACAGTTGATTTACCCATGTTTTACGGAGTTAATGCTGTACTTTCCACTTATTATTATGATTTCTCATCATTGTTTCGTAATTGCAGATGCAAAAGATTCTTTGATTTATCATTAGGTGGCAGGGTAAAATCTAAACTCATGTCTAAAAAAATGCTGTCACGCTTATTGAATAATATTTTATAATTATTATTTTATTGAGATTTAACTATATTTGAGATTTTAAGTGATAGATATATAACATGTAAAATTTTATGTAAGTTTTTATAAAAAAACCATTATGGAGAAATATTAAATCAATAATTGAAGCAAGTTGAATTAGAGGGTCACTTTCATTTTTCAGGCCATTTGTTTTTAAAGAAGAAAACATTCTTGTTATTATTATTATTTTTATATGATTGTAATTGTCATTATCAATTATAATGAGAACTGGTGATTACAATGAAAACAGGAGGATTAAACTAACCTCTTATATAAAACTGCAAATAATATGAACATGGCATTTGTTTTTGCCTTTATACAGAAAGCCAAATGACTAAAGTTAGCAAATTACAGGCCGGATGGATGGTTGGTTTTAATTTTAATATGGTGTTTAACGTTTGTTTTATGTCCTTTTTTAGTGAAACACGTTTGTTATAGATCTAATTAACGATACAATAAATAGCAAACTTGACCAATATTCATACCAAATTGACCATAAATTTCAGTTAAAACTTTTGAGATTCCCAAAGATTTGCTAGCTTGTTTATTTCCTGCATTAGTGAGTATAGGATTGAGCTTGGGACAACGCCATGTCCTCGGAAAGTCCTTCCTATGGTAAAGGTAAATGTCTACAAACACAAAGTCAAGCCCCCAAATGCGATCAATCGATCATTCTCATGTTTTGAAAGAAAAATGGTACAAATGTCATTTCTGAGTATTAAATGACTCAAAATATTATTTTTAAAAATAATGATCCAAAATATCACTTTATAACTGTACTTCGTCTTATGTTTTGTATTATTTTTCAAAAATGCAAAACGGTACATAGTGTACCGTTTTGGTACTTTATTTTTAAAAAAAAAATTATAATGTGTAAAACGTTAGTTGAAATAATGTTTTGGCTCAAAACGGTACATCATATAGCGTTTTGTACCAAAACGTACTTTATCTACCGTTTTGCGCATAAAAAAATTCAAAATGCCAAAATATTACACGAAGTACCGTTTTAGGTTTTTTGCATAAACGTTACACGATATACCGTTTTGAAGTGACATTTAGGGTCATTTTTAATCCCAAAGTGACATTTAGGGTCACTACCCTTTTGACATGGGATTGTCATAATGATATTTCGATTACGAACATGTCACTATTCTGATTCCAATTCCAAGATTTGATAAAATTCGAATTTTAAAATATTAGAAATCTAAATTTGAATATTGCTATGGATTAAAAACTAAGGTATATAACTGCTGTATTTATTACTAATGAACGTGAGATTCGAGACTCGATTTGACTGCTCTTGTGTTTCTTGACTCAATATGCCTTAACAAGATGCCTACGTACCTTGCTGGTTGTCAAGGATCAAGTCAAAAAACGTAGTTCTGATTTGTGGGGTGAGACCCCTTATATAGATGTTGGTGGTCCTTGAATTGGACTTGGTATAGGAGACTTGGTAGGCAAGTCTCAGAATTAGAATGGACTTTGGAGTCCTAAATAGTATGAAACTGATTTCTTATCCTTCGAGGTCCCTTAGAGGCTAATCTGCAAGGATTTATGTCTTTATTGGGACTCTTCTCAATAGCTGATTTTTCCTTTATTAATTAATTACGAAATTAATTACTATTCAGGGTTTTTGGGCCTTCTTTGTTCCATCAGGCATGATCTGGTCCATCAGGCTTGATCAATGTGTTAACCTTTTTGGTATGAATGTCATACATCTTCTTATTGGGCCTAGTAGCCCAAATCATGTATAATTAATATAATATTTAATTTACACAATCAGGATTTATTTATCCCTATCATTTGCCCCCCGACTTTTGGGAAACCGTATAAGATTTCGCATAAGTTAAGTTCATTCATTCCCTTACAGGGTATCGTTTTGCGTAAAGTGTGGAGCGACCTACACGTTTACAACGATTTGCCTTGTACGCGGCTTCAGGGTTGTTTAAAAACTTCCTTTTTATTTTCTTACATTTTCCCTATTTTTTAGGAATTTTATGGTATTTTTTCAGGAATTTTCCCTTTATTTCCGAGATTTTTCCAAATTTCCTACAATTTTTCACAAATATTTTTAAATTTTCAGCCCTTTTTCGACTAGGATCCTAGTCGAAATTTCGACTAGGATCCTAGTCGAAATTTCGACCTGAATCCTAGTCGAATTTCGGGGCAGCATTTCAATCCTGGTCGAAGGATTTCGACTAGAATCCACGACCTGGATTTCGACCAGGAACCTAGTCGAACCTTCGACCTGGATTTTGGTCGAAATCTATGTCCTCCTTTGTTTCCTGGTCGTAAGGTTTCGACTAGGATTTACGACCTGGATTTCGACCAGGATCCTAGTCGAACCCTCGACCTGGATTTTAGTCGAAATTTTTGTGCTTATTTGTTTCCTGGTCGTAAGGTTTCAACTAGGATTTACGACCTGGATTTCGACCAGGATCCTAGTCGGACCCTTGTCCTGGATTTTGGTCGAAATTTCTGGCCTTGTTCTCGAAAAATATTGTGCTTTGATTCAGGAATTCAACCTCAATCCTGGTCTTATTTACCTGGACTTCGACCTTAATCCTGGTCTGGACTTCGACCTCAATCCTGGTCTTTTTTAATCGTAATTTTTGGGTGTATGTTCGAAAGATTCGAATAGAATTCACGACCTCAAATTCGACCTCAATCCTGATCTTTTTTACCCATAATTTTTGGGCACCTGTTTGAAAGAATTCGAAAGGAATTCACGATCTCAAATTCGACCTCAACCCTGGTCTTTATTGGCCTTCTTCCTAATTCAATTTGGATGGGGCCTTGTTTGGGCCTTCTCTTTTTCAAAATCTTAATTGGGTTTGGGCTTTGATTTGGGCCTTGACTTGGGCATGTATTCTTCTAAATCCTAATTAGATTTGGGCCTCTATTTTTCCAAATCCTAATTGGATTTGGGCCTTCTATTGGGCCTCTTCCATATTATAACTGGACTTTAATATGTTTAAACACCTTCTTTAGAATTCTCTAGAATTCTCGGGAATTTTTTATTTATTTCCTTTGGAATTCCTTGGAGTATTCTGGAACGTTCCATTTCTGGGATTTCTTCTTTGGGCCTTTAATCTTACTGGGCTTTTTGTCCCTTTAACTTTACTTTTTCTCCTATATAAAGGAGTGAGTAGAGTCTATTGCTTCTCACTTTCTCATTTCTAAATTCTCCTTCTCTTTTCTTCTGTTAAGGATCTCAGAGAAATAACTGTAGGTCGGAGTTTTTTGAGCCCCAAAGCCTCCATTTAGCAAGCCAGCCTCTTTTAGCAGCATTACTTCAGGTAAAAACTTTTCCCTTTTTTCTTCTTGTGCTTGTTTTTGCATAGTTTGCATTTAAAATTGTCTTCTTATGTGCCCTTTTTTCAGATGGCTAATAAGAAAATGACTCATTTGGCCAAGATGAACGTGGCCAGAAAGTCCAATGAGTTCCCCATTCGATCAAGGTACACTTCCTTGATTGATATGATCAACACCCGAGGGGATGAGTACCCGTCTGATGCGTATTTAGACGCGCACGACCATATCAGTGACTTGCGGGATCCAAAGTAGCTGGACAAATTGAGTGTTTGTTTCAAAATCAAGGAACCTTTCAAGCTAGTTCTTGCGGGTCCGGCCGACAGGGCCTATCAATGGAGGAAGGACGCACTATGCGTCTACAGGAACACTCTAAGGGTAGGTATTAGACTCCCCTTTCACCCATTTATCCCTGTTTTGCTAGCTGATGTGGGCATCAGCCCTTGCCAACTCCCTCCAAATTCTTGAAAATTGATTATGTGCTACTTGTCGCAATGCGCCAAGCACAACGTCCCTACTTCGGTTGCCATTTTTAGAAAGATTTTTCAGTTCAAGAACAGTCCCTGCAAGAATCCGGGGTGGGTTTCTTTGAACCAGCGCCCAACCGTTCCCCACATAGTGAACGGGAAGTCCATCCCTGACAATAATTTGGGGTGGAAGAAAGATTTTATGTACGTTTTTTGGGGGGCGGCGATTGGGGCATCCTCTTTCGTTCGTCTTTTGGGCTAGCTGTAGATGGGAGCCCTAACGATATAGTTTTGTCTGAGGAGGAGACCAGAGCTTTCAACCTCCTTACTCAAGATAATGGGAGTTCCCACTCTTGGGATCTCATCAGGGAGACCGTTCTTGTAGAACGTGGCCTTTCTCACGTTCCTAAAAAGAGTATGTTTCCTTCCTTCTCTAGTTGTCTTCGTTTCTTCCATCTTTTACTTTGCTAATTTCTCAACTCACTTATATTATTTGTTGCAGTGGCTGAGAAGATTGAGGAGGCTATAAAGCCTAAAGACCTGGAGACAACCAGGATGAAACGTGCTGGGAAGGTCTTCAAAGACCCGCGCCTCGGGGATCGTTTCCCGGAGTTCCTACTCCAGGTGAAGGAACCAGGCGAGGAAGGCCCCAGCCAACCTTTACGTAGTAAACAAAAACCAGGGGTTTTCTTCCAACCCGCTTGGGGAATCCGGGGAAAGGATTCGATTTTTGGCAACACACCGCTTGCTAAGGAATGGTCTATGCATTCCATTTCCCCGATTGACTATCATGACCTTGTCCTTCAACAAGACTTGGAGGCTAACGAGCTTTTCAGAGCTCAGGCTTTGGCGACGGTACGTCTTTTTCTTTTGGCATTCATAGCTTTTTATCGTAATTTTTCTCGTTTCTCACTTTTGCTTTGTATCTTGTAGGCGAATGTCTATTTTCAAGGGGCAATTCACCAAGCCAAGGCTTGGAAAGTTGGCCTAGAGGATGCAAACAAGAAGCTGGAGGAGGCCAACCAGAGGATAGAGGCTCTTCAAGCCCAACTCGCCTCATCAACTTCTGACCTTGAAACGGCCCGGTCTGAGAATGTTATCCTCAAGGCTCAAAAAGACAAAGCTTTTGACGGCTGGATGGATACTCAGGAATTCAAGGATTTAATGGTGGAGCATGATGCCCTCCTACATCCAGTCAGCTACAAGGAAGGCTGGGACGCTGTTGTGGAGGCTATCCAGAAAGAATTTCTTGAGGTTCTTGAACAATCTTCTTTCCCCTGTCCTGTGAAAGTCCCAGCACTTGGGGGCGTTGCAGATAAGCTTTCCGATCTGATTAAGGACGGTCCATCGGGGAGTCAGGGCCAAGGCCAAAAAAGGAAGGAGTTTGAATCCAGCTTTGAAGAAGAGGAATCTTCTTCTGAGGAGGAGACCGAGCCCGTTATAAAGAAGGCCAGGGTAGAAGAGCCTCCAAAACCAGCATCTCCTAAACCAGGGTCTCCTGCGGCATCCAAAGCGTCCGAGAATAGTTCCGAGGGAACCTCTGCGGAGACTTCCAAAGAGACTTCCGAGGGACCGACTGAAGAGACGTCCGAGGAGACTTCGGATAGTGGTTCCGAATAATCTGAGCCTTCCAAGGCCTAAGTTTTATGTATTTCTTCTTTCTTAGACAATATTGAACTTTGTAATTGACTTTTATTATTTTCACTTGTATTGCCCAAGTATCATCGTATTTTTACCGAGTTTTCAAACTCAAGTTTATAACTTGGTTTTATCATTCACAATGCATCAATCTAATAGGCTAGATTAAGCCGAACGCTTTTTATTATAACTTGGTATTCTTGATACCTTACATGAGATGGGTTCAACCCTAATAAAATCTAAACATATCTTCTATAAAAAATCCTAAGCAAGCAAAGTTTCAAGGTGCTTTTAAACCTACTTGTCACTCTGACAAGTGAGAATCGTGCTTTAACTGTTTTACACATAGTAAACTTTCAGGTTTTGGGCATGCCAAGTTCTCGGGACTTCAAAACCATCCATAGTCTCCAGCTTGTAGGTTCATCTACCATGAACGCTCTTGACTTTGTATGGCCCTTCCCAATTTGGCGAAAGTTTCCCTTTCTGCCCTACACCAGAAGCTTCCATTTTCCTCAAGACTAAGTCACCTTGTTTGAAGAACCTTTCTTTAACCCTTAGGTTGTAGTAGAATGAAGCTTTTTTCTAATATTCCACTATCTTTGCATGTGCCTCTTCTCGTGCTTCATCAATTAGATCCAGGGCTAACCTTTGTCCTTCTTCATTTTCCTCAACATTGAAAGCTTGAATCCTGGGGGAGGAATGTGATATCTCTACAGGAACAACTGCTTTTGCACCATATGCTAACATGAAGGGAGTTTCTCCAGTCGTGACTCTACAGGTAGTCCTATAGGCCCATAGTATTGGGAGTATTTCATCCACCCAGTTATTCCTTGACTTCTCGATCCTCTTCTTTAGTCCATCCAGGATTATTCGATTCGCCACTTCTGCTTGCCCATTGGCTTGCGGGTGAGCCACAGAGGTGAATCGCAACTCAGTTTCATTCTCCTCACAATACTCCTTGAATTCCCCATTGTTGAATTGTGTTCCATTGTCAGTGACTAGGATGCGGGGAATTCCATACCGGCACATGATATTTTCTCACAGGAATTGTGCAACTTGCTTAGTTGTGATTTTGGCCAAAGGCTTGGCTTCAACCCACTTAGTAAAATAATCAATGGCTACAATCAGGAACTTCCTTTGTGTCATGGTCATGGGGAAAGGCCCCAGTATATCCATTCCCCACATAGCAAAGGGGATGGGCAAGTTGATGGAGGTCAGCATCTCGGGGGGTTGTCTAACGACTGGTGCGTGCTTCTGACAGCGGTCACACTTTTTCACATATTCTTTGGCATCAGCCATCATTTATGGCCAATAGAAGCCCAAACAGGTTATCTTATGAGCTAAGGCCCTGCCCCCAAGTGTTGCCCACATATTCCTTCATGTACTTCTTCAAGAGCCAAGCGTGCCTCATCGGGCCTGAGACACCTTAAGTAGGGAACCACGAAAGATCTTTTATACAGAATTTCATCTATCAAAGAGTATCTTAGTGCTCGAACAACCAATTTTCGTGTTTCAGTAGCATCGTTTGGCAACCAACCAGTTTGAATGTGAGCCTTAATATGATCTATCCATGACATCCCCAGGCCTATAGGAGCCACAAGCTTAACATCAATGCTCCATGTTTTCAAAACGCGAAAGTATACACTTTCAGAACTTTCTTCTATCTCAGATGAAGCAAACTTTGATAATGCATCTGCCTAAGCATTTTCCTCCCTTGGAATGTGCTCAACATAACATTCATCGAATTGGGTCATCACAGCCCTTACTAGGCGGACATACTTAGCCATCGTATCATCCCTTCCCTCAAACTCTCCCTTTACCTGGGATATGACCAACTTCGAGTCTCCACGGACTTTTAAGTTGTTGACTCTAAGTGCCCCTGCTAAGCCAAGACCAGCTATCAGAGCTTCATATTCTGCCTCATTGTTTGTGGTTGGGAAGTCTAACTTCATGGCATACTCAATCAAGAACCCATCAGGGCTTTGTAAAACCAAACCTGCCCCACTTGAATTTGTTTTTGATGCTCCATCAAAATAGAGAACCCAATATTCTTTCTCCTTGTCATCCTTTTCTTTGTCCCCCTTATCAACTTCCTTGTCCTGAGGTATGGTATCTTCCTGCCCCCCGACTTCTTGGTTGGGTATGGTACATTCTACCACGAAATCAGCCAATGCCTGGGCATTTATTGTCGTTCGTGGCTTATACTTGATGTCGAATTCTACCAGCTCTATTACCCATTTGATCAGTCTCCCACTAGCCTTAGGACTATGGATTATATTTCTCAAGGGTTGATTTGTTAGAACCTCAATTTGATGAGACTGAAAGTAAGGACGGAGCTTTCTTGAAGCCATTACCAGAGCTAAAGCAAACTTCTCAATGGTTGAATAATTTAACTCAGCTACATGCAGAATTTTGCTGACATAGTATACGGGTGTCTGGATTTTCGGTTCCTCCTTAACCAACACAGCGCTCAAGGCACTCTCTAAAACGGCACAGTACAAGTATAAGACTTCATTCAAAGCTGGCTTGGCCAACAACGGGGCCTGGGACATATATTTCTTTAATTCCTCGAATGCCTTTCGGCTTTCCTCACTCCATTGAAAATCTTTGACCTTCTTTAAGGACTTGAAGAACGACAAACACTTGTCTCCTGACTTGGAGATGAATCGTCCCAGCGCAGCAACCCTTCCTGTGAGCTTCTGAACATCTTTGACAGTTTTTGGTGGCTCGATGTCCAGGATTTCCTTTATTTAATCGGGGTTGGCCTCGATCCCTCTCTTGGAGACCATCAATCCCAAAAAATTTCCAGATCCTACTCCGAAAGCACACTTCGTAGGATTTAACATCATCTTGTGGTACCTCAGGACCTCGAAAGCTTCCCTCAAATGGGTTATATGATTAGTCTTTACTAGACTCTTGACTAACATGTCATCAACATAGACTTCCATAATCTTTCCAATAAGATCCTTAAAAATTTTATTTACCAACCTTTGATAGGTGGCTCCTGCATTCTTGAGACCAAATGCCATAACAAGATAACAATAAACACCAAAGTCAGTGATGAATGATACTTTTGGAATATCGTCCGTATGCATCTTGATCTGATTGTATCCACTAAATCCATCTATGAAGCTCAGCATCTCATGCCCAGCAGTGGCATCTATCAAAGTATCGATCCTTGGTAACGGGAAACAGTCCTTAGGACATGCATCATTTAGATCAGTGAAGTCCACACACATCCTCCATTTTCCATTGGCCTTCCTCACCATTACAGGGTTTGCTAACCACTCCGGAAATTGAATCTCCTCAATGAAACCGACCTTTAAGAGCTTCTCCACTTCCTATTTTATAGTTTCTTGCCTTTCTGGAGCAAAACTTCTTTTCTTTTGTTTCACTGTCTTCCGATTTGGGTCCACATTCAGCTTGTGAGTAATCAGTTCCGGGTCTATGGCTGGCATATCAGCTGCTGACCATGCAAATACGTCACTATTTTCTTGCAAAATCTCACCAACTTTCCTTTAAGGGGCTCCCCGAGCATGGCTCCAATAAAAGTCACCTTCTCAGGATCTTCGGGGGCTAAAGGAATTGAAACCAAGTCTTCTGCTGCCTTTCCTCTTTTCTCATCATTCTCTCGGATATCCAGATATTCAATAGGAAGAACCTTCCTCCCAACTCCATCTACCCTCAAAGAGGCCATATAACAGCTTCTAGCCATTTTTTGATCTCCTCTCTCTTCTTCGATCCCATCCCGGGTGGGAAACTTCATAACTGAATGGTAGGAAGAAGGGACTGCCTTGAAGGCGTGTATCCCTGTTCTTCCCATGATAGCGTTGTAAGTCGAACTAGCCTTCACCACCATGCAGTCCAACATCTGAGTTGCTTGCCTTGGTTCCTGTCCTATGGTTGTTGGCAACTTGATTATCCATTCTACGGGGCACTCCACTCCCGCAAATCCATATATTGACATGTCGGTTGGGGTCAATTGGGAGTCGTTATATCCCATCCTCAAAAAAGTGTCATAGAGCAAGATATCCACTGAAGCACCATTATCCACAAGGACCATTCTTACTGGGTTGTTCCCTATTATCGGGGTTATAACCAACGAGTCGTCATGGGGAAATTTCACACCCTCCAGATCAGAATCATCAAAAGACATTGTTACTCCTATCCTGGCCCTCTTCGGGGCTTCCCCAACAATATGCATAACTTCTCGGGCATACGCTTTCCTGGAGTTCTTGGATAACCCAGCAACAGTTGGTCCTCCAAAATTTGTGTTTATCACAGGCCCTCGGGGTCCTGGTCCTCCGAAGATTATATTTATCACCAGTCCCCTAAGCTGGGGATTCCGCCCCTGATCGTCTTGGTCCCTCCTACGATCTTCAAAGTTCTTTCTTCCATTGTTATTCATATCCCCTCCATCTCCAGTGTACATGTTCAACCTCCATTTTCTAATAAGGAACTTAATTTCATCTTTCAGTTGCCTACACTCATCGGTGTCATGACCAACATCCTTGTGAAATCTACAATACTTGCTCTTATCTAACTTGGCAGGGTCGGCCTTTAAGGGCTTAGGCCAACGAATATCTCAATCTTTCTCGATTTCCATTAAAATTTGGCTCCTTGGAGCATTCAGCTTAGCATACTCAGTAAATTTTTGTCTAGGTCATCTTCTCTTGGGAGTTGAGTCAGGATTTTGCTCAGTTCTAGGATACCTGTCCTTAGCGATGTATTCCAGATCGTTCTTCCGCTTCTTGCCTCCAGCGGGCTCGTTGTTCACGACTATTTTTCTCATACTCTCTTCGACCTTGATATACTTCCCTGCCCTATCTTGGAGCTGCAACATGCTTTCAGGGGGGCGTTTGGCCAAGGACATCTTGAAAAACTCATCCCTAGTTCCCTGTTGCAGTGCTATCATGGCTACCTTATCATCAAGGTCCGGGACTTTAAAGCCTCCTTTGTGAAACGATTCAGGTAGTCTCTCAAGGATTCCTTTGTTCTCTGCACAATACTCATGAGGGATGTTGAACTTTTCTCATGCACTCTCCCACTGATGAACTGTTTAATAAAATCCTGACTTAATTCCATGAAGGACCCAATAGAGTTTGGGGGCAAACGACTATACCACCTTTGAGCCATACCCGACAGGGTTTGAGAAAAGACCTGCCACTTAATAGCATCATTCACGGGCTGCAACAACAGTGCATTAGAGAATGTCCTAACATGATTAGAGGGATCTCTCGTGCCATCATAAGCTTTGATAGTTGGCATCTTGAACTTCCTTGAGATATAGGCATTCATTATTACTTCAGTGAAGGGCGGAGTAGGATCATCAGGATCTTCAAGGGGAAGAAGATTGATTGGATCAGCCCTTGGAATAACAATCCTTCTCTGTAATGGGACCATCCAGGTCTATGATAGGAGGAGGATTTCTCCCCCTAGGAGGTAGTGGGGGTATGGTGGTCTGGTGCACCTCCAAGTCGCGCCTCAGTCTTTGAATCTCAGCCTCGTGAGCCTTGATCATTTCCTGCACTTCTTGGGGATTCGTCCCTTGGGTGCTTCTAGGACGTTGGCTACTATCAGCCATCAGCTCTTTGCCAGCACGTGTCCTTCTTGGGGCTACTTCATCATCTGAAGATTCAGAGTCTCTCTCAGTGTAAGGACCAGAAAATTCATGATCCTCAGGGATATGAGCCAAACCTCGTATGTAGGGGGAGATCGCCCTCGTGCTTCACTCCGTCCAGCATGTCCACTTCCTCCAACCTCGGGGTAAAGGGGCATCCCATAAGGGGGGTTAGTAGTCACAACAGTTGAATACTCGTATCCAATAGGTCGAGAATTCACAGGTGCAAGTAGTTGTCGAACTTGGGAATTCGTACTTGAATAGCCGAGGGAATCGTCCCTTGTGGCTGAGGTTCAGTTACCCCTATATGGGCTTCTCCTTGGGTGACTGCATAAGTTGAATGAGGAGGTACCTCCACGGTTGACGAAATCACTTGGGTTGTCCCCGATGGTGTTCCTTCCTCAAGGGCTCTAATTGTTCTTCGTGTTCTCTCCATGATTATTGTTGTGTCCCACATACGGCGCCAAATATTATGGATTAAAAATTAAGGTATATAACGGTTGTATTTATTACTAAGGAACGTGAGCTTCGTGGCTCGATTTGACTGCTCTTGTGTTTTGTGACTCAATCTTCCTTAACAAGATGCCTACGTACCTTGCTGATTGTCAAGGATCAAGTCAAAAAACGTAGTTCTGATTTGTGGGGTGAGACCCCTTATATAGATGTTGGCGGTCCTTGAATTGGACTTGGTATAGGAGACTTGGTAGTCAAGTCTCAGAATTAGAATGGACTTTGGAGTCCTAAATACTAGGAAACTGATTACTTATCCTTCTAGGTCCCTTAGAGGCTAATCTGCAAGAATTTATGTCCTTATTGGGACTCTTCTCAATAGCTGATTTTTCCCTTATTAATTAATTACGAAATTAATTACTATTCAGGGTTTTTGGGCCTTCTTTGTTCCATCAGGCCTGATCTGGTCCATCAGACTTGATCAATGTGTTAACGTTTTTGGTTCGAATGTCTTACATCTTCTTATTGAGCCTAGTAGCCCAAATCATGTATAATTAATGTAATATTTAATTTACACAATCCGGATTTATTTATCCCTATCAAATATGTATATTTGAATCTGAATTTCAATTAGTTTTTCTTTTATATTAAAAATTCAAATTATTATAAAATCTATCTTAATTGCACGAAAATGATCAGAGTAATAATTTATTGCACAAATATGATGAATATATGATAATAGATATCCATATGATGCATTGCACTACTCGTCTTTAACGGACATTAGAGTTTTTATAATCTAAAAATTTAATTATTGAAAGATGGTCTATAACTCAACAATTACAACTCTATATTCATATACAACTACAACAATAAATTTATCGATGAGTGTTATTTCAGAATGCATAAATAATTTTTTGTAATATTTTACACAATAAGTTCTGCAAGTGCTTTCACACTAATAAATATTAAGATGGGCTCAAACATGACCTTGTTCGCGAGTCTCGTAGACGCCGGACCATAAAAATAAAATTTTCCTTACCTTTTACAACTTTAATATACAATATTTGAAATAATAAAATTATTAGAATTTTATTTGTACTACGCACCGAACGATCGACCCATAATTATTAACAGTCATTACAATAATATAAGAGAATAAGGATTATGAAATTAATCTCATGATATTTTTCTTGAAATGATGTAAAAACTCAATCTTAAATTTCATTTTCTTGTCATCTTTTTATTTTATTTAAAATACTACATTGAGTTTTACATTCGTAATCAAATACATACAAATCAATTACTACCTTTGAAATCTTTTCTTAGGATTTATCTCAGAATCCTTAAACTTATATTAAAATATAAAGTATAATTAAAATTAGAGAATTTATAAAAATACATTTTACTAATTTATTTCAAAAATACAGTGTCTCTTTTTTTCTTTCGTTATTAAAATTTCTCCATCCTCTTCCTAAACAATACGATCCCCTATTGTTCTCTCCTTTTACATCCTCTATCGCGCCTTTATCACCCTTCACCATCGTCATCCATCATCCTTCATAATATACGATTCTTTATTATCATATCTCCTTCCTCGATCTTTTTACTACACCATCATCCTCGTTTCCCTCAATTACATTTGATTTAACTCTCTTTCATACATATACATATATATATATATATATATAATGGAAGTTATGGAACTTAATACTGTTAGAAGTTGTCCCACATCATTTGTGGCGGAGGCAGATTGCTAACATATAAACAGCTAGATCCATCCGTGGGGTTGAGCAAATATTTTTATAACCGTCCAAACCAACCGCTTCAAACTGTCCAAACTGAATTTTTATGGTTTTGTAACGGGTTTAATCGATTATAGTTTCATTTTTCCAAAACCCGAAAAATAACGGTTTGGTTTGGATTTGTCTTTTATACTGTCTGTTATATCCAAACCATCTGAATATATTAAAATATTTTAATTATATATTTTAAGAATACATATATTACATGAATTATTGTTATTTATAAGTAGTTGAATCCATAACTTGGACTTTAAATATTAAAGTTAAAATATCCAAATTACCAAATTATTTACCTAATATACATATGCATATATTTTTCTTAACGCTTTATACGGAAACCGCCCAACTCCAACCGTTATAATCTAGGTGGTTTGGTTATATCAGTAACGGTAATGGTTAAGTAAAATATAAAATCCTTAAATTGGTTTGGATGGTTATGAGCTCCAAACCTACCCATTTCACCCGAGACCCACCCTATCCATCAGTATGAGACCTTTTGAGAGTGACCCAAAATCAAATTCGTGCGGGATCGGTCAAAACCCGATAACATCATATTAATGTGGAGTTAGATCTTTAATAAGCGTCACAATTGGTATCAGAGTCAAAAGTTCGAATATAGACATGTACACACATATATATACACACATACAAACCTAAAAAATAAATTATAAATAATTATGTATAGAGCCCTATATATGTTATATATTTTTGATTTGGAATTTTAATATTATTAATCACGGTTAAACATATATCCATATTCATATTTAAAATTATGAAATATAAATATGAATAATATTCAATTTCTGTAGTTGGATAATATTCAATTTATGTAAACTACAGTTGATATTTTCAAATATTGTATCGAATTTTTCAAGCCTTATGTTGGCACCATTCCCACGTAGTTTTGTACTATCGGGTATGTATGTTGAGCCTATAATCAAGCCGAATCAAATCATGTATTATTAAAGAAGAATTTAAACTCGATAAAAAAAATCGAATTTAGGTCAAACTCGATTAAATTTATAATTTCCAGCTCAAAATTTGATTCGTAAAAAGTGTGATATCGAGCTCCACTCAAAATCTTGAGTCTATTTCACCAAATATTGATTAAAACTTAAAATATGATTAGTCTGACTCGATTAAAAATAATACATATTCACTTCATCTGTTTCTTTTTATTTGTCGTTTGATTTTTCTTAAAATATTTCAAGATGCATTGACTGCATAATT
Source organism: Apium graveolens (assembly GCF_009905375.1). Lineage (NCBI taxonomy): Eukaryota > Viridiplantae > Streptophyta > Magnoliopsida > Apiales > Apiaceae > Apium > Apium graveolens. The sequence continues at coordinate 15,908,710 of NC_133649.1, read as the reverse complement.
AAAATTGCTATTTGTAAAATTTTCTTTTCGTAAATTAAATTTTAAGTTGTTTATTTTTGTTTTGGATAAATAAATTTTGAAAATTATCGGGTCAAGCAACTTAGAAATGTGTCTAAAATGTCAAACGATAATATACAAAAAATAAAAACAATGAAGACTAGACAAAAAAATGGAGTAATTTAAAATTCGAGCTCAATTGATATAAAATTAAAAAAACTCAAACCCGATTTAATTATTATTAAAATAAATTAATTCGATGTTTCACGAACTTTAGATCGAACACGCCAACGCTTTAACCCCGCACAATATGCATAGGGAGTACTGGCACACAACACAGTGGCCGGCCCAGAGTAAATAAGCAGATTCTGATGTTGCATTTCAATTTACACTTGCAAAGAATTACAACAAGTCAACTTTAGAAATTGCGTACGTACCAAACTTTGTTATTCTTTCTTTTACTTATATTTTTCGCGTATCATGTACTAAAAATTCTGCAAATGTCGCTACAAAGCAACTCCATCAATAACATGCATGTAACTTCAGTATTTATCTTAATTTGGTCAATCTTTCAACTTTCCCGATTTTAATGTTCAACATGTTTTTAATACAATTCAGTACTGATTTAACATCTTTTTTTCATAAATTAAGATAGGCCTCGGCTTACTTTTCGTTAGTGCCATCAAGACCCAACTTTATTCAGTTATTTATTCATTTTATCAGTGATAACGTAATATTCAAATGTCTTACAAGTCAAAAGTAGATTTAGAGTCGACACATTGACGGATAGTATATAATTATTTTGATTTACAATCTGCAAGTTTCTCCAGTTTGGAATGTTAAGATAAGATTTACTTGTATTACGCTCTTCGGTCTTCATTATAAACCCGAAATTGATTTAATTTATAGAATTTTTTTAAACAAAAAGAAGAGTTTTTTTAAAAGCATTTTTCACAAAAATATGATTTTTTAATTTTCTTTTATAAAAATATGATTTTGTAATTTGATACGATCAGATGCAAATCTTAAATGTAATCAAAAAAAGTTTCAGTTCTTTTTAGAAAACGTAAAAGAAGTTACATATATATTTTATTTTGACTGTCAACTATAAATTTTAAAATAAATAAAAAATAATAATAAAATCATTATTAATTTTTAAAAAGTAATATTTTTATAATTTCTTTAATTTATATTCGATACGATTCTTTTAAAAGAAGCAAAGAGTGTAAACCTTTGAAATAGGGCAAGTTTCTAATTTTTTGGGGATCTGATTCATGTGAAGTTAAAATCTTCAAGTATTGACCAAATCACTTTTATATGTACAAGCAAACAAATCTAGTATCACAGTGTGTCTGATAAATTTTAAAATAAGTAATTTATAATTTAAAATAAATAAGTGACTTATAAGTAATAAGTAGATTAATACTTATAAGAAAAAGAAGATTTTTTTTAAAGCATTTTTCCCAAAAATATGATTTTTTTAATTTTTTTTTATAAAAATATGATTTTGCAATTCGATACAGTCAGATGCAATTTTAAATGTAATCAAAGAAAGTTTCGGTCCTTTTTTAGAAACCGTAAAAAAAGTTACATATATAATTGATTTTGGTTGTAAATTGTATATTTTAAAAGAAATAAAATAGTTAAATCATTAATTAATTTTAGAAAAGCAATGTTTTTGATAATTTCTTTAATTTATATTCGATACGATTCTTTTAAAAGAAGCAAAGAGTGTAAACCTTTGAAACCGGGCAAGTTTCTGATTTTTTGGGATCTGATTCATGTGTAAGTTAAAATCTTGAATTATTGACAAAATTGTTGTGAGAAAAATTTGGTATCAACAAATATTGAGATTTACAGCCGGATACAAGATTTGTGACTGTGGTTCTTGGTCAGAAAACGTAAAATGGTGATGATTATTGGTGACTCATTTGCGCTCTCGTTTCTGACCCCTTATAATTTGGTTAAGTTTCTCTATTTATAGAAAATCAAGCCAACGAAATTATTGGAACAAGAAACGTAATGGATTTAGATCTCTTGTCCCGAGACCCAGTAGAATACCTAATGAAAACCGTTTTCTACTAGTTTTAGAAATATCCGCCGATGAAGCCCAACCACAAAGGCCCAAGACCCGTCCACGGCTTCGAGACTTCACGGATAAAACATCTGTCTGCCCAAGAATAACCCTCCGCTATCAGTTGTTTCTCTAATCCATGGACGCGTGTATAACCGTTGTTCACCCCAAATATTGGACGCATCCTTAAGGAGCCCCTACCAGATTGTAGGACAAGTGATCACAAACTTTTGGTTGCAAAGTGCAGTATATTCCAGAATCGCCCAACGGGGACATCCGTTGACTATAAAGATAGAGCTCCCAAAGCACACAACAGAGTTTACCCACATCCTCAATGAGGACACTCATTGACTACTCCTGGAGGTCTCTGAACACGGACACCGCCTTCCCGTGATTACATTACAGGAAGGAGTTATTGAACAGAGTACCTGCAACAAATAAGTTGGTAATAATAATCTTCTTCTTTCTTGAATTATCCAACGAACTCGTCCGAGCAACCATGTTGAAGTCTCATCCAACCCATTTTTCCTATTTAGGGCACGCCGTAAGACCCTCCATAGATAAGGGACTAGCTCAGACAATTACTCAAACTTACTCCTCCAATATTAGCGCGCGCCTTTTACATTTGTATGATGTTTTAACCATCAATTCTTTATACACATAAGACGCGCCTTCCCTTATTTAAAATGAGCGCTTATTACCTTTGCGATAAGGAAATTTGCCTTATTTTTTTTTTATTTTTAAGTATAGATATCTCAATCTTAACCAATTAATCTGATTTTAATTAGAACAAAATTTATACCAATTTTTTGGTATAACATAAACCACCTTTACATGTACAAGCAAACAAATCTGCTATCAGTTGCCATCAACTTATCATACTTGAAATTTACTAGTTTTTTGAATTAAAAAGATAGTTGTATTTTCTTCTCACTCTTTTTTTATAAACATTCTTCTTCTTCTTTCGTTACCCTAAAGTCTGAAACCACAAGTTTGAGGCAAGTCTCTTTTTTTTCATATTCCTTTGCATTAAAGAAGCCGCGCCTAAAAGGATTTTTTCTCTCTGGTGACTCAGAGTTTGTCTTGTCTATATGGCAAGTTTTATAAATTAGTATTAGTACTTTATCATTCAAATATCTTCTCTATAATAAACTTATTCATATTATCATCATATACAAGCATATTCGCTATGGAGAGTAATCAAGCAAATCTGGAGAAGCTTTACAAACGATTAACAATTGAAGATGAGGACGACAGTGGTATCATTGTTGGGGTTGCAGAAGGACAGGAAAAGAAGGATAGTTTTGTTCTGGTTGGGCGATTCTTAACTGATAAAAATATCAACTTCCATGCGATGCAAAATGTATTGGCCGCTTTGTGGAGACCTAAGGAGGGAATGGAGGTTCATGATATTGGGGGATACAGATATTCTTTTGTTTTTTATCATATTATGGATCTACGTAAGGTTATTGATGGGGGGCCGTGGTCATTCGAACAAAATACGCTGGTGTACCATCGTTTGCAGGGGGAGGAAGATCCACATCAAGTAGCCCTGAATGAGATAGATATTTGGGTACAGATTCATGATATCCCTAAAGGATTCATATCTGAAAGTATTCTGGTCAGCATTGGTAACTTTGTGGGGAAACATAGGAAATCTGATCCTGCAAGTTTTGACGGCACATGGAGACAATACGTAAGAGTTCGAGTAAGTTTGGATGTGCAGAAACCATTAAAGAGACGTATGAAAATTAAACGCGAAGGAGGATCTTGGAGCTGGATTAACTTTAAGTATGAAAGACTGGGAAACTTCTGTTTTGTGTGTGGCATTGTAGGGCATACGGAGAGGGAGTGTAATGTGCTGTATGAACATCCTGATAAGGAGGTAGAGCGCGCATATGGTACTTGGTTAAGGGCTCAAAACCGTGGTGGAAAACAGGGTGTGGGATCACGTTGGTTAAGAAATATGGACGGAGGAGGGCGATGGTCGGAAGCTGGTGGAGGATCAGGGAGTCAGGGGAACGGAGGTGACAGTGCGAAAGAGGTGGCGAGATTCAAGGAAGTGAAAGGGGTTGTTAGAGAAAATACTGGAGATAATTTTGGCGTAGTTATCGAACCAAAAAATCAGGGGCTCTTGGATAAGGAAGGAAATAATTTGAATTTAAGTGAAAACAATCAGACTGTTATTGCACTTGTGGATTCAAAAAGAAAGAGGATTGAGTTGGATCATATCCAACTGGAATCTGGGCCAGTAGTAATGCAAACAGATGGGCCACAGTATGAAGAAAGTAGTAAATCAATTGAAGTCACTGATCCAAAAAACTTGTATGGGGCGGGTCCTGGAGTCCAGGCCCGCCGAGGATTATGAGTTACTTAGCGTGGAACTGTCGTGGCATGGCCAAACCACGAGCAGTTGAATTTCTTAAGGAAATCGTCAAACAACTTAGGCCAAACTTAATTTTCTTGTCGGAGACTTTGGTTAAGAAAATTAGAATTGAAACTTTATGTAAAGAGATACACTATGCAGGCTGCTTTGGAGTAGACGCCCAGGGTCATGAAGGAGGGTTGGCTCTTATTTGGAGAACTGAAGGAGGAGTCACAATAAAGGGGGGTTGTAATCACTACATAGATGCTGAAGTAGCAAGTGAACAAGTAGGAAGGTGGAGATACACAGGTTTTTATGGCTGTCCAGAACGTCAAAGAAGGCAAGAATCGTGGGAATTATTGAGGAAGTTAGCTGGGGAATCAACGTTACCGTGGTGCATACTGGGTGACTTTAATGATATTATGTTTGATCATGAAAAATTTGGTGGTAGGCCACAACCTCGTATGTTGATGGAGGGGTTTAAGAATGTGGTGAATGCATGTGCTTTAATTGACTTAGGCTTTACCGGAAGCGCATTTACATGGGAAAGATCGAGGGGCACTACCAACTGGATCCAGGAACGTCTTGACAGAGGATTGGCGACTAACGAATGGAAAACTATGTTCCCACGGGCAGATTTAAAAGTGTTAGAAGTTTCTACTTCTGATCATCTCCCTATTTTTTTGGAACCTAATAAGATGGTGTATGTTCCACGGATAAAAAGATTTCGTTTTGAGAATTGTTGGGTTAGAGAGGACCAGTGTTCAAAAATTGTACATGATAGTTGGGTTGAGGCAAATGGAGGGACTATCATGGATAAGATGGCGTATGTTAGTTTGAAGTTAGAAGAATGGGGAGGTGGAATAATGCAAGAATTACGTGTGCAGATTAAGAATTGTAGAACTGAGATGAAAAAATTCAGATCAAGAAGAGATAGGCATGGTGTCCAGAAATATGATGAGGCTCGAGAAAGATATTTAAAATTGTTAGAAAAGCAGGAGGTGTACTGGAAACAACGGTCAAAACAGTTTTGGCTCCGGGAAGGGGATCAAAATACTAAATTTTTTCACAAATATGCAACCGGGAGAAAGAAGCAAAATCAGTTCACACAACTGAAAGATTCAAATGGGGAATGGCGGGAGGGTAAGGAGGAGATTCGAAAGATAGTTGTGGATTACTTTTCTGAATTGTTTACGAGTCCAGGTACATCTGAAATGTTGTCTGATCGTGAAGTAGTACAACAAGTTTCAGTCGAGCAGAATGAGGAACTAAGTAAGCCAGTTACAAGGGAAGAGGTAAAGCTAGCTGCATTCTCGATGCACCCAGATAAATCACCAGGTATTGATGGTCTGAACCCGTGTTTTTTTCAGACGTATTGGAATATTATAGGGGAGGATGTCGTTAGATGTTGCCAGGTCTTCATGGATACAGGGGAACTCCCATATGCTGCAAATAGAACTGTTGTCTGTTTAATTCCTAAGATTAAGCACCCTCAGAAAGTGACTGATTTAAGACCAATTTCGCTATGTAATGTGCTGATCAGAATTGTTTCAAAGGTAATGGCGAATCGACTGAAAGTTTGTTTACCTATGCTGATTTCAGATAAACAGAGTGCATTTGTAGAAGGTCGACTGCTCACGGATAATGCACTAGTTGCATTCGAATTAAATCATTACATCAGAAGAAAGAGACAAGGGGAGAATGGAGTAGTGGGGTTCAAAATTGATGTATCAAAAGCTTATGATAGGTTGGAGTGGCATTTTCTGGAGGCTATGATGGAGAAATTTGGTTTTAATGATGTATGGAGAGAGCGTGTGATGACATGTGTCACAACAGTGTCATACAGTTTTATCCAGGATGGGGAGATTTATGGTGATGTGCAACCGCAACGGGGAATTAGACAAGGGGATCCTATATCCCCTTATCTATATATTCTATGCGTAGAAGGATTAAGTTCTATGCTTCGTAGACATGAAGAGATGGGGTTGCTGCATGGATGCTCTATTGCTCGAGGAGCACCTTCTGTGTCGCACTTATTGTTTGCGGATGACTCATACTTTTTCTTTCGAGCTACAAGATCGGAGGCGTTGACCATGAAGAACATATTGCTGAGATATGAAAGATTATCTGGACAGACAATAAATTTCGAAAAATCAAATGTGGTATTTAGTCCAAATACTACAAACACGAACAGGAGTGAAGTGTGTGAAATACTACAGGTTAATGAAGTTTCAGTACCTGGAAATTACTTGGGATTGCCAATGTACATTGGCCGAAGGAAGAAGAATGCTTTTAAATTTCTGAAGGACCGCATCAGCTCTAAACTACTAGGATGGAGTAATAAATCAATCTCAAGAGGAGGAAAAGTGGTACTCTTAAAAACTGCAGCACAGACAATACCAAATTTTTGGATGAACTTGTTTTTAATACCACAAGATATATGTGATCAAATTCAGAAGCAGATGAATTCTTTCTGGTGGGGGAATGGAGGAGTGAACAAAGGTATTAGGTGGTTGTCTTGGGAAAAAATGTGTAATGCTAAGGAGGGAGGGGGATTGGGATTCAAAGAGCTGAAGAAGTTTAACATTGCTATGCTAGCAAAACAAGGATGGCGGTTGCTAAATAACCAGAACCCATTAGTTACAAGCATTATGAAAGCAAAGTACTTCCCTAAATGTGACTTTTTGGAGGCTAAGCTAGGAGCAAATCCATCATTTATGTGGCGAAGTATACTCGCAGCACAAGAGATTGTTAAACAAGGGAGTAGGAAAAAAATTGGAAATGGAGAACAGACAAGTGTCTGGCATGTGCCATGGCTGCCAGGGAATAATGACGGTTTTTTGACTACTGCGATGCCGCATGAGCTGGAACAAATACAAGTGGTTAATCTAATGGAAACTGGTAGCAAACGATGGGACGATGAGCTTCTGAGGGATATTTTTAATGACAATGATGTGCAGTTGATTAAAAGTATACCTATTCCGGCTCATAACAAGCAAGATTCATGGTTCTGGAACTTGGAAAATTCAGGTTTATTTTCTGTTAAAAGCTGTTATAGAGCATTGCAGGGTGTACAACAATGGGAGCACGCATCCTTCTGGAGAAAAATCTGGGCATTGGAGTTACCAGGAAAGGTGATTAATTTCACTTGGCGGGTCTGTCGTGGTGTCTTGCCAACTGCTGTAGCTTTGATTGTGAAGCGTGTCCAGATTAATATCAAATGCCCGTGGTGTTTAGTAAACAATGAAGATGCAACTCATGTACTTTTCGATTGCTCGTTTGCACGAAAGGTATGGAGTAATATGGGGCTAACTGTAGTTAGTACGATGAGGCATGAGGGTACCATTGCAGATATTATTCATCAGCTCGCAGATAGTTGCCCACGAGATATTTTTGCATTGATTTTAATGGTTTGCTGGAACCTTTGGAGTCGCAGAAACAGGTGGGTTTGGGATAAAGTGAATATATCAGAGTTTGGCGTTCAATCAACTGCAATGAGTATGTTGCATGAATGGCAACAGAGGTGTGTGGCAGTCAGGACTCCTAAGGTAACAACAAATGGAAGCTCTCGGAAATGGCATCGACCACAACAAGGGTGGATCAAAGTCAACACAGATGCTGCGGTATTCATGGAGTGGGGTAGTACTGGGATAGGAAGTGTTATTAGAGATGCTCATGGTGCATTTCTACGGGCTCGAAATCATAAACTACAGGCATTGTACAGTCCCAGAGAGGTTGAAGCAATTGGTCTCAAAGAAGCATTATCCTGGGTCAAAGAATTGGACTACAAAAGATGTGTGTTTGAAACAGATGCGAAAGAACTTGCAGAGGCGTGCAAAAATGTTCAAGGAGACACATATTTTCATTCCATTGTGGTAGATTGTAGAGATTTATTTAAGCACTATGATGAAGTGCTAGTTGAATATGTTCCTCGGTCTGCGAATGTAGTGGCTCATGTGTTAGCACGAGCTACACATTTCATGTCAGGCGTTCATGAGTGGGTTGATAACCCGCCTGATTGTATTCTTGATGCGTTGATCATTGACTCAATTGAATAAAAGCAAGTACTTTTATTTCAAAAAAAAAAAAGAAGCCGCGCCTAGATTTAGCCTGAAAAGACTTACTATATAGGTTTCTTTTATTAAGTTACTCCCTCCCACTGATTTTTTTTTTATATTTGGGGTAGGAAATCGACATATATTTTAATAATTTCATAAAATATCATTTTCTAAATAATTTTAAATATTTTTTCTTTAAATAAAAATATAATATTTAACTTTTATACAGAAAATAAAATTTTAAAATTAAAATTATAAAACTATACTCTATAGAAAGCTTAAATTGCTTGCTAAGAATGAGGAAAAAATATATGAAAAATCACTGGGACGAAAGGAGTACAAATATAGCTACCCCTTTGAAAATAATTTTCTTCATTTGCGCCGCCTTTGTACGCAACTATCTTTTTAATATACTAAAATTCAAAAAAAGTAATTAAATTTATCATGCTAATTTACCTGAAAAGAATTAAATGACAAAGAAAAAAAAATACTACTAATTAAATGTCAGGGATATGAAATTAGTACCCAGAGCTGCATTCACAACATGCTTTAAATATTGTGTCTTTATTTAGCAAAAAGTAAACAATAATGAAGTAATACTCTATTCCTTGCAATATTTGACATTATTCTCCTGGAGTTATTCCTACTTTTCCAAAATCCAAATACTAATATATCACCTGTTAAATGTGTAATGTTAATGATGAGTTTCATAATAAAATATGATACGAGTCCTCAGATTAAAGAAAATTTTAGAAAATATTTAGAACACCTAGCTTTCCTCTCCCTGTAGTAAACTAAATACTACTGTACCACTTTGATAAATATTAGTGCTCTTGTAAGTTGTAAAATTTGCAGATACGAAAGCTTAGCAGACCATAATCTAACAGAACCAAAACCCTCACAGTCTTGACAACTTCCTTATCAAAAAAGAAAACAAAGCTCTCATAAAATGAAATCGAATGTACAAATTTAAAGCAAATCGTGTCGAAATAAATCACTAAAAAAATATAACTTCCAAGCCAACTACCAACTCTACCATATTAAGCCATACAATTCACTATCTGAATATCGTCGCTACTTCCACAAAATATACATCACAAACACAAATTACCTGTCCAGAACTATAATTGGCATGTGCTTTCCTCAAATGAGGAACAAACTCATATTCAACAAGTATAAGCTGGCCACTTGCAATATAAATGCTTTAAATTTATCTGAGCCGCTTCATGTTTACAAATGTCTGTGTACCCCTGGTGGTGCTGCTGGCATCGGGAAGTTATAGTTAACTTCAACGCCTGGAAATTGAGGAGCCTCTACATAGGGGCTCTGAAGGTTCCAAATGTATACATTTTAATGCACATGAACAAATTGAAACGCATTATAGAGCAGTAAGTAAATGTAAATTTTGACAGCGTAGAACAGCAAGTTACCAAATGATTACAGTCATGCATAACACTTGTGAACCATGGCATATACGGATCCAACAGCACTCATAAAGCATGATAAGTAATTAGGAAAGAGAGATCTAATCTGTTGTGACTTAATAAGCATAGGAGTATTTGATAAGTCCTGGATTCTTGTTGTCTGCTTTACCCCTATTTTTTAAGTGAACTACCGACACAAATTTAGAGAGCAGAATGGAGAACTCTAACAAATTTTCATGTAATCATCTTTCTTGATTTTCCTTATTAAGATTTCAACTCCTGACATTCTTACTTTTTCAGTGTGATTATGATTTTCTAGTCCATTCGCTTTCATAGTCTTGTACTCTTGTTCTCAAAAAAAAAAGTACTAGAAATCTCAAAATTTTATCAAACAGTTATAGTAGCAATTCTGAAATAGTAGTACAAAGCTAAATTATAAGACCAGTTGCATGTGCAGGTGATAAACTGGAGAAAACCATATTGATTGGATGAAACTTGTAAGAGAGACATTATGAGACTAGAAAATACAATATCAGACGGATTTAAAAGGCAAACTTCTTAACTTGTTTTTATACTGAAGAAATGCTCAATACTGGCAACTCTAATTGGTTGGGAATAGAACTAATAAATTAAATGTCATACCATACCCCAAATGCTATTTGCTAAAAGTCTAAAACAATATGAGCTTCTAGGCCATATTAAAAAAACAAAGAGAGATATGATAAAAGCATTTTAAACAGTAATCAGTTACCTGTGACGCAAATGCAGCATAAGATGTTTCAGTAGTACTTGATCCATTTGCAATTTCACTTTCACTGCTGTCGGCTGATTTCACCCTCTAGATTCCCATAACATGGTAACCAAATCAGGTACTTGGTAAAAGCAACTTATATTCTGGAAAATTTAATATAAAAACAAGCTAGAACAAAGTACCTGAAATATTTTACCAAGAGTTTTCAACCCTTTTGCTCTTGCACGTAGCTCCTCTTTCTTCACATTACTGTCTTGAAGAACCTTGAAACAACCACAACACAACATCAGAAATCACAGAGACGCATGATGATAAACCATAGGAGTCCATACAAGGTTTTCTTGAAACTACCATATGACAAACTCGGGACAGTGTGGCTTCAATATCAGCTACATTAAGCTTCCACAAGGAATCAATCATCACCTTCTTGTGAGACTGCATGTATTCTTCCAGTTCTTCCTCGGTGTAATTTCCCTCTGAGCTAAGCTGGCGTTTCATATCCTCTTGAAGCTGTATCAATGCGATTGCTCCTATAACATTCCACAAAAAAAATATTCTAAACAAATCAGGCAATTCATACAGAAGCAGCATACAGATTGTGCAGAACGAGTTTAGCAGCATAGACTCTGCAGTCGAAGATCTAATATAATATCCATGACATGTATTTAAGTAAATTATATTTGGGCTGAAAGATGAAATAAGAAATCTTAAGAAATCTTAGTATTAATCATTTTAGCTGTTTTAGGAGATTTAAAGTTATTTTGGCTGTTTCGATAATAAAAATTCGCAATACTTTCACCATATAAAATTCAGTTCATTTAAACCCCTGTTACAAGAGGCATTAAGACACATGCACTAAGAATGTACCGGCTGGTGACCAAGGTATATAAATCTTGTTGCCTGTAGTAAACTTCTTAAACAGAAAAGCATACCATATAATAAAAAAGAAAATCATACATACTAATACAACTCAACAAATCGAAGACTCATATTGCAACTCTTACAAAAAGAAACAGTAAATACAGGTGGGCTCTCGGTATAGTGGTGCCTATAAAAGAACTCGTTTTAATTAGGAATGGCTGATGGCCTTGTTGGGTTCTCTACCCTGAAATGGATATATCTGCTGGACCAGCATATAGGGTGCTTCTCTTCCTTTGAAATGGCAAAAAAGAGAGCACAAGATTATAGATTTTTCTGGACTGACCAATGTCTTACAGGCTCTGAAATCACATGATTCAAATTCACTACTTCTGTTACGAATAAAATGTTGCTTGATATCATTTATGCACCTAAAATTGTTTTTATATAGTTGAGATGAGCACATCGTTTTAACTACGACATGTGCAGATAAATTATGTGTATTTTGATCAAAGCCAACTAATATAACCCAACCTGTTGCTGCAGTTACTTGGGATTTGATGTAATGTCCTTTATTTCTGAACCACTCAGCAACGAATGGCAAGCCCAAATACATCACGTTCTTGCCGAGCTCTTTAGCTGACTGTCTTGCATATATGTAACCAATAGTATTTAACATATCAACTCCATATGCTGTTGAAAGAGGGAAGAACAGCAGTTAGAAAAGAATTTTGAATTTGCAATTGTTCGAATATAAAGTACATAATGACAAATACTTGTTCAAAAGAAATTATGAAAATTCCCATGACTTTGTTTAACAGGTAATTTTGTGGCCCTTGATCATTTGCCTGAAGAAGATAATATAAATTACTTGAACCACTTAGAAATATTTCTTCTAAGCAAAATAAATATTGGAAGCAAGTAATCGACTCCAGTTGACACACCTTCTCACCACTCTTAAAAAGCAGCAGATCCTTGGGCTAGCAGCAAGATTACATTTAAAAGATTTTAAATATAGTTGTGAAACTTAGTGGACAAACTCATCCAAGGATAGCGAGGCAGAGACACCACAATGCTAATTGAATGGGTTTTTGGATTTACCATTTTTATGTATGTCCAGCTATATGTTTTTGATTATCATATTGTGTCATCATGTCATAACTGTGAATTCCCCTGAACATATTAGTGTTCTGCTCATATCCCATTATGTGCAAGGTTTGTCCTATCGCTTCAAGTAATAAAATGTTGGGTGTCGATATGGACTTGAGAAAGGAAACTCATCATACTCCCAGTTGCATTAAACTTTCATTGCAGAAAATTTACGCACAACAGTTTCTTATATTTTAAAACTCTAATGCACTTATTCCAAAACCCTACATCCTACAGTCCGTCTCACATCAACATAAATTTAAAGCTAAAAACAACTAAAAACTATCACTAAAGTTACTTAACTAAATACTTCTAAAGCAGCCTGTTGTGCCTTCAGAGAAAATAGTTTCTTCTATAAAAAAATTATGCTCCAGTAGTCTCCACTAGCACGCAGACCAAGCACATAAAGGAACAGAGTATGACCTAGGGCAAGCCTTTATTTAAAATCACCTGCATTGGAGAGTCTTGATACTTCCGCTTCAGCATGTTTAACAAAATCCACCTTATTTCCTTGAACATAAAGGTTCAGTCTATCCTTAAGTATTTGAGCAAGCTTGTCTTCTCTTTCCTTTTGGACAACCTATAGTAGAGAAGAGTTCGATAAAGAAGCTATACAAACTTGCAGGAAAAAGCTTATTAAAATTTCTGCCCACTTGAAGGGTATAATCAAAGTCATAGTTCGTTTCTATGTTCTGTTAAAGACAGTTCAAGAAATTTGAAGATTCCAATACATTGAGGGTGTGGTGCACGTCATCTAGCATTTATCATCATTATCCATATTCAACAGTACGTATTATTATACCACAAAGGTAATAAATCCATTGAGCAAGTTTTGTCCCACTCAAAACTTGTGCTTTCCATTTATAATAAAATATAAATATCCTCAATTTTATTTTACATCACAATTCACCAATTAAGTAAAGATATAATATGGATTCCTCAACACATCATAGAGCCTTGCCAAGGACGTTTAACAAGTTCAAAATCCTTTGCTTAAAGGATGGAGTATAATGATGAAGTATTAACAAACAAACTACATTCTGCAAAGTACAATTATAGTACTAACTTTTTTAAATTCATGGAATAATCTTCAAAAGTTAGAAGAGCTATCAATTTGAGAAAACTACGAATGGCAATAACCAAGTCCATATATGTTGCACAGCAAAAGAGAACAAATTAAGTATACAGACGGGTATATTCTCATGTCACGAAGTTTTTTGAAGGAAGTCATGATTCCCGCTTGAGTGAGACGAGGACACGAGGTTTCTCACCAGTGTGGGCTCAAGAAATCAAAATACGTTATCGAGTAGATGATTTTTATAGTTCTAGAATTGAAGCTAGGAGCACAATAGACACACACTACGGTCAAGTTCTATAAATGTGATTTTTGTAGAGAAATTTACTGTGTGAAGACATTTATTCACATGGATAAATAAATAAATAATACACTCCAGGGTTACCAAAATGTATACCCTCATTTTCTCTTGCAGTTTTTTGGCATCAAACTGTTCTTCTGCGGAGAGATCCATCGATGCCATTGACGCCATGGCTAGTTGCCCAATGTAATCCTCAAAAAGTTCACTCCCAAAAAGCATCGCAAAAATAGCAGCGGGATCAATGATTGCGTCACTATACAAAAGAAAAAGTACAGAAGGATAAGAATAAAAACTATAATCAATCTTTTGAACAGTAAAACAATGATCTTGGTATGCAGAAATTCCTAATATATTGATAATTTGATACTATAAAATCAACTAACGTTGAAATTCCTGATTTCCCATAAGCATCGTATGCCTGTCGTTGGGTAGGATCACTTAGCACTTGGTAAGCCTCCCCTAAAACCTAAATTCAAAGGAACACACTTATAAATACAGAATCAATAGACGGATACGAACTCAAGTAAAGAATCTTAAAGAACTTTGACCAATATTTAAATAAAATATTAAATTTTAGCAAAACACAAAGACAATTCTGGCCTATTTCTCCATGTGTTAAGTATTAGCGAATCTATGATCAAAATAACTGAACTGTTAAGTTGAGAGAGATGCTTAACATGTTAAGAAAACATTAATATAACAATCCGAATGACAAATGAATTTTTAATTAAAGCTTTACCAAAATGAATTGTGAGACACCTAGCACCTACCCCAAAATCAAGAAACACTTCCTCAATAGATTGTACATGAATTGAAAAGCAACTGAATTTTAACTTGCCTGGAAATTTTGAGCAGCAAGAGGATCATTGGGATTCTTATCTGGATGGACCTGTCTTGCCTGCAACACTTAAAAATAGTGTGTGAGCATCTTAATACATATCAATATGGTATGCAATAAAACAGCATGTATAAAACATGACATATGATTAAAAATAAGAGAAGTTCATAATAGAAAGCAAAGAAACAACTACAACAGTAAAATTAACAAAACAAATTAAGTTCCTCAAAAGTTAACTTAAAACTCGCTAGAAAGATTATACGGCTTAGATTAAATGTTTTACATGTAATGTTAATAAAATTAGCAATGAGACTGTCAACAAGGTTCTACAGTTGTGAGTTCTATTTTTTAGGTAAACTATTACTCAGACATTGCAGCATCAGCTACATCTACAATCCATCTAAGTGATTTAGCTTTAGACTATTAATTAAGCGTAACCTGGGACTTCTTCATAAATTAATCAGTAACCCTAGTTTTATTTAGTATAAGATTAATCAATCAGATTTATTCAGTTGAAAAAAAACACCCAAAAATTGTAAGCAGTTAAACTACAGAAAACAGTGATCAACAAGATTTCAAATCTTGCACCTAGTAGAGAATATTCATCTTTATACAAAATCTCTGAAAAAGTAAAGAATTAAAGTAAAATCCCTGAAAAAGAAGAGTTAACTTTATGTTGATCACAACCAGAAACCAGTTAAAAACACACTCTAATTTAAGCTTACAATCCAAATAAAAGATCCCAACAATTAGAAAGATTAAAAAGAATTAAGGACCTTGATGTAATAAGCTTTCTTGATCTCAGCTTCAGTTGCAGTAGGACTAACACCAAGAACATCATAGTACTCTGTCTCCCTCACCATTGATCTTGTTATAATCTCAATCCAACAAAACTAAAAACAACAAAGTAGTGGAGTTCCAAAAATCTCGGGGAGAGTAAAAAAGCAAGAATCAAGTTGGAAAGAAAGCAGAAAAGAGTGAAAGCAGAAAAGAATGAAAGTATATGTTTGAATTAGAAAAGGAAGAGAAAGGAGGACCCCAGGTCGTGTCAGATGGACAAAGATTGAGATAAACACCAAGACTTAATAGTACTGTTGTGGTCTCTGGAACAATCAACTGCTGAGATTTTTATTTGGTAAGAAAAAGAAGGTTTGTGGAAATGATTTTAACCAACCCCAAGTCAAAAAGGGAAGATTAGTACAGAAGTTAATACGTAGGCAGAAGAATAAAACACGTTGGATACGCGCATTTGGAAGTTTCATGTTGCAACCTTTGAAGTTTCATGTGCACTTGTTCGCCATTAATCTAACCACATGTGCCCTGCAGTAACTAACAAAAACTGTTTTAAATACCGACCCGGCAGCTAAACAGGTTGAAATATAGACTCGGGAGGCTTACCACCCAAGAATCTAGCTTAACTTGGATAAATGAATTAGTTTTTCTAGTGTGTTTTCATAGACATATAATAAATATATAAATTTAAAATATTTTAATTGTTTTTTTTTATAATAGAGAAATTCCTTGTTTTTACAACAAGTTTGTCAATTAAAATGATATAAATTTATAAACTTTCTTATTTATTATATGTTCATATGTATACAATAGAAAAATCCTAAATGAATTTAAGTGTGGAACATTATGATAGTCATGTACGTTTAACTTGGTGACATACAGTTTGGAAAGTTTGATTATACAAATAATTTTTTTTTTAAAAGTAATTTTGAATAAAAGTTTGATCTAGTATATTTATTTAAAAGAGGAATTTTTAAAATATAATGACATTATAAATGAGTAAGACTTAATGATTTTTTAACTTTTCAAGTATATACCAGTATACTTATAAACCCTTAAATTTTAAAAACATTAATTTTCGCCACTCGTGTATCAAAAATATAAATATTAACCATTATCCTGTTTTTCATTTAATTAATACTCTTATAAGATATATATACCTCTTAGCACTTAAAGTATTAATGTACCATTTAGCCTCATTTGTGAATTTGCAAAGGAAAAATGCGTGAACACATTGACCTTATGTTCAAATTAACAGGTAAATCATATTGTAATTGTATCAATGGGTATTAGTTGTAATATTCCGTAATTTTTAAAATTAGATTGATAATAAAATAATAGAATAAAAAGTATTAAAATTAGATAAAAACTATGATTTAAAATTGAATTAGAGTTGCGGGCCTAAAATCTGGATCAAAATCTAATATGGATAACTTGTAGGTTAAGATATAGAGTTTTGTATCGTTATAAATACACCATATTCGTATTCGTCGTTTTTATTAATAAAATTTGTAGGGCTTTTTTACATCAAAATCACCAGTCTTGTAAAATTCGTAAAAAATTCATCGTAAGTCAGAATTCGTTGATCTTGGACTTTTCGGAAAGTTCTTTTCGTTCTCTACAATTTTCGTACTTGGATACAAGTTTTAGAGAATTTGTAAGGTTTTCTCATTGATTCAAATGAATGAATACAAGGATATATTTATAGATCTCTCTAGAACTCTAAAGTCATTCTATAGTATTCTGAATAATGAACATTCATCCTAATTTATTACATAAGAAAATTCTAGATTATCTGGAAATGCATTAGTAATTTTAACATTCCTCCTTAATGCATTTCTGTGTAACTCCATGCTTAATGCATTTCTGTGCAACTCTAAGCATGTCTCGAAGATATTCAAACATTGGCCTTGCAAGCGCTTTAGTAAATGTGTCAGCCATTTGTTCCTCTGTTCTGCAGAAAATCACCTCAATTTCTCCATTTTTCAAGAAAACGTCACTTAGAGGGTCAAACAGAGTAAATTCAGTTCTGGTCAGTTTTTGAAGTAAGTTTTTGATCGATCTTACTAGTGTTTTCAAAATTGTGTGTTACGTGTTTATATTTGATTATCAAAACTTGGGCTAGGTGATAATATATTTGATAGTATTATGTGATATAGAATATGTATCGATGTATATATGTGATGTCTATACGATAATTTGAGATCTCTAATTTATGTCATAGTTTGTGAAAATTATCAAATAAGAACTTAAGACCGTAGTCACCGGATTGTAGTGACAGCTTTTTGAAAATTTAGGACTGTTATCACCGGATTGTAGTGGTCGTGGCATGAATTATGGGTTTTGAATTATTGTTGTTTATGTGGTATTTGAATTGTGTGTATTGAATAAAAATAAGAATAAGAATCAGATTTCAGGATTTGTTAGCTGCCATTTTTTTATTTTGGCTGCCATCCATTTATTCATTCATTCGAAAATGAATTGGCAGACTTGGGTATGTATCGAAAGTGTTTGTTTCGTATATCGAATCATATAGATGATTGTATTTTGAGTTATGTATGTACATGTTACTTGGCCTACTAGTTGGATCGATTGGTTTTCTTGCCGGGTTGTATAGCTCATTACTTACAATTTCAGGTTTCGTATAAGATTCGAGGTGGATAGTATTGGTGTTCGAGGATCTTAGGATTGTAGTATATTGACGTTTGGACCGCTTCCGTTAGCTGCGCTTTTGTAATAGTCATCTTGGTAATAAAATTTTAGATTAATAATTGTATTTTGTATTAGTTTTGATTTAGAATTAATAGTCCGGATGTGCGGGCTGTTACAGTTGGTATCAGAGCTGGCTGTCTTTCGGAGTGTGTTAGTTATGAGACTAATATATTTCCTAGGATTCGATCTTATGGACCATAATTAAATTTGACCTATAGGATATTAGCGGAGTAGACGTATAGGATTGTTGTGAATTTTGGGACCAATTTTTTTCAAGGAGGGTAGTATGTAATATCCCGTAATTTTTAAAATTAGATTGATAATAAAATAATAGAATAAAATGTATTAAAATTAGATAAGCACAAGGATTTAAATTTGAATTAAAGTTTTGGGCCTAAAATTTGGATCAAATTCTAATATGGATAACTTGTAGGTTAAGATATAGGGTTATGTATCGTTATAAATACACCATATTCGTATTCCTCATTTTTATTAATAAAATTCGTAGGGCTCTTTTACATCAAAATCATCGGTCTTGTAAAATTCATAGAAAATTCATCGTAAGTAATCATCGGTCTTGTAAAATTCATAGAAAATTCATCGTAAGTCAGAATTCGTTGATCCTGAACTTTTCAGAAAGATATTTTCGTTCTCTACAACTTTCGTACTTCGTGTTTTTCAAGAAAACGTAATTTAGAGGGTAAAAGAGAGTAAATTCAGATCTGGTCAGTTTTTGAGGTAAGTTTTTTATCGATCTTACTAGTGTTTTCAAAATTATGATTTACTTGTTTATATTTGATTATCAAAACTTGGGCTAAGTGGTAATATATTTGATAGTATTATGTGATATAGAATATGTATCGATGTATATATGTGACGTCTACACGATAATTTGAGATCTCTAATTTATGACATGATTTGTGAAAATTATCGAATAAGAACTTAGGACCGTAGTTATCGGATTGTAGTGAAACTTTTATGAAAATTTAGGACCGTTATCACCGGGTTATAGTGGTCGTGGCATGGATTACGGGTTTTGAATTATTGTTATTTATGTGGTATGTGAATTGTGTGTATTGAATAAGAATAAGAATAAGAATATGTATCGAAAGTGTTTGTTTCGTATATCGAATCGTATAGATGATTGTATTTTGAGTTATGTATGTACATGTTACTTGGCCTATTAGTTGGATCGACTGGTTTTCTTGTTGGGCTGTATAACTCATTTCTTACAATTTCAGGTTTCGTATAAGATTCGAGGTGGATAGCATTGGTGTTCGAGAATCTTAGGATTGGAGTATATTGACGTTTGAATCGCTTTCGTTAGTTGTGCTTTTGTAATAGTCATGATTTAGAATTAATAGTCCGGAAGTGCGGGCTGTTACAGTAGGTACCATTGATGGAGTTGTTGTAAAAGCTAAATCACTGGATACTAATTGGGGGTATTATTACTTTCGGGAATATGGTTCTCATTGGACTGTGATGTTTCCATGTCTAAACAAAGAGTCCTGAGAGCTTCAGAAGCAAAATTATTTAGCACATTTATAATTTTCTTCCGCTGTTCTTAAATAATGACACATATTCACCATTTTTGCTTACAATCTGAGCACACATTCCTAGAATTTATTCTGAAGCCCCTTTACAAAATGATCAATACCCACCACCAGGAATAGCGACGACCCCTGACATATTTTTCTTGACAGAATTAAAAGGCTCAACTTTCACAATTTAACCTATTTATTTTGTGCCATATAATCACATTGGAATATCAATGTAAACTGTAACAAAGTTGATTCTGTAGGAGAACCCGTAATGTTAATCTTATCATTTTTATCTTTCACAACCTCAGAATTAGTATAATGAAATAAGGAATGCAAAAAGTACTCAACAATTTCTCTGATATTGATTTCTTCAAAGAGTTTTCAGTATTTTCTCCACTTCCTATCACCCTAGCTTTATCGGATATCCAAAATTTGGTAACTACCATATAATTTGTAGTCAAATTTCCAGTTTTATCGGTGCAACTAGCAGAATCCATTGTCTCACATGCTGAAAGATGCCTAACAAGCGCACTGTCATTCATTACTTCTGCTTTGCAAAGTCCAACTTAGTATCAATGCTAATGTCACCCACATAAACAGGCTCACTCTCACCGGATAGACTTGATTTATCAATTGTAAGATTATAACCAAATATAAAAGCCCATGTACATGCGCTTGATCTTTAATAGACAAATGAACAATGTCTCCAACTACTAAATCATAAATTGACACTTTTTATCTGCTTCCACCCCTTGTTACCTGAATCATGCTATTTTTTTTTCTTGTACAAATCCTTGAATTGTAAGGACCGTTTGTAATCATTAATTGTAGTAACCATTACAACCAAAAGTATACATAATATGATTCCTGTAGGATTTTATACATCACAGAAGTATGGTAAAACATTTTTCTTGATATAAAATCCATATAATCGCATATAAATCGTGAATAAATCGAGGGATCGATTACTAACCTTTAATAGCGATCCAAGAACGATGAACGGAGATCCCTAGCAGCTGCTCCTCAAGTGTGAAGCACTCCACCGATATCCACCAAGAGATCAAAATAATGGAGGGAGGAAGAGGTTAAGAGAATTAGGGTTTTCATTATTTTTTTTGGGTTGAGGCAAATAGGGTTTATAATAGTATATTTATAGGCAAAATTTTCAGCTGAAATTTTTTCATAAAATATTATTATTATTAACCCTTTAATTGATTATTCTTATTAACCAATTAACTAATAATTAAAACACCTTTTAATCATTAATCCCTTTTCAAAACACTTAAGAAAAATAATTCTCTCACTTGATTTAATTTTCAAAATTAAATTCTTAATTAATAATATTAAGAACTTTTCTTAATAATTAATAATTAATTAAATCTCATTTTATCAATTATTAAATTTGCTAATTAATTATTTATTTCACAAATAAATAATTACCAGCCATTATTAATTAATTCCTCCACCATTAAATCATTCTCTTTTATGGTGTGACCCTGTAGGTTCAATATTAAGCTGGTAGTAGAAATAAATAATAATAAAACTATTTTTTCATTATTTATATAAATTCTCTAATTTATTAAATATGATTAATTAATAAATTAATCATGTTTATTCTACATCGTGAGGGATATTTATCAGCATATCGCGACTATCCGGATAATACGAATTCACTGCTTCGAATACCAAGAACCTATTCAGTGAATAGTTACCGTACAATTAATTTCTTCTACCCTGCAATGTCATGATTAAATACAAGCCATGGAACTCGTGTCAAGCCTATCTTATTTAATCATATGCTTTCTCATTCACTATGCTTAGTTCTAATTAATGTGAATTAGAAACTCCTTTCTAATTTCATTCACTCTGGCCAGAGATTCCTGAACTAGCATAAATGGATCAGCATTGAACATTCTCTTCCTTCACTGGAAGGGGTAGATCCTTTATTGATCATACACTATTTTCGTGTATAAATTCCTACACCCAGTAGAGCCCTTATTATTGTCCCTAGAGACTAAGAACTAAACCAAAGTATAGTTCAGTGTACACAAGATGACTATGATGACCTCAAGTCTAAGGATACTTGTACAACTATCATTATGTGAATATTTGTTGACACGTGAGTGAACTCCATCAGTTGTTCAGCTGTGTGAGTCATGCTCAGTGAACTAATTCTATAATAAGCACCTACATACTAGCTATAGTGTCACCACACAAATGTCTATGAGAACAGACATCCTTCATAATGAAGCAAGTATAGTATGTACAGATCTTTGCGGATTACTAATTACCAGTTAGTAATCCTACGACCGGGAAATATTTAAGTTCAGAGTTATCATCTTTTAGTTCTCATTATTATGATCTCATCATAATCCATAAAAAGCTTTACTCTAAACTATGGTATATCTTATTTAAACACTTAAATAGATGCAGCCCGCAATAAAACCAAAACAAGTCTTTTATTAATATCAATGAAATCAAAACAGATTACATAAAAGTTATTCCTAAATCATCATACATGATTGGACTTAGGACACATCTCTTTCATTCTCCCACTTTTACTAAAGCCAATCACTCTGGTATCTAATACCCATCTTGTCTTTATGACGATCAAAGTGACTTTGAGAAAGTGGCTTTGTTAAAGGGTCTTCTATGTTGTTATGTGTGTCAACTCTCTTGACGTTGACATCTCCTCTTTCAACAATCTCCCTAATCAGATGGAAGTGTCGCAAAACATTTCCTATAACAAGTATGTCATCCACATACAATACAAGAAATATTACCGCGCTCCCACTAACCTTCTTGTAGACACATGGTTCATATATGTTTTTGATAAATCCAAACTCTTTGATTGTCTCATCAAAATGGATGTTCCATGTACGAGAAGCTTGCTTTAAACCATATATGGTTCGTAGCATCTTATACACTAGGTGTTTGTTTCCCGTGGAAAGAAAACCCTCTGGCTATGTCATATACACTTCCTCTTCAAGTTTTCCATTGAGGAAGGCCATTTTCACGTCCATTTGCCAGATCTCATAGTCGTAGTAAGCAGCAATCGCAAGCAAAATCTGAATTGATTTTAACAGGGCTACATGTGAAAAAGTTTCATCAAAGTCAATCCCTTGCCTTTGTTTGAATCCTTTTGCCACGAGCCTGGCCTTATAGGTCTCCACCTGTCCATCTGCTCCAATCTTTCTTTTGTATACCCATTTGCACTCAATAGGCTTCACACCCTCAGGTGCTTCAACCAAAGTCCATACTTGGTTGGTATACATAGATTCCATTTCGGATTTCATGGCACTTTATCATTTCTCTGAGTCCACACTACTCATAGCCTCATTATAGGTCATAGGGTCGTCATCATCAATGATTGACAACTCATTGTCATTCTCAATGACAAGGCCATAATACCTCTCAGGTTGGCGAGACACTCTCCCCGTCCTACGAATGGGCTATTCCACCGAAGGTTGTTCAGTCTGAATAGGTGTTTCCACTTGAACCGTAGTAGTTTGTGCTTCTTGAACTTCATCAAGTTCAATCTTGCCCCCACTGTTTCCTTCAAGGATAAACTGCTTTTCCAAGAAGGTAGCATGTCTGGAGACAAACACCCTATGATCGGTGTAAAAGTAATACCCTAAAGTCTCTTTAGGATATCCCACAAAATTACATTTTACGGATCGAGATTTCAGCTTATCTGGGTCAACTTTCTTGACATAAGCTGGACATCCCCAAATCTTAACGTGTTTAAGACTCGGTTTCCTTTTTTTCCATATCTCATATGGAGTTTGAGGAATAGATTTGGAAGGCACCTTATTCAGTAAATATGCTGAGGTTTCCAATGCATAATCCCACAGGAATACTGGAAGATTCGCATAGCTCATCATGGACCGAACCATGTATAACAAAGTTCGATTTCTCCTTTCAGATAACCCATTGAACTGTGGAGTATATGGAGGAGTCCACTGGGAGACTATACCATTTTCTTTGAGATAAGCTAGAAACTCTCCATTCAAGTATTCACCACCTCGATCTGATCGAAGAGTTATAATACTATGTTTGGTTTGTTTCTCCACTTCATACTTATATTCTTGAACTTTTCAAAGGCTTCAAACTTGTGTTTCATCAAATACACATATCCGAATCTAGATCGATCATCTATGAAAGTAATGAAGTATGAAAATCCACCCATGGCTTGCTTAGACATTGGTCCCCATACATCTGTGTGTACCAATCATAGCAAATCTGCAGCCCTCTCTCTATGTCCACTAAATGGAGATTTGGTCATTTTACCCAATAGACAAGACTCGCATATAGGATATGATTCAAAATCAAAGGGGTCAAGTAACCCTTCCTTATGCAATGTTCGCAGTCTATTTTCACTAACATGACCAAGTCTGCAGCGCCACAAGAAAGTGAGATTTTTATCATCCCTTTTTTTCTTTTATTAGTATGTTCAATTTGTAGTAAATTATGCTCTACGTCACATACATACAGACCATTATTTAAAATACCACTTCCATAAAGAACGTTATCTCTAAGAATTGAACATTTATTATTCTGAATAACAAACGAAAATCCAGCCAAGTCTAACATGGAAATAGAAATAATATTCCTCACAATCGAGGGAACAAAATAACAATTATTTAAAACAATAGTCTTGCCTGTAGGCATATGTAAATGAAATGATCCTACAGCTTCGACAATAACTCTTGCTCCATTTCCCATCCGTAGAATCACCTCTTCTTCTTCAAGAGTCCTACTTCTCCTTAGTCCCTGCAACGAATTGCAAATATGAGAACCACAGGCGGTATCTAATACCCAAGTAGAAATTTGATTTAATGACATATTCAATTCAATCATGAACATACCTGAAACAGAAGCGGTAGTCTCACTACCCTTCTTCTTCTTCAATTCTGCAAGGTAAACCTTGCAGTTCCTCTTCTAGTGCCCCACTTTGTTACAGTGAAAGCAAACAGCTTTGCTCTTGGAGTCTTCAGCTTTTGGTGGAACCAACCTTTTCTCACCTACTTTCTTCTTCTTGGAAGGGTTCTTCTTCCTTTTCTTAGGATTGGAACCTTCACCAATTAGAAGAACAAAACTCTTCTTAGGGGAAAATTTGATTCTGCAGTCTTCAACATGTTGTGGAGTTCAGGCAGACTGACATCCAGCTTATTCATGTAAAAGTTCACAACAAACTGCGAGAACGAACCCGGAAGTGATTGCAAGACCAAGTCTTGGCTCAGCTCCCCATCCATGGCAAAACCAAGTTGTCCAAGACGTTCAATCAAATTGATCATCTTAAGTACATGGTCATTCACAGATGATCCCTCAGACATCCTACAACCGAACAGCTCCTTCGATATCTCATATCGAGCTGTCCTCCCTACCACATCATATAACTCTTGTAGATGCATAAGGATAGTGTGAGCATCCATATGCTCATGCTGCTTCTGTAGCTCAATGTTCATGGAAGCTAGCATGATGCATTGAGCAACATATGCATCATCTATCCACTTACGATACACAACATGTTCATCATTATGTTCATCGCTAGCAGGTTCGGTAGGCTTAGGTGAGTCAAGCACATATTCCAGCTTCTCAACCCTGAGAACAATTCTCAAGTTTCGAAGCCAGTCAGCAAAATTAGGACCAGTCAACTTGTGAGCATCTAGTATACTCCGGAGTGATAGTGCAGAAGATATAACGAATATAGTAAATCTGTAAATGATGAACACATAACAACATTTAGCAAATATTCAATTTCATTTCAAAACACTATATGAATCGGGTCTTTATTCATAAGTGGCTCCCACTAGTTTATCAAAATTATATAACCCCCTTAAGTGAAAAATTAAGCATTCATAATGCTAGTGGGAATATGG
The DNA here is from genome assembly GCF_009905375.1 of Apium graveolens. Taxonomy (NCBI): domain Eukaryota; kingdom Viridiplantae; phylum Streptophyta; class Magnoliopsida; order Apiales; family Apiaceae; genus Apium; species Apium graveolens. Next base: position 15,882,893 of record NC_133649.1, on the reverse strand, counting down.
ATCCTATATTCCATCACACAACCTCGGCTGTAGCACGAAACGTCATATGATGTTCAATAGGCAGACAACTCTTGTCAATTACATCTTATGTTATTCCCTAATAAAACTTTAGCCTCTTGAATAATTGAGTCACGGCTGTAGCATGACAGACTCAATATTCAAAGTCAAGTCTAACCCAACATTTCGTACAATTGAATCAGTCTCCAACGGCCCACGGCTGCAGCACGTAACGACCTTTAGATTCTAATTCAATGTACACATTTCTATGTAATAGACAAGTATTTCTTATTTCTAAATCAAAGCCCTCGGCTGTGGCGCATTCCCGGAATGCGCGACACCCCCTTCCCCACGTGCGTTGCACGCGCCTGCAGCAGTCGACCCATAATTTTTTTATTTTTTTATTTAATCAACAGCCGTCGCACTGTCTTACACCGAACGCCGTGCAACCCACCATCAACATCAGAACGTACTTTAACATTCAGCATCATATAATATATGTATATATATACATAATAGATTACACATATATACATATTATTTAATTACGAATTTTAATTAAAACAACTTCAAAAAATTATAATAATTAATCCACACATCAGAAAATTATGAAAAAAATACCCAAACGATCTACAACACTTGTAGAACCCAGATCTACAGTCAAAACAATTTTGAGAAACAATTTCTAATCAATCATAATTAATCCATGATATAAATTGCAAAAAACATAATAAATTCATACAAGATCATAAAATTCTGAAATTTTTATCACAGATCTATATGCATATAACCTATGCTCTGATACCATTGTAGGATTTTATACATATAAGCATGGTAAAACATTTTTCTTGATATAAAATCCATATAATCGCATATAAATCGTGAATAAATCGAGGGATCGATTACTAACCTTTAACAGCGATCCAAGAATGATGAACGGAGATCCATATCAGCTGCTCCTCAAATATGAAGCACTCCACCGGTATCCACCAAGAGATCAAAATAATGGAGGGAGGAAGAGGTTGAGAGAATTAGGGTTTTTATTATTATTTTTGGGTTGGGGCAAATAGGGTTTATAATAGTATATTTATAGGCAAAATTTTTAGCTGAAAATTTTCCATAAAATATTATTATTATTAACACTTTAATTGATTATTCTTATTAACCAATTAACTAATAATTAAAACACCTTTTAATCATTAATCTCTTTTCTAAACACTTTAGAAAAATAATTCTCTCACTTGATTTAATTTCCAAAATTAAATTCTTAATTAATAATATTAAGAACTTTTCTTAATTAATTTATAATTAATTAAATCTCATTTAATCAATTATTAAATATGCTAATTAATTATTTATTTCACAAATAAATAATTACCAGCCATTATTAATTAATTGCTCCACCATTAAATCATTCTCTTTTATGGTGTGACCCTGTAGGTTCAATATTAAGCCGGTAGTAGAAATAAATAATAATAAAACTATTTTATCATTATTTATATAAATTCTCTAATTTATTAAATATGATTAATTAATAAATTAATCATGTTTATTCTACATCGTGAGGGATACTTATCAGCATATCGCGACTATCCGGATAATACGAATTCACTGCTTAGAATACCAAGAACCTATTCAGTGAATAGTTACCGTACAATTAATTTCTTCTACCCTGCAATGTCATGATTAAATACAAGACATGAAACTCATGTCAAGCCTATCTTATTTAATCATATGTTTTCCCATTCACTATACTTAGTTCTAATTAATGTGAATTAGAAACTCCTTTTTAATTTCATTCACTCTGGCCAGAGATTCCTGAACTAGCATAAGTGGATCAACATTGAACATTCTCTTCCTTCACTGGAAGGGGTAGATCCTTTATTGATCATACACTATCTTCGTGTACAAATTCCTACACCCAGTAGAGCTCTTATTATTGTCACTGGAGACTAAGAACTAAACCAAAATATAGTTTAGTGTACACAAGATGACTATGATGACCTCAAGTCTAATGATACTTGTACAACTATCACTATGTGAACCTCTGCTGACCGTGAGTGAACTTCATCAGTTGTTCAGCTGTGTGAGTCATGTTCAGTGAACTTATTATATAATAAGCACCTACATACTAGCTATAGTGTCACCACACAAATGTCTATGAGAACAGACATCCTTCATAATGAAACAAGTATAGTATGTACCGATCTTTGCGGATTACTAATTACCAGTTAGTAATCCTACGATCAGGAAATATTTAAGTTCAGAGTTATCATCTTTTAGGTCTCATTATTATGATCTCATCATAATTCATAAAAATGTTTACTCTAAACTATGATATATATCTTATTTAAACACTTGAATAGATGAAACCCGCAATAAAACCAAAACAAGTCTTTTATTAATATCAATGAAATCAAAACAAATTACATAAAAGTTATTCCTAAATCATCATACATGACTGGACTTAGGACACATCTCTTTCAATTCCATCTCCGTCATACATACTTTTAGGACATACTTGAATAACAATACCAAAATCATCAGAAATAACAACACATATCGTAAGAATTATAAGTGCCGTATCTTAAAGTGCCTCACATACAAATATCAAAATAGTTTCAGGAGTTTCTCTGCGACGCGATTATAGCCATAAATTTCTTAACTTTTTGATACATTTCTTTAACATTACTCTATCACCGAGAAATACTTCAAATTTAATGCAAACCTTTTTATGCCTTCACGCAAATCCAATTTCCTGATATCGTGCGACTGATTTATGCTTTCTAGCTCTTCTGGTTCAATTTCAAATCCAACATTCTTGACCCTATCAGAGAACTTGTAATCTGACTTGATGTTAACAGTTGCAGTTAACAAAAAGAATGTAAATGAAATCGATAAGATTACTATAAAGTCAACAAGGTATATTTTATATGTCTTAATCTTTTCATTAACGAGAACATGTCGCTGCATAAGAATGGATTGGACCTCACTGTATGTCAGTGCATACTTGAGCTTTTTTCGGAGGATAAGAATTAATTGAGTGATCCTTTACCTATATTTTCCCAAACGGCTGTAGTACCATTCACAATGCATATTATTTTGTCATTGAACATGGTGCTCATCCAATACTGACAGTAACAAATGTATTGAGAGAAAATCCAATAAACACATAAGGGGTAAATGTAAATTAATATTTTAAATGCTAAGATGTATATATATATATATGAGTAGCACTTCATGGAGTACCTTCTTATATAGAGAATCGTGGAGAGCCATTATCTAAAAAATATAAAATATATAATTTATTTTATTTTTCATCATATATAATTATAAATTTTAATTATCAAGTTAAAAATCGAAGTTACACAATTTTTTATTTAAAAAATCATTGAAATTATTAAAAAAGTTTAAATTGGTTCTATAGCAGAATCAAACTTATTAAAAATTATTCCACTGTAGAATCAAATTTAAAATCAAGTAATTTTATCAAATTTTAATTGTTAATTTTTTTATTATATTAATTATTCTAGATTAACATCGAATTTTATATTTTTAAAATAAAATTTTATAATTTGTGATGAGATTTAAAATAAAAATAATGGTTTTCCACGGTTCTCCATATAAGATAGTTTTTCACGGAGTAAAGACCTATATATATTATATGGGTATAAATAAAATAAAAATAAAAAATCTTAATAAATAAATTTTTGATATCAGACTCGGACAAATATCTTTTACCGATTTTTGAGCGATTTATCGGCGAAAAATCGGCAGATTTTTATAACAGAGTATCCGAGCGGTAAAAAAAACGCTTTGAAAGTTGGAGGGTTGATCGGTACACCGATATAGACTTCAATGACTAAAACGTCATTAAGCACAAGGAGTAATTATAAAGTTAGAAAGAATTACAAGTGAAAGAAGCAAGCGATGGCTAACGCAGTAGTGAATGGTTTGGCCGGAGCTGGTGGTGGAATTATTGCTCAGATCATCACTTACCCTCTCCAAACTGTACACTCTCTGCTCTCTCCCTCTCTCTCTCTCTTGCTCTCTCTCTCTCTCTCACTAAATATATTTGTTTTAAAATGATGGGATAAACTATAACAGGTAAATACACGGCAGCAAACAGAAAGAATAGCCAAGAAAGTTGCTTCTTCTTCTTCTTCTTCTTCGACCCCTCCTCCTCCTCCTCCTCCCCGTAACACGCTCCTTCAACTTATCCAGGTTACCCCCATATCCTCATTATACTCAATTTTTTATAATTTTTTTAAAGTTATTATATATTTTTATTTTCAGTTGGAATAGAATGGATTCAAGATTGCATTTAAAGATTCAATTTTTATGGGGGGTGTTTCAAATTCAGGTGATAAAGAGTGAAGGTTTAGGTGGACTTTACAGTGGTTTGAAGCCTTCTTTGTTTGGAGTTGCTGCCTCCCTGGTTTACTACTCTTTCCCAAACTCCCCATTTCTATTCCTTTTGTCTTTTCATCAAAAATATTCAGGATCAGTGAAAGACATCTTTTATTTTAATTACGGAGTTGGATTTCGACGATGCTTAGTTACTTTCTCATACTTAAATGCGAAAAATGGAGCACAAAGTAGTTTATACTTTTTTAAAATATATGTTAAATTTGCAACCTTTTTCTTTTACAAGCTGCAAGGTTTTTAGAGGTTTCTAAGAGGTGCTTAGAGTAATGCCTATATGTATATTGATGGACACATTTGTATATAGAATACTAGAAATATGCATAGTACAAAGAGCAAAAACAGAAGAAACAATTCCATGTCGAAACTGGGAGAGCTACTATGATCACTGTTCATCAAAATCTGCAAAACCTTAGTGCAATTTTCTGTAGAAAGTTGATTAATTTTTTCCTGGAAGGTGAGTGATTGTGTTTTCCCTATGCAATTAGCACCAGCAGAGAAGTCGAAATTGACTTAATGAAACAATTTGCATAGACTAGACTTGAATCTGTATCTTCTACAAATTTGTATGTATACTATTTCGTTGGTGTGATTCGTGGAACCACAAGTCTTAGAATTTTTTGTATTTTTGTGTTTACTTTGCTAAAATGATTAATTCTCATATATTCACTTATGTATTATACATTTCGTACAGATATCCATGCTATAACTTACAAAAAAATCCATCTCAGTACATTAAAATTAATATCCTATGAGATGGATGTTCCTCAGTCGGGACTCCTTTAATAATTTTTCTGTTGATTCATCACTGTGGTATTTTGGCTTTTGCCTGATTATTTTCTTCTAATACTTGCAGGGAATTTATTACTATTTCTACCAGGTTTTCAAAAACAAAGCAGAAGCCATTGCAGCTGCTAATAGAATCAGAGGACGGGGAGATGGCACTGTGGGAATGTTTTCTTGGCTTCTTGTTGCAGCTTCTGCTGGGTCAGTGGTTCATTTTTATGACATCTGAACAAGAGAAAAAGTTATTTGATCTTTGATATAGAATGTTGCTACTTCTTTTCCAGCTTTCTTCATTGCGCCTCCAGTTAATTACACCTTAGATTGATCAATATTATCTTGCACTAATATTGATGGTTAGTTGTGTCAATTGATGTTGTGCTAAAGAATTTACTATTAACGTCATTTAAATACACTCCGCTTGCATTCTTATCTTTCTGAGAATGTGATTTGCAGCTCACTGAATGTCTTGCTGACAAACCCAATATGGGTTCTAGTGACTCGGATGCAGGCGAGTTCTGTTTTCTTCTTTTATGTGCAGTAATAGCGAGATGTATATTCAATTGTTCATGTTGTTGATACTGTCAGAGTAAAAGTCCTTGATCATCAAAATGTCTTGTGTTGAAGTATCTTCATCTTTGTGCTTTATATACATCAATGATCTGATGGGCTACCTGTGTTTTATAGACGCAAACTCAAGCAGAAATGAAAATGTTGGAGGCAAAGAAGGAAGCTCTAAGAAATGAAGCTTCCAGGAGCGTTATCATAGGCGCTTCTTTACAAGAAAAATTTGCTGAACTTGATTCAATTAAACCTCAGCCATATGGAACTCGGCATGCGGTTGGTACTGTTTACATTTATCTCATTCTGGTTACGTACGATATTGGGTACTCCAAAAATTTGTTGCTCTTGCTATCTCCAGCACATATATCCTGCATGTCGATTTTCGTGTTGTGTTACTTTATATTTAGTATGCAGATTTTTCTTTCGGGAAGGAGAAAATGGCGTAAACAGAACACAGAAATGTAGATGGGTTTAGACATAATTATGATAACACCGGGGCTAATGGCTTGAAAGTTTAGTCTGTCCAACCTTGAATATGGGAAGCTTATTTCAGTTATTTGACTTGTGATTTCTCCTTTGTGTACCTCAGTCCCAAATCAGACATCCTAATCTGTTTTGAAATGCTAGTAAACAAACTCATACTTGAATTTATGCTGTTATGCATGCGTTGCTTTTATTATTGCATTGTCAAAGCAGAGGGTCTTTTTCGGAAGCAGCCTCTCCAATACTATAAATGGAGGTAAGGTTTGCGTAAATTATAAACTCCCTAGATCCTGCACTAGGAGTGGGATATACTGAGTATATTTGGTTTGGTTTTTTTACTCTAGAAATTATCCATTTTAATCAATAATTGATATTTTGTTTTTACACGTTAGTTAAGAAGCTTTTGCACTTTCAGAATTCCGCATATAAATTGATATCTGAAGTTCATTATTTTTTTATCAATGTTGACCGATCACTAACTGCACACATGAAGATAACTTAAGTTTTATCTGGCTAATTGTAATCAAGTTTAAGGACTGAAAACTTCCTAGAATTACTATACTTAAAGAAAAATTATGTTTCTTTTGAGATATCTCAGATAGGAAAGATAATTTGGATGAATTTGGTATATTGAAAAAGGTTTCTTACATGGATACTCTAAAAGCGTATATTAATCATATTCCTACTTTCGTCTTTGTTTTGTTGTTTATTATATGCGTCAATCTTCTTCTGCTTGTTTTAATAGTTGTTTTTATGTATTCATGTGGTATAAAAGGCTCGCGAGGTTTATAATGAAGCAGGAGTTGTTGGATTCTGGAAAGGCATTGTCCCAACACTAATCATGGTTAGTTCTTAATTACGTACTCGAAAAGTTTGACGTTGTGCTATTGCTGGTTCAGCAATGTCAATTTTTTGGCAGGTTTGCAATCCATCAATCCAGTTCATGATTTATGAGACTTCCTTAAAGCGCCTTAAGGCTAAACGTGCAGCTAATAAGCAGGGATTAAAAGATGTATCTGCTTTGGAGGTAAGCTATGTCTACTTGGCAGACTTCTGGACCAGGCAGTGATGAAGCTAGAATTATTTTTGAGTGGGGGTATCAAATAGTTTTTTTCCGTAAAAAAGTAGTGGTGGTGCAAGCTCCGGTATTATAATAATCAACTGGGTATCAAAATGAACTAAATTGATGCCTCTATTCTTTTTAAAAATCGAGGCGGGGCTCCTTATAAAATAAACTAAAATATTTCTCTATTTATAAAATTTATATAGAAAACTAGTGGACCAAAATAAAGGGGTTTGTCCTGCTTGAGGGTGTTATGTTACAACTGTTGTAGTTTTGACATATCTATGTGGTATAATAATATCTTAAATGCAACTCGGGTATGATTATTAAATTGATAAGTCTATTCACTTTTTGGTTTCTATATCTCACTCTTAAAACTTGACAAGCTTGTTTGCATCTGATGTACGATTCACGCTATCACTTTCACTTTCATTTATTACTTACAGAGTACTGTATCATATAAATCAGGACACACACACACACGCGCGAGAGCTGGTCCTTGAACTTTAGTTTTAACTTCATAATATTTCGTGTGAATAGGTATTCTTATTGGGAGCTGTGGCAAAACTGGGAGCAACTCTTGCAACATACCCATTGTTGGTTGTTAAGGTAAAGTCTTCACTGTGCGTCTAGTTCCACTTATATGCTTTTGATGAGATCCTAGCAGCTGCCCATAAGACCTTCCCATACTTAAATAAACATACCAATCCTTATGCGGAAGCTTGTTGAAATTTCTCCAACCTAAAAGGCCAATTGTTAGGTATTTGTCTCTTCATTGCTATTTGCAGGGTAGAGACTGATAATTGTGTTATTTATAAACGTGACATTTCTGTTAATTAAATAGATGATCTTTCAGATTATTGGGGTGTACAACCAACCTCACTCAGAGATGCCCCATATTTAGTTTTTTTTTAATACTATTTACAAAACCTGGTACAGCTACTGAATTTCTAAAGAGTTTGTCCTCAGCTGTTCAGGATAAAGCTCCACATTAAAAAAAAGGAAAAGAAGAACCATTAACCCAGATCTTTTTGCATCACTAAATTCAAAAAAAGGTACCCGGGACCATTTTTCTGCTTAGATCAGTTTCAGCATCTAAGCTGTAAGCTTGTTAAACTCCAGTTGTCGTCTGTTGTCAAGATTGTCGGGCATCCAGAATGAGATGATAGATCTTCTATACAATAATTTGAGAATGTTTTATACATAACATTTCCAGTAGTGAGCATTGAGAAACGATGATTAGATAAGCATCACATCATACTATTGCTAGTCACAATTTAGCAAAAATTAAAATATATTGCTAGTCAAAGAGGAAGACCTAGGTAACATGGAAGAGAAGTGAATAAAGATGTGAATCTGTGATGAGATATAATTTAGACAAAGATATGATATGCTTTCTATACTGGTAGTGAAACTGTAGATCACTGTATTGCATAGTTTATACATCAATTAGGGTCCTCATACAAGTTCCTTTGTGCAATTTATTGCAATACTATGCAGTCGAGGCTTCAAGCAAAGCAAGATATTGGTGGCAACACTTTGTTAAGATATTCAGGTTTGCTATCATTTTAAGAGTTTTTTCTTTACAAATAGAGTAACATTTATTTACCTTATGCCATAACTTAAGCAACTTGTGTTCTGCACATTAAGGTACTTTGGATGCAATTATCAAGATGATAAAATATGAAGGATTTTCTAGCTTCTACAAAGGAATGAGCACCAAAATAGTGCAAAGTGTTTTCGCAGCTTCTGTACTTTTCATGATCAAGGAAGAGCTGGTCAAGGCCATTTCAGTATTAGTAAATAAGCGCCCAAAATATTTGTTGAATGTTGTCAAATAGATCTATAACTCTTGACAGAAGAATGCCCAAAAAATAGAAAATGCTTCTCAATTATGTTTTTAAAATTGTAATAAAGTTTCTGTAAATTATTGTAGCATGTCATTTAAATATTGCAATAATGTATCTGGTACTGCATTTTTTTTTGCTACATTGTCTTATCTCAAAGAGTTGCATTTCACATTCCCGTGGTTGTTTCCATTGTCATTTTGGTATAACTAGTTTCACTATTTACACTTTGCACCAAAGAGAAGTTACGGCGCTGCAAAAGGCATCATTTCCATTACTTTCACTGTTATCGTTAAATAAAAAGGGGTAATAGAGTGATTTTCACATTGTTTTAATGCATTTTGACCCTTAAATTATAACCCATTTTTCATCTAAATCATTAAATAAAAAATTTATATAATTGTTACCCTTAACTAAAGAAATTGTACAGTTTAACCAATTTATTAAAATTATTTACGTTCAAAATTTAAGAAGTTTAAAATATTTACTAATATATATTATTTTATAAAAATTTGAGTATGATCTTATCTCTCAAATTATAAGAATAAATTTAAAAGATTAAAAATTTGCCAAATGAGTTCGAATAATTTTCATAAAGTTAGTATTCTTTAATATTCGTAGTAAATTCAGTTCGTATCGGATTTCTATTATTTTTAAATTTTTTCGAGAAAAAATTAAAACATTTATAAAACGCACGTTTATATGTTTGATAGATAAATTCATATATTATTTTTTTAAACGAAAATTGCACATTTGTTGTATGTTTTGATTTTTTTCCTTAAAAATATAAAAAAATTATATATAACTCCTTTTTTAGTTTTTTATGCGGCATAAGTTTTATCAAGTCCAGGAGTCGTTATATATCCGTTTCTAATGAGCATTATCATTTCGATCACTAAGTTATCTACAACATTCGTTTTTGACAATTTTTCAAAAATTATCATTTAGAGTGTTAAAAAATTAAATAAATGTATATTTATAATAAAAAAAGTTTAAATGCACAATTTTTAAAGTCTGAGGAAGAAATGTGCAAGAAAAAAATTATTTACGGGTTTTAACGAAAGATGTGTAAATCTTGAGGGTCAAATTACACTTTAATATTGTCAATTTATTATATTACCCCTAACCTACTTAAGAGTGCAAAATACAGCCCCTAAATATGTTTAGGAGGCAAAGTACAATTATCCAAACTAATTGCACCGAAGTGGCAATTGAAAATATCAAAGGGATGCGGAATGTAATTTACCCTATGTTAAATTGAAATTTATCTTCAAGTTTAGGCGGGGGTTGTCGGCTGCTCATGTGAACAAGTAATCAAAGCTATTATTTTCTTTATATATCATTTACAACCCTATAATTTCAGCGGTTTTCCTTGATGATACAATGTTACAATTACAATTCAACTATGGGGTATAGAGAGCAGATCAAACTGTTGATCAGTCTAACCAGTTACCTCCCGTGTTTCAGTGCAATATCTAATTTCGGATGTCTATTCACTGTGTCTATTATTTGTTATCTCCACCAATAACAATAAAAGAACTTGGTACTTGTGAGTTGGCTACAGTAGTTACGAAGTTGAAGTCGGAGATGTTGGGGCTCTAAGATATTGTTGCAGCAAACGAGCTGCAAAACGTTGCGTAATTCCACCAAATACCCGCCTTCCAAGATTTTGTGCCTCTGGTTCTTGAAGGACCTGCAATTAGTAGTGGGATGCTTTAGCAGTGATCTTCAGATTTTTAACTAAAAACAAATTTGGTAGGTCACCTCAGTGTACTCTTTACATAGCCTTATATTCATTCTTAATCCATAGCCTTAATTATCTATGATAGAATTATCACATTTAAACAACCACTGATAGATTATCTATCCACTGTACCAAAAATGACTACAACATATAATTTTTTACCTGTAAAAGTGGCTGTAACATGGAAGGATCAAAACTCTTAGAGGAACTAAGAAGCCCCCAAATCCTGATTACTTGTGCTCTAAGTTCCATCAAGCCTTTCTGTTCACTATCACTTAGGACAGTAGGCCCAGCTACATTATTATTGAAGAACAGATTCTTTAAAGGCCCGGGAATAGAGTTGTATGTATCAATCATTGTGCCAAATATAACAGCTTCAGAAACTCGGACAGACTCTCTTATAACTAAAGCCCTGAGCTGTTCGCCATCAGGACCCAATAATAGCTTCAGCACAGGTTGTAATGCATCATTTGCTGAAAAATCTTTATCCCTTTTACCCTGGACAAGCAAGTTTTCAAGTCTATTCCACCTGGAAAGATCATAATTACAAACTTAAAATCTTACATCATTACAGAACAAATCCATTCAGATGACAGCATCACACACCTAGTTTCACTAAATGTCTAATGACTGCCCACTAGGCTTCAAATCAATATTTTTGTATAATTTGTTAGTACACAACATAGGTTGATGCTTTCCAAAATTTCATGCCTCACTTAAAATTTTAAAAAAATTATGGATTTTTTTTAAATGAGATGTGTTGGGAAGTAATTACTGAGAAAACTGTAATATTACCTGAACCTCCCATCCTTGAAAAGCAATTCAATAAGAGCATCTCTCAGATATGGATTTGGATCAGTGAGAAGTCTTTTGGCAAAATATGGATATGAAGCAGCCAGCACCTTGAAATTGGGATCAGCGTATAATGCCAAGCCTTCCAGAACAGTCAGCGATCTTAATATCAATGCATAATAAGGTGGGACTGCATTAACATTGACCATCAGACAGTGGCAAATGCAGTAATTTTACGGAGAGAACTTTTAAACTTGATCTCAAATTCAGTAAATAAGTCACATAAACGACTAATATATGAAGATGCAATAAATTTCAAGTAATATATTTTTTTGTACTAAGAAAGTACCGTTCTCTGAAACTTCATGTCTTAAAAATTGTATTATTATTGTCACCTTGTTTGAATTGTTTCACTATTTGATATGAAAAGTATTACATAAGATGGAGTCGATAAGTGTTTATATAAAATACCTATTTTAAACAAGTATTTTGAGAGAATCTTTTTATACTGCAGCATTTGTTTTGAGGATGGAATTTTTTTTATCTAAGAGTACGCAAGGTCATTTACCTATTGTAACAATAAACATATTATTCTACAAAGTCATAGTGCAATATTATAAGAATTTCTATATACAAGGTAGAATTAACCATTAAAGTTTTGAGTTGTGGTAAGGATCCCAAAACTTTTCCCGGATGATGTGGAACCTGGAACGACACTTAGCGTGTTTTAATTCGTGTGCGCATATGTATGCACGCGGGGTCACATCTTATTATCAGAAAGTTATCAACTATATATGTTACACGTAAGCATTTGGGAACGATTTAGGGAGCCAATTCGGGGTACATAGCATTTTCCAAAAGTTTTAGAGTAGCTATCAAACCTTTCCTTATTCAGAAATCAAATCTTAAATTGGGGATTATAGATAAAGGGAATTTCAAGTGACAATTAGCCAACAAACGTAACAAATAAAGCAACAAATGACAGACCGCTAAAATTTAAGGTATTTTGAATATAGTGATTGATTTCTTAAATTAGAGATTAAGGATTCTATTATAATCTTAGCAATTTTAACAATCTTGTCTTCTTACTCCTTATGATCTAATAGGAGAGGGTCAAATACCAGTAGTATTCACTATTCAAATGTTTTATAAAAAGAAGCAACTAAGAAATCCTACTTCTACTGATTCTGGTTGTCACAACAACCAGGGATCACCATCAAGATGAGAAAGCAATGTCAGAAAAACTGCACAAACTTGGTAATTGGTACCTAAATTAGGTGTAAATTCTTTCAGAGTCTAACAAAAGCATGCTGTAACTGCACAAAAGCTAGGACTCGACTAAGAGTCTTAGGTATATGATAGTTAATACCTTCATTTACTATTATCATTCATTATTTTACAGATAGATGAAACAAATTTTCTCAAATGATATATGTGAAAAAGAATCAACAGGTTATTAATAAATAAACACCACAGTGTCTTACCATTGAATGGATATTCATAAAGCACAGCCCCGAGACCGTCCACTATTGTTTTAAAGTTAAGCTCACTCACAGTTGCATTAAGTGCGTTATCAAAGAAGTTCTCAAGGGCTGGAACTATTGGAGAAACATCTACATCGGGGGACACAAAGTCTAATGCATAATAATCACGAGCCATAGCTTCATAGTCCCGATTTACTAGGTGAACAACATGACCTATGATAGCTGATCTTGCATTTTCAGGAGTCTCACTCATCATTCCAAAATCTAAAAAAGCAAGCTTTCCATCAGGTGTCGCCAAAAGATTTCCAGGATGTGGATCAGCATGGAAAAACCCATACTCAAGTAGCTGTCTAAGACTACACTGTATACCAGCATTAACCAGATCCAACACATTCAACCCTTGCCTTTCAATAGCGTCTTGCTCACTTAACTTCACACCTTCAACCCATTCCATTGTTAAAACTTTGACACCGGTGTAGTCCCAAAATATATCTGGTACAAGGACATCCGCCTTGTCAGCATACAAATTTCTAAACCTCTTAGCGTTCTGCCCCTCCTGCATAGACCTGTCAAAATTATGATTCAAACCAAAAGAATCGAATACCATATTTTTGTTATCAAGGTTTAATATACTACTGTAGTAAACAGAGTAAGACAGTCTTTTTAGCTTCAACTTAAAGTGTAAAAAGTGGAAACCATGATGAGAGATTAACCTGAACGTAGTTAAGCTCTTGATAAACTCTACTGGCAAATTCATCTATTAGAGCAACAACGTCACTAGTAACTATGCTCACGTATTTATTTATAAGGTGTCCTACACCCCTTATCAGGTAGAAATCTAGTCCTATTGTTTCTTCAATGCCAGGTCGCTGCACCTTTACAGCAACTATCTGCCCGGAGTATTTAAGCTGAGCCTTATAAACTTGGCCTAGACTCGCTGCAGCAATTGGCGTTACAGACATTGACGAGTAAATTGATTCCAGCGGAAGACCCAGCTCTCTCTCGATACATGAAAGCGCCTCATCATCTGGAAATGTTGGTATAGCATCCTGCTCAATCATCAAATGGCAGTAAAAAAATTGTATTAGCAAGTAAACTTTACTTCTTAAACACACCACACAAATTTCTAACTGGGATATATTTATTTAAATATGAATTCTCACTCCACCGTATAACAAAGAACGACTTTAAAAGCTACATTTTACCGTGCTCCGAAAAATGACACAAAATTAACCCCCTCAGACTCAATCAGTGATAACCACAACTTTGATCACAAAGGTTTCAAGCCAGTGTGTCATAATGTCACATAATTACTAGTTATCTTAAGAGATCATGCTTCGAGTTTCATAACGGGATTCCCAATAATAAAAACATAGAATTCACTGAAACACCGTTATCACTTTATAGCACCTTAAAAATTATTTTTCAACGGCAACCTCAATACGGGAGACCAAAAAAGAAGGTTCAAAACTCCCTACCTCTAAATATAGGTCACTGACACATAAGAGGTTTAACGCTGCGGCACAATCCTGACAAAGCTCATTCGATAACTACAAGAAACACTAAAGGCCCATTAAGGCCACAGCAATATTCGAACAAGGAAAGATCTCCAAAACTAAATTGCAACAATTACTACTCTCTCTTTTTTCCCTAAATCACGAAAAGGCCAAACTGAACTACAACATAATCTGCCTTCAGGTTAACATTAAAGTATCGTAGTCCTAATTATCCTAAAAATCTCCAAAACTACAATCACCACAATAAACACAAACAAAAGATTAAAAATCCCATTTTTACAAACACGAAAAAACACAAGCAAATTCGGAAAGGGCTAACTACCTGCAATTCGGAAAGCTCTTCAAGATACTCAGGCGGACAAATATCAGGCCTTGTCGACAAACCCTGTCCAACCTTAACAAAAGTAGGACCCAAACGAGTCAAAACACTCCTCAATTGAACAGCTCTCAATCTCCTCCTCTCATCACTCTTACCCTGTAGCTGATCAACCCAAACCCTAAACCCAAAAAGCCCAATTCCAGATAAAATCTTGAAAGCCCTTTTCAACACCTTAAATGGGCTAGACCCATATCTAGTATAAAGCATTTCTGGGCTATAAATGGTTGCATTCACAGCTCTGGCCAAAGCCTTTGCCTCTGCTTGCATCTCATCCGTTCGATCAATTGATGATGATGATGATGATGATGTTAAGCCTAGTTTAATTGGAACGACGGCGTTTTTGTTGTTTGATGATGATGAAGTGTTTGTGGCCTCGGCTAAGGCGGCGTGGAGCGGTGGCGATGCTCTTTTGGAGAATTTGATGGTGGGTTTGGAGTAGCCGGAGGTGGCGATGGAATAGGCGGCGCCGGCGAGGGTGAGAGTGGTCATTTTAGGTAGTGATGTCCGGCTAGAGAGGTGACTAAAATGTTTTAGTTTTGGTTGTTAGAAGAAGATAGCAGAATAATATAGATAGTGTGCAAATTGCCAAAACTGTCAAACTAGTTTCCTAAACTGTTTTTGCGTTGCGTGTATGCGAGATTATACATAACGTATTAATCAACTGGCGAGTCCAGGCGACATGGCATGATGTTTTAGACCCGGCGATGAGTGGTGTCGGCCTATATTCGTTTTCGTTTTACGTATTTTCGTGTTTTTTTTGAAAATTTTAAAGTTAAATTTGACATCGATTTGTATTGGTGTTATTTAATTGATATTAACCCGGAACTAATATATTTGTCTCTCCTTTTCATATACGAAAGTATACGAATTATATAAAAAAAAATTATTTGATAGAAAATTTACTAGATAATTCAATTGTCTAGTATAAAACAACCAAAATCTCCCATAATATTTATATAAGTTATATAGAAATAAAATATTCATATTTATTATTTAATATTAGATAAGATATATAAATTATATTATAAATCTTAAATATCGTTAAAATTTATTTATTTATATATTCCATGTTTTATATCAATTTCGGAAAACCAAACCCCAAATTAATGATAAAGGCGTTTTTTGTATTTGTATATCAAATTTTCACACTCAAACACTAATTATTCGTGTTGTTTCGTATTGTATTCACGTCTTGTGTGTCAAATTTACCATGTCTAATGGCATGACATGATACGATAGTTGTCGATTAATTTTATAAATATAGAAGAACGCTTTTATTTGTGTTTAATATTTATTTTCAAATATTGTCATTTTACAAAAAAGTTACAAGGAGCATGTTAACAGTGACTTGTATTATATTCAGTATATTAATTATTGGTGTAATTGATATAATTATTTATCAATCGTCAGTTTCTTATCACATAACAGGATAATATGACACGTAATTAATATAATTAATTTTAGACGTAGATCATATTTATTTGTGTTTAATATTTTTTGTATTTGAGTTTTTGTCATTTCATACAAATTATAAGGAGCATGTTAACAATAGGTTGCTGTTATGTCGGTTGGAATTTTTCATTTGTAAACTGATTTATTCGTGTAACTAGAAAATGTTCTGAAATATTATAGTACAAGAATAAATAAATATAGTATAATTTGGTAAGTAGAGTGTTATTTTAGGTAAGGTCCAAGGGTGAGTGTTGATAGGCAAGGAGACCAAACAGTGTTAACGTGCACGTGAGAATTCGTGTTAGCGTGCCACTATACTGTCCTCGTATCTCACTTTCGTTTAGACAATTATCAATTTTAAGAAAGTTCATTACCGTTATTTCATAAAAAATAAAAGTTCATTACCAGCTTTAGGTACCGGCATGTTTTGTTTTCGCTCCTCTGATTAAAAAATAATACTATTTCCGTCCCAACATACAAAGTCCTTAGTCCTTTTAATTTTTTACGCGTTATTTAAGATGTATAAATATCATATTTCTGTATTTTTTTTAAAAAAATTTCTTTTCTTTAATTAAAATTTAATATATATACTTTTATTGAGAAAAAGAAATTTTTAAAAACAATTTATAGAGTTATCATTTTTATTCATATTAAAATATGCTTAAAAAGTCAAAGGGACTTGTATTTTGGAACGGAAGGAATATATAAATCAATCAATCAATCGTACTCAATACTACCGCCTAGGGCAGTGTCTGGGGAGAATATATCGTACGCAGTCTTATCCCAATTTCAAAGAATGAAAAAGACCTCCGGCTTATGTGTGCGCACAAATATGTGTGTTTTAGGTAAACAATAATCCATAAAAGTACAGTAAGCTGAACAACGATAAACAATGATACAATATCTCTTCTTCACATTAGACTTACCGTAAAATGTTTCGTCCATTTGCGTAAGCCCCTTCTATTTCTTATTTTACACTTCTTTTGATATTTCAAACTCAATATTTCGCTTAAAAATCACCCTCCAAACTAAATATTTGAATTATCACAAACCATACTCCCACCTAATGACCTACCACCCCGACTATGTACACCCCGTACACCTTTGGGGATAGTATCACTAAGACGATTGTCAATGATCGTCCAAAACTGATTTGAAGTACCGAATTGAAGGTACACCACATCATGAGACTCCAAACTCCAAACTCGTAAATCCAAATTGTTTACAACCAAAAAAAACAATTAAGTGTATTACACCACTAATTTCCTGTATTCATCAGATAATTAACAACCACTTTTCGATCTTCTGATATATCCCTTGTAACAATAATAATGGAGAAAATGACAAAACCGCCGCCGCGATGTTAAATTTTTTTATCAGGCTTTTGATTATGTGTGTGTTGTATATGTAGGCTTTTGAATATATAATTGTCAGAATTTCTGACAATTTAGTTAATTAAATTGATCCAAAAATATGTTCTTAACATTTAATTTTGGACATATTTTTGACCTCAACTCGAAGTAGTTTGATTAATCGATTTTGTTTCTCCATAATGACCTTGGCGCGAAGGAGTTTGGTTAATTGATTTTGTGCGTGGAATCATTATCTGTAATTTTATTTAATAAATTTTTGTTTAAAATTCGGTTAAACCATGCCGTGAGCGGTGGGTCGGTGGTGTTTTATGGGGGAGTTTTATCGGCGGAAACAATATATAAACCGAGTGCACGATATTTGGAAAGTAAAAATAGTAAATAGAAATTAAAAAAAAAGTATCAAAAAGCAGAAGAGGGCATAATTTTATTTTTTGTGGGAAAAAAGCTGAAGATAAAATTGTGAAGTGGGAGGGGTTTGCACTGACAAGTGACAAAATATTACAATCACCACTCTATCCATCTACATGTACTGTATGTTTGTTCCTGATTTCAGGCTCCTTTCAGTTTCACTTCACACACACAAACACACGCACACACCCCAACATAGATATTTGTTGAAACATAAAATACAAGTACAGTTAGGTACTTTAATAAGTTGTTTTTATATCAGAGCCGAGCAACACAATTGAGTGGAGCACAAGGGGGGTTGTAGAGTTTGAGTTGAGGTGTGTTGTGTTGTGTAATGGCTACTTTAACAGCAGCTAGCAGCCCTTGTTGGATGATGATGAATCAGCCACTTCAACACTCACTTTCCTCTTCTTCAAGACTCACTCACTTCAACTCTTTTTCACACTGCACTACTCTCTATAATTCCAGTAGCAACTCCAACCAATCTCTCCTCAGGTATCCCCTCAACTACTATATCTACAGTTTGTTTATATCCCCACTTGTATACTTACTTCTTGGCTTTGTGGGTATTTTTGTTTTTCTAACTTGGGGCTTCTTTAAGTTTTGCATTGAGTTTGGACTTTATGTAGGCTAATAAATTTTCATCTATTTCATCTTTCTTGTTTGTGACTAAATAAATGAATTTATTAGCTTGTTTGATATAATAGTTCCCAGCCTTAATCTTGTATCTTGAATTGAGGATATTGTCATTCCTATACACTATAAAAGTTCCATCCGAAACTCAATTTGTAATGCTTTCACATTCAGCTAGTTTTTTTTTTCTTTTTTGATTTGGTTTGTTAGATGTGTTATTCTCTGCGGAAGAGCTACACATTTAATGAATTATGATACTAACTATCAAGTATCAACTTTTGCTTTGGTGGGCTGTATAGTGAGGAAGAAATGGATTCTCTTGTCTCGGAATTGCCTTGATTTGAATCATACTAATTGTAGGTGTCAATCTACTAATACTGAAGATAAAACAAAAAGGACCTTGATGGATAATGCAAGTAATTTACTCACTAATTTGCTAAGCGGAGGAAGTCTAGGGTCTATGCCTATTGCTGAGGGTGCAGTTTCTGATCTATTCGACCGGCCTCTGTTCTTCTCATTGTACGACTGGTTTATAGAGGTAATGATTGTAGTTAGGAAGAGTTTTTTTTTCCAAGTGCAATTGACGTCAAAGCAGAGAGGTTTGAGTAAAATATGCTTTGTGATACATGTATGCATGCTCATCTGCACTCACACTCACATATTTCACCCTTTTTGCAAATAGATGACCAGAATTGTTGAAGAAGTATTGTGCCCAAAATATTGCTTAACATTTGGATTACAAATATATATTGATTAACTACATGATTTTTTATAAGTCTAAAAAAAATAACATAAAGATAAACTATTAGGCATTTCTATTACTACTTGCAATATGTTATATTGAATTAAAAGGTACTAGAAGGAAAAAGTGCAGTATATAACTTATTTTTCATCTTAAGAAAACAAAATATTCAGGCAAATGTTGCTTCCACTAAATCAAGTGCTTTCTTTTCTTGAAGTTCATTATAGGACATTTTTGACGGAAATAGAGTGTGCAGGGGTCTTGTGTAGTTTTATATATAGTGTTTGCGTGTACTTCAATCCTGAAATATGGTCTGGTAGTGTTAATTCTAGCAGTTGTTTATATCTTCCTTTTGGAATTTGTCTTCCTTCATGTTTTACGTGAGTCCATGCCTTCTTACACTTTTGTCCCTTTATAATTTTAGCAACTAATTTCAATTTTCAATAATAATTTGGTTATGCAGCATGGCTCAGTGTATAAACTTGCTTTTGGACCAAAAGCGTTTGTTGTAGTGTCAGATCCTATTGTGGCAAGACATATACTTCGTGAAAATGCGTTTTCTTATGACAAGGTATATTCTTGTTCTAGTTACTCTTACAAATAATATTAAACAATACATTCAGTATTTATATCTGAAGAAAATGAAATGATAAGACTCTACGGAAGTAACAACTAACAAAAACCTTCTACCTATATAAGTTATTAAATGAACACTCACAAACTCAAATATTTCAACGGCTAAAAACTAAAATAGTACCATACAAAAACAGAGACTGTGTACCAAAGACTACTATATTTTCTTGACAAATCTAGTTCCTTCTTGAGTATAAATTATGTTCTCCCTTGGAATCATCTATACACTCGTCAGGGAATACTTTAGAAAAAACACTATCAACTCCGAGTAGTACCAATCCCATATTAGGTGCACCGGGATGACTGATGAACGTAAAACAGTCATATGTAAGCCGGCCAGCTTTAAACTAGACATATATTAACACGACATGACACAAACATTTATATAAAAATGTGAGAAAAAATATCATACAAATTATTTTTGAAAATATGAGAAGACATATAATAAGAAAGGAAAAAAGAAATAATAAACAAAAGAATAGAACATTCTACCTAGCCTCTTGTCTGCTGATTATGTACATTCATCTGCTCACCTCTATGCACAAGCAGAATTAAATTTTCAGCTTGTAGTAATTTTGAATAAATTTTCTTGAGTAATTTTTTGCTCATCTCCCTCCTCTTCTTCAATTTCCTTGAGGTACAACTCCTATATGATTTACTATCTGTCATCATATTTTGATTGTACATTCTAACTCAGTATGCATATGTTTAGGGAGTTCTTGCCGATATTTTAGAACCAATAATGGGAAAAGGATTAATACCTGCTGATATCAGCACATGGAAACAGCGAAGAAGAGGTAGTCCAAGTCCTTTCAGTAACTTAATTAGTAGTTGCCTTGAGTAGTGTGTATCAACAAATTAAATCTTTTGCTCAATATTATTAATATAGTATCAAAATATGAAATTATAATTTCTTTTAAAGCTTGTAGGTGCCTATAATATTAGTGACATGTTAAGATCTCTTTAGTCTTTACAACACTCTTGTTCTAGTGATCCACCAGTACTATTAGGGACAAAATTTGTTCCTATCCATTATACTCTGTTAGTCTGTTTAGGCCTCAAGTTTTAGATGATATAGCAAATGTGCTAGGTAGTTCTTGCCTATGAAAAAGTCTACTTTCTGATGATTAAAAACTTAAATCTGCTGACGTATTTTTACAGTTATTGCACCTGGGTTTCACACGTTATATTTGGAAACCATGGTTAAAGTATTCACAAATTGTTCTGAGAGAACAGTGTTGAAACTTGAAAACCTTCTAAAGGAAAGGAGCTTGACTGGACAAGAGACAGTTGAGTTGGATCTTGAAGCAGAATTTTCAAATTTGGCACTCGACATTATAGGGCTTGGCGTTTTCAACTATGATTTTGGTTCTGTCACTAAAGAGTCCCCTGTGATTCAGGTTCGAGAAAAACAGCTGATTTTTTATAACTTTTGACAGATTGGTCTTTACTATCCACTACATAATTGAGTTTTTTCAATGTATCTTATATATTTTTTTAACGGCTCGCACTCACATTAATTGAGTGAATAGATGATACATATACACTGTATGTTAATTTCTTCAGGATTTTAAGTGTAAAATGACTACAAACTGATTTATCTTTTATATAATATTTAAAAAAAGCCCCATCTCTCTCTCTCTCTCTCTCTCTCTCTCTCATGGCTTAAAAAATTTTCAGGCAGTGTATGGAACACTTTTTGAAGCTGAACATCGATCTACTTTTTATATTCCTTACTGGAAAGTTCCCCTAGTACGCTGGGTGGTTCCCAGACAGAGGAAGTTCCAAAATGATCTAAAGGTGATCAATGACTGTCTCGACGGTCTCATCAAAAATGCAAAGGAGACAAGGGAGGTAAGCTATAAAATTGAAAAAAAGGAGTAAAATAATAATAGAAAGGATTGGCCAAAGTAGTCTTGCATCACTGATTAGACTCCCTGATCCTTGTTTTTTTAATACACTCAACATAAACTATTTCTATCGGAGTTTTGATTTTTAAACAGTGAAATGGTCATTATGTATACTTGATGTAAATAGCACGTTAATGTAACATCTAATCCCACATCGAGGCATGTGAGACATTTTGTTCAGTATACGCATGAGCTTCACTACCAATTGCAGTAACTATTCATGATCAAAAATATAAAATTCTCAAGTATTGCCTTTGGGCCAGTGTAATTCGGCTTATTTCAGAATCAAGATAGACTCGATTGACCAGGTTGTCACAGTCAAGGTTATCACGGCGCCAAGTCGACCCTCGAAGCCTGAGTACCTTCGTGAAGACTAGTCGACAAGTCGTCCGACTAGTCGTAAAAAGTCGACAAAGTGTTCATTATACATATAATTACTAGATTTAATATATAATATATTTGAACACGTTAATTTTATAATTTAGATCAAAAGTAATAGAATAATTAGTTCAAAATAAGCATGGTACATCACAACTATGGTTATGAAGCCCCAAGTCGGGCTACGAGACTCTTGGGTGACCTTCACGTCAACTAGTCGACGACAAGTCGGGCTTGGAGACTCTTGGCGCCTAAGTACCTTCGTGTCGACTAGTCGTCGACTAGTCGTCGACTAGTCGTCGACTAGTCGTCTTCGTGATAACAATGGTCACAGTTATCAGTCATAAAGTTTATTGGTCATCAAAATAATTTATTATAGAGGTTTTTTCATATTCACAACTTCAAAAACTTTTTTGCAAAAATTCAAAAAAATTATTTGTAAAAATATGTTTATTCTACAACTTAAAATACTAATTGCCTTCGAAAAATGTTGTTGTTGATAAGCTTTAAAATAAAGAGCCAGGAGTCTTAGGCGTGTGGCGTGCAATCAGACTCGAATAACTATATCTATTTAGTAATAAAAGCCGCTAACAAGTTTTGTGCAAATTTAATAATGGTAGTATATTTTGTCAAGTTCGTATCACAATGTTTGCAACTGCTTTTAGCTTTCTGTGTTTGATATTCATGTTTACACTTGATCCCTCAAAACATGTTTTTGACAGGAAACAGATGTTGAGAAGCTGCAGCAAAGAGATTATGTAAATCTTAAGGTAGGTATTGTGTGAAATACTCTGCTAATACAATAACTTTCTGAACACAGAAAAGTAAATTTTAGCATGCCCGGTAAGTCTGCAGGATGCAAGTCTTCTTCGTTTCCTAGTCGATATGAGGGGAGCCGATGTTGATGATCGCCAGGCAAGCTTTTGCAGCCTTTCGTTAGATCCTACCTCAGTTAATTTGTAAACTGTAGTGGTCCTAACATATTTTTCTGATGTTTTCATTGATCAGCTAAGAGATGACTTGATGACGATGCTTATAGCTGGCCATGAAACCACCGCTGCTGTCCTTACTTGGGCTATTTTCCTCCTAGCACAGGTATATTTCATTGTTATGCTCGTGTTATTTCATATAATAGGAAGTTAGTTAACTTCTATGGATGAAAGATAACAATTGTCGATCCACATTATTACAAATATGTGATTCTTTTTTTTGAAATTATTTTTTTGTCAACTTGCTGATATGCAGCATCCTGCCAAAATGAAGAAAGCTCAGGCAGAGATTGATTCTGTTCTCAGTCACGAGGAGATAACCTTTGAATCGGTTAAAAAATTAGAGTATGTGACTAATTTGGTACCCCATTAAACAATTATTCCTAGTTTCTCATGGTCTTACATATCCAGTGGCACTCATCTCAAAAAGTAGCAATTTTCTTGGATTTCTAAGTTGATACTTGATTGTAGTAAATATGACATTGGAATGTCTCACTTGTTACTGTGTGATCTGTTCTCCTATTCTTAATGATCCACCATTCAGGTACCTACGTCTTATAGTTGTGGAGGTTCTCCGTTTATATCCACAGCCTCCATTGCTCATCCGACGTTCCCTAACATCTGATCAATTACCAGGTGACCTAGTTCTGAATTCTGCATAGTCTGCAAATCAAAGTCCAGTGATGTCCAGTGATGTCCAGTGATCCCATTGAGGTTGATTAACACATTACTAATAAATTGATAATGATTGCTTCAATCTTGCAGGAGGTTATAATGGAGACAAAAATGGATACAATCTTCCAGCTGGAACTGATGTTTTTATTTCTGTGAGTACCTGTTCCCCTTTGATACACTTCTGAAGCATGTTTGCAGCTGATTTTTTACGTATGTAATCATCTGGGCAGGTATATAATCTTCATAGATCTCCATACTTTTGGGACAAGCCCGATGAATTTGAACCTGAGAGATTTCTAGTTCAGAAGCAGAGTGAAGTAGAAGGGTGGGCTGGTTTTGATCCGTCTAGAAGTCCCGGAGCATTATACCCAAATGAGGTTACTTTTTTATTTTCTCCATCTATTCTACTAAAAGTCTCATTAGATCTAGTTAATTTGTTTCTTTCTTATAAAAGGCTCTCGGCTTCATTGATGGTAGACTTGGTATAAAATGACACTAAGTTCTTCAAGTTTGACATTGTAATTTCAATTTCCTACCATCAATTTTATACTTAAAAGGGCTCAAAAACAATATTTTTATACTAATACTTGAGCCTTTAACACGGGAGTCTTTTGTGGAACAACGGGAGTCCTAAGTACATTTATCCGCACTCTGCAGAATGTCACATATTTTATTAGGAGTATACGTCTATGCAGATTATAGCCGACTTCTCCTTCTTGCCTTTTGGTGGAGGGCCAAGAAAATGTGTGGGAGACCAATTTGCTCTCATGGAGTCAACTGTAGCATTGGCAATGTTGTTAAAGAAGTTTGATGTTGAGCTTAGAGGATCTCCAGATTCAGTCGAACTGGTTACGGGGGCAACAATGCATACAAAGAATGGACTATGGTGCAAAGTTAAGAAGAGATCCGACGTACATTGAATTAGGCTTTGTAAGCAGAAATAGTGAGCTTTGAGAAGATATGTTTGTATGATGCTCAACATGTACGTAAACTAGAACTCTGTAGGAATTGTAAAGAGAATTTCTCATTTTTGGCTAACATATCTCAAGGCGGATATGTTTTACCTAGTATCTGGATCTTCTGGCCTGCAAGGTTCAAGATTTTGGTTTTTTGGTTGACCCTACAAATGGTCATTGGTAAAGATTAACAGGTCATAAAATTGAATGGTTATGTTACTCCGGTATAACTCACAATGTCTTGGATAAACTTTTGTTGCAACAATGAACCAAAAATATAATAAAAATTAGTTTCGGTTCAGAATTTATACTCTACTTTGGTCATTTCTTATTAAATTATTATAACTGGTGATTCTTTATTAATAACTTGAAAGAGAGAAGTGTACGATAGATAAACGTTAAAGTTGAGAGAACTATCGTCCAGCAAATTTACAAGGTGTTACAAAATACAATCACAAAAGAACAAAGACTATACAGAGATATACGCGGCAAGAAAGTAACAACAAAAACTGTGTAATTTTAATAATGGACAAAAGCCCACAAGATTTGGGATAATGGTCTGTCATCTCTATTATCTCCTCCATCAGAAGCCTACCTAGGAATGTGGTTGTCTTGCAAGTGTTTTGAAGCATTATCCACAGTTTCTTCCTGCAGAAAAACACAAATTTAATAACATTCAACCAGTTAAATCAAACATTAATACACAAGTCGATCAGCTGCTTAAAGTCATACTATATCATGCAGGCTATCCTGAAATCCGAAATGCCCGTGCACAGTTGGAGCATTGAAACTAACTTGTCCCTGCAGCTCAGGATACAATATGGCAGTATGAGGGTCAAATGTATTTCACACGCTGAAAAAAAAAGCTTTTTGAAAGAGAAGACCATCAAAATCTCATACCAGTGCATGCAGGGTCTGATGAGGACTAAACTGACCAACACGAGATGGAATTGTAATTAACTGTCCCAATAAAAAAGAACAAGTAAAAATTTAACACCAGTCAGCATAATTAATGCCAACTGTTCAAGTACCACCAAAGATTAGTATAAATTATCCTATACCAGCCCATGCATGCCCTGTTGGGTGGTGTAACACCCATCCTGCATCGACGGCATTAAGTTCATTGGTTCCTGCTATGATTTTAAAGTTAGGAAGAATAAACAACAGTTTACAAGAAGATGAATATTGATCCAAGCTTCGTGAGGTGCAGTTTAACAGAAGAGCTACCTCTCCTTCGGCCGTCTGTGGGACATTAACATAGCAATCTAAATATGGGTTTCCTGATCTCAAAGCCTACAGTAAAGTACAGGAAATACATCAACCAATATATATAACTCTCAAGTAACATTAACAAAGCAAGATGCTACAAAAGTATTTGCTTTCATACCATCCCTTGCATTCCCTGTTGAGGAACATAAGACGTATCACTACCTGCTCTCTCATCCAGCACCTCCTAATATCACAAAACACCAAAAGTGCATCATTGTTTTTTCTTTCTGAAAGTAACAAGAATGTCAGTAACAACATGGAATAACAATACATGTCAAACATAACTGCAACATAATTTGGTTACATCAAAATCAAGAGATAACTAACCCTTTGCTGGTTAGCGACTTGCCTCCTGATTGCCATTAATTCCGTTTCAGTGCATACCTACAGTAAACCTAAATCTGGTAAGTACATTACCATTTCAAATTTACAGTAAAGTAAGAGCATTCTCTGGTCAAGAATAAGTTTAGCTAACCTTTTGCTTTTCTGGTGTTTTTTTTCTTTTTGACCCCTTACCAATATTGCACTCTTTATTGACGCGTATAAGCTCCTGGTTAAGCATGTAAGATTCTGAAGGAATCCCAACAGAATTATTCACATCCACACAATGTTTCAAGGCTTCTTCAACTGCACATAATGCAATATTGTAGCTTTCCTGAGACACGGCTCCTTCTTCACCCAGTTTTGCAGCAAGTTTACACAGATCATTGAAACGTTCAACCCTAAAACGAGGCCTTTTATTATTTCTATCCAATATCTGATTGATCTTTGCATCCTTTGTCCACCTCTTCAGTACATAGTGGGATGGGATGTTGGATATACCAGAGAGCTGAAGAACTAACAATGCGTGTCTACAGAGAAAACCTCTGTATTCAAATGAACGGCATGAACAATAAATGCTTGATTCTGCTTCATTCCAGCTTACATAGAAATTCCGTGTCCCTTCAAAATCATCAACTAGAAAAGTTATTATGGTCTCTCCTTGGTTTTGCTTTTGTATACTACAAGAATCTGTTTCCAATACTTCAACTTGAAATATCTTGAAAATTGCATGTGTGTATACAGTCGACATTTGTTTCTCAAAAGGTGATAGGGTTCTTACTATGGGCTGTTTCTTTAGTGTTTCAAAATCAGCTTTGGCCTCCTCCACAGACCTCTCATTCAAAAATACTTTGTACTGATCAATAAACTCCTTAAAAGTACTTTTTGTATTTATGTGTTTGTCAAAGAAAGAGGATATACTGTCACATCGTTCAGCCGTAGAGAGTCCAGCCAAAGAAACATCCCTCATATAAGTTGGGACCCATTTTTCGCGATCTTCATACAACGATTGAATCCATTCATTCTCACGAAGCTCAAATTTACCAACCAGTTTCCACCATCTGTTTTCAAACTCTTCATCTGTCCAACACTGAAGTGCACATTTTTTGAATTTTGTACTGAAATTTTCAAATCTAGTTACTGTATGACCAAGGATTTCAGGAATCTTTCTTAGTACATGCCACAAACAGAAACAATGGCGTGTTTTAGGAAAAACTGCTGAAATTGTGTTCTTCAATGCCTTGTCGTCATCAGTAATAACCACTATGGGAGCTTGACCATTCATTGCTCTTAGCCAAGTGCGCATCAACCAAAGAAATGAAGATGTAGTTTCATCCCCAATCAAAGCACATCCAAACAATATAAACTGGAAGTGATGATTCACACCAAAAATTGGAACAAATGGGATCTTATATTTTTGCCTTACATAATTCATATCAAAAAAGACTACGTCAGAAAAGTATTTGTAGTCATTTCTACCTTTCGCATCAACCCAAAACACATTTCTCAGACGCTTTTCCTGATCCAAATCTAAGGCATATAAGAAATTAGGATTCTCAGCTTGCGAAGTCATAAAATGTTCAAACAGAACGTGTACATCTTCCTCATCTAATGATAACTGCAGCCCTTTCTTTTGACCGGAAATCGCAACAGACTGCTTCTTCCTGCCTCTGATGGCAAGGCAAAAGTCATCAGGGAAAATCTCATGATTATGATCCTTTACAAAACTGTATATAAACCATACTCCATCATTCCGTTTTTTTATATGCATGCTTGCCTTGCAATCCGTCTTAGGACATGATCGTAAATTAGATGTTGCACTTGTCGTGCGCTCATTTCCGAATCTAGAACATGAAATTTTTACATCAATGAACTTTCCTGATTTTTTGGATCGACGGCTGGCTTTTATTGTAATGCCAAATCCCACCAACCTGGCATATTCCCTGTAAAAAGAATATGCTGCCTCCTTTGATTCAAACTCCAACCCACACCGAGGCTCATTTATGTTACCCCAATTACCACCACCTTGTAATACCTGGTCTCTCATCACTATGTTTTGAACCTCATCTCTTGCAGAGTTTCCAGAATAATTTAAATCCTCTTTCTCGGTAAGCACAAAAGTGCTTCTACCTGATACATTGTCTAATTTTCCGTCCGTTCGCAAAGGATGTTCAAGATCAATCTCCATCCCGAAATCACTTAAACCTACAAATAATCAACCATTTACAACAAAATAATTCGACCAGTGACATGACTGACTAGA
Organism: Apium graveolens; assembly: GCF_009905375.1. NCBI lineage: Eukaryota > Viridiplantae > Streptophyta > Magnoliopsida > Apiales > Apiaceae > Apium > Apium graveolens. Next base: position 15,853,813 of record NC_133649.1, on the reverse strand, counting down.
AACAGATTATCGACAGCAAATTAAGTGCAATAAGCACATTTGTGAAACTACAACACACCATATAACAAGTTGTGAGCTAAAATAGTGTAACAACTAAAATCAATCATTTAACTTACAACAATACTTTACTTAATTTCGATTGATCACAGAGCATGCCGTTATTTCAATTGCAAGAATACTAAAATTAAAATATAATTATCTCCCTTTAAGGATCCATGATTACATTCAAATTCTAAAACAGTAGGCTTTTTTTATAAAACACACTGAAATTAGCATGACCACTGTTACCAATCAAGTATATGATAACAATTTAAACTAATTACCAAAGGACATGAGAACAAGTTAAACTAATTACATTAACATTCTAAGATATTGCATAAAAGTCTTTTTTTCTTTACCCCCTTTACAGCAAAGATTAACAACAATAGCCGAGTAAAATCTCTCCAGCTGAGAGAGAGAGAGAGAGAGAGAGAGAGCTCATACCCACTATTTGTTAAGCAAAAAGAAGTTGAGAACAAGCAGCATCAGCACTCAAATGTCAAGCTGAAAAGGAAGCAATACACACAGAAGTAGAAGTATAAACTCTTTTTCTTTATATTCGAGCATTGAAGTACGGTCTGTTTTATTAACACAGCTCAACATTAGAAAAATATAATAAATTCAAAATAATAAGATTTAAAATTTAAAATTCTTTACCAAAATAATTTACTATCAACTTTTATTTGTAGCTACTTTTGTACCATAATAATTTTACATTACGTAAACCTATAAAATTTACTTTTATTTAAAGGTAATTTTTCTAAAAAAAAGTATATTTTTTTGGTAATATATAATCTATGTATTTGAATAACAAGGTGTGCGAAAAAAGAGGCTGGACAAAGTGTTTTATCATCAAAATGTGATCTGTATAAAATATACAGGAATACAAATACACTTGAGCACTCATTTTATATGACATCATTGGTCATATTCAAGTTTGGAATTCAATACAAAATGAAACTTGACCATGTATCATAATACAATTGGTACAAAATTTTAGTTTAATTTAAATACAGAATTACAGACTGTGAACAAGCTATATAAGGATGTGTTGAGCTTTATCGAAAATAAAAACACTGTGCTTGTTTGCTTTTTATCAAGTCCATTGCAGGTAGTATACACCCGAGCAAGGCACCCTGTACTCATGCTTGCCTTGATCCACCATCATGTGCTGCTCTTATATTGGCTTCATCCTGCCAAATATTGGGAAATCACTTCATACAAAGAAACGTAATATAATTATATCTAGTCCAGACAAGAGAACATTTTTTTTATAACACTAACCCGAAGGGGATATGTAAAACTTGCTGGTCTAAAAAACTCCATCTGCCCCTGCAAGTAAAGGTCATAAATTTTATTATATCAAACCAAAATTAAAATGTACAATAACTTGGTACTTGCGACCCGAATCAAGCTGTACCATCTGTTGTATGTTTGGCTGGTTGCCATAATAGCCATCGTGATTTGGTGCAATGCTATTCAGTTGTCCCTGGAGTAGGAGAAAAGAAATTCATATTTGAGGGACATTAACCAAATTTGTTTATATGGATAATACACTAGAATTGTCTTTGACTGTAACAAGAATACTTTGTCAGAATGACTTCTAAATCTACTGTACTACTGTAAAGGTATGTACCAGGCCCTGAATATTCTGTTGTCCATAATAATTATCACGCGATGGACCCATTAAGTTCAAGGGTACCTGCACAAGAAAATCACCCTAGTTGATGAGAAGGATATTACGAATGAGAAGCACAAAAGACATTATCAATTACGACATCCATACCATTCCTTGTTGAGTACCAAAATAGCTTTCCAGGTTGACAGGTCTAGTGTTCATTTTGTCCTAAAAAAAATATATTATAAGATCACACTGAGTGCTAAAGTCCATATGAGGGACGGTAAAACAAGCTGTGTGTGGTAAAACAATCATTATTTTGCTAGCATCACTTTCAAGTCCAATCAGGTAAAAGCAAAAAATCTAGATACAGTAGATGCAAATTCTGGCAAGCTACACATACCAGATTTTGCAAGCTGTCATCTGCTCCAACACTGATGATATCGGCCTCCGAGTTTGTCTGCAAAATATATAACCTTCAGCTAAAATTCTTGTGATACGGCAAACATGCATATGCCAATCAGAATTTTTAACTAACCTTCCTTTTCTTAGTCGGATTCTTCTTTCTATTGGTTTTGATTGTGTTTGTGCTTCTACTTTGATTATCGTCTTCAATACAAAGCAGACCATGATTACCTGAGGTACCAGCATCCAAGAGATCTCTGTTGGAGTCCAGATTCAAAGTACCAAAGGTATCTTCCAGTGCACGAAGTGCAATAATATAACTTTGTTGAGATAAAGACCCTTCTTCACTCAATTTCAGTGCTCGTTGGCACAAGCTGTTGTACCTCTGCACCCTTGACTGCACCAGTTCAGATCCTTCGACCATTATATGCCTGAGTTTAGCATCTCTCGTCCATCGCTTTAGAACATATTGGGATGGAATGGTGGAAAGACCGCATATTTGAAGAACAAGAAGGGTATGTCTACAAAGAAAACCTTTATATTCGAACATATGACACATACAAAGTACTTCTGACCTCAATTTGTTACAAGTAACTATGAACTCTTGCTGCTTCTCAAGATCGTGAATTCTGTAAGTTGTGGTTGCTCCTTCCTCCCTCTCATTTCTAGGCATACAAGCAACTGCACCTAAAACCTCAGACTGGAATTTTTTAAACAATGCATGTGTGTATATGGCAGATGCATGCTTCTCGAAAGGTGATGGGGACCTCAATGCAGGTTGCTTGTTCCATGTATCAGAATCTGCCTTAGATTCCTCTTCATACCTGTCCTGTAAAATAGTTTCGTACTGTCTTAGAAAATCCTGCAGAGTTGTCTTTTTGTGCACATACTTGTCAAAGAAAGAGTTTACACTCTCAGATCTCTGTGCTGTAGACATCCCAGCTAATAATGCACCATTCATGTAGGTTGGCACCCATTGTCTGCGGTCATCATAGAGTGAATTGATCCAATCATTTTCTTTTAACTCAAACACATTCACAAATTTCTGCCACCTTTTTTCAAATTCCTCATCTGTCCATGATCTGTAAATGCATTTCAACAATTTTGCCATGAACTTATCATTCTGTTTAATTACATGACTTAAGGTTTCAGAAATTTTTCCTAGTATATGCCACATAAAATAGCAATGACGGACAGATGGGAAAACCTCAGATACAACTGACTTGAGGGATTTGTCTTGGTCAGTGATTATATATTTCGGAGCCTGTCCCCCCATTGCTTTTAACCATGTACGCATCACCCATGACATTGTTGTCGGGCTTTCATCTGAGAGTAGTACACATCCGAGCAACATGAATTGATAGTGCTGATTAACCCCAACAAAAAGAGCTAGAGGCATTTTATAACTGTTCCGGAAATAAGTTGTGTCAAAAGAAACAACATCGCTGAAATTTGTGTAATCATGCCTACTTTTGGCATCAATCCATAACAAATTTTTAAGACGTTGATCTTTGTTCACTTCTACTGCATAAAAGAAGTTGGAATTCATACTCTGCATCTGCACACAGAAGTCAAGCAGCAAGTTTGCATCTCCTGCTTCAAGAGCCAAACTAAGACCTTTATCAAACGGACTTTTCGAGTCGTTCCTGAGACCAACCACATTCTTATACTCAGCAAATTGTCTTGCCATTGCAGCATACATCTTTCTAGTCTGTTCGCTAATAGCTTGGGCAGGTAAAAGTTCGTGATTGTGCTCTTTCACGAATCTATGTATAATCCATTTTCCATCTGATCTTCTCTTTACATGCATGCTGGCTTTGCAGTCTGTCTTTGAACACAATCTTCTGCTGGATGAATTTTCTGGATCTTGTTTGTTCCCTTGTCGACTTCGTGGTTTATTATATGATTTGTCATACTCACGCTTTGTGCCGTATCTAGAACATGCAAATTTTGCATCAATAAATTCTCTCGAAGTCTTTGAACGACGACTATTTTGTATTGCAGTATTGAAACCCATAGACCTGGCATATTCTTGATAAAAAGAGTATGCTTCCCCATGAGACCCAAATTCCATACCAGCAAGTGGCTCCAAATTTGTATCCTCGTTACCATCAAAAACATCGACTGCCTGAGAATTTATGTTCACGTCATCTTCCATAAGCACCAAAGTGCCGCTCAGTCCTGCACTGTGTAGTTTATCTTCTTTATCCAATATGTTAACAAGTCCATTTGGTTCCTCTTCTTCCTCTTCCTCTTCTTCTTCTTCTTGTTCCTTTTCATATTCACCGGAAGGTAACCTAAGATCTATATCCATTATGAGAAAAAAGGAATTATTTCCGCTTCCTCCTTTTCAGAGGATACCTGAGACGTAAAAAAAATGTCAGCAACTAAAAATCACAAGAATACTAATCTAAAATGTAAACACTAATCAAGCAACATAATGAATTATATAATGCATACAATCCAGTAATAACTGGCTCTTGAACTGATTTTACATAGCTGATAATGGAACGCGTACCTGGTTTACACAATTACCAGAAAGAAATAAAACAAAGGGTTGCAAAAATATAAAGTGAAATATGACTCGCCTGGATTATGTGCTGCTCCAGCTGCTAGCACTACCACTAAAGTTAACACTGGCAATTTTGTAGGACAAATACCCACAGTCATCATATGCTTTTAATGATTTATTCATATTATTATATATAGCTCATTAGGCATCACTTCCAAACAACAGCAACTACATCTTCTGGGCCAACTCGATTGGAAATCTAATTTTAAGCATTGTCATGTAGAACCAAACATTGATGCGCATGAAAAAAACCATCAAGAATATATATATATGTATATATTATATATATATATATAAGACAGACCAGTCCCAGCAGCAAAAGATCTTAAAAGTATTTTCAGAGATCCTACAAGTACATGAACTTTATGTTTTGACATTCCAACCTCAGATCCATGTTCTATTTGCACAGTAACACAAAATAGTCAAAGGACACAAAGGTCAAATGGCCAACATAATTAAATCAAAATAGACGCTCACCAAATTCCACTGCCTACCCATTTATCCTGCATAAAATTAAATTATTTACAAAACATCTAACCATGATACTGATGTACAGCGGAAAGGCATCTGACAAAGCTATACTTTCATGATACTCTTATCTCTAAAGTCGTATATCCAAAGGTTTAAATTACAAAGTCCTCAATACAAACTCTCGAAAAATATAAGGCTATCACAGCCATTATTATAAATCTTAGGCAAGGGACTTGTTAATTTTGCTATCATCAAACTAGATAGGCATGGCTACATGAATCATTACATCATGCTTTCAAGGTAATAGGGCTGTCTACGCAGTGCTCAAGGGAACTCATTCAGATAAATTTATCTCAGCAGTTTACTTTGGTTGAAGACGACTGGTATATTTTACTGACCTGCCACCGACTATGAACTTATAAGATATGTGTTAAAATCCTGAAATATAATTCAGGTAAACAGTTGGTAGAAAGAGGAAGCAAAACTAAATAAAGTTCCAATATTTTATAACTTATTGCAAATGCAATCAGAGAACTTGCTCCATTTTTTAACTGATCACCAATAATTTGAAAAGTCACTTAGTTATGGTATTCCTAGGCTCAAATTTACGGTCATGTAACTTGTCACCTTAACTAACTCTGTCTTTCACTTGTTTTCCTAACACCTCCTGTGACATACACAGACTACAAAGTTCACACAAGGTCATTAGAAACGGATCAAGATTTAAGCTTTCTTAAGCCAAAAGTAGCTCAGGTCAGTAATGCTTCTGAAAGCATACTAGTACTTTATGTTTGACCTCGACTCAACAAACTAACAGCTGCACATATCAAACACCTTTGCACATTAGGCTTGTAGATCATCATAATGAGAAAATCCAATGATTTTAAATATAACTGCTGTTTCCGACAACTATAAAGGAAGCCGCTTTCTTCTTGGTTACAGAGATATTCACAGACTAGGTAATTACAGACACATCATGGTTGAAGCTTATGTAAAACCAGAACAATCTGAGTTAAACATACTAGTACTCTCTCGTAGACCTCAATTTGACAAACTAACAGCTACACTGATGAGAACAATTAAGCTTGTACATCATTATAATCAGAAGCAAATTCTCAAAAAATAAATAAAAGGGTACTAGCAAAATTGAATTGAACACAAACAGTATTATAAAGATAAGAAATTTAAACAATCCAGGTCACACGATGCTCATCCTCAAAAAACAAGCATACATATGTGTGTGAATTTAATAAGAGAGAAAGTTAAAGAGAGAATCGAGGGGAGAGCAGTTTTGAAAGAGTCAAGATGAAAATAGAGAGAGAGAGAGAGAGAGAGAGAGAGAGAGATGTGAGTGTTACCCAAAACAAGTATTTTTCCGTAATCGTTCTACCACGCGATGTGATCCGGCGAGTGGCGGCCTTTTCCCCAAAATGAATGACGCTAATTAGGGTTTCAAGTTTCAATACACGAACGCTCTCTTCTGTTGTTGATGCCCCCTTCTTTTCACTCGCGTGCTCTATGTCTTACTACGTGTCACTCACACGCCTATTCTGTGCCTTTCCTATTATCCTCTCTGCCCCCCCCCCCTAATTACTTTTTTATTTTATTTTTTAGTTGGATATTTTTAATTCCAATGTCATAAACGAAATTGCCATTTGAGTAATTATTTTACAAACAACAAAAAGTTTTCATTAATTTTAACATAATACAGCCGGACAAACTCTAACTGTCGATACAATCAGATTGTAAAACAAGTAATATATTAAATATAATTCTATAATTTATTTTCTAATCCTTTAACACACAAAATTTAAAAATTCTTAAAATTGAAAACGAAATCAAAAATATCTCGATCAATCCAAACTGCACCAACATCTCTGAAAACAAAAAAGTAACATCACAATTAACCATATCACATTAAAAACATGACTAGACCAATGTTCACTCGTAAATTGAGATTAGAGAAGAACTACCGGAATTCGGATACTAGTTATGAATATACTAAAGGCTCTCCAATTTTATACATGTCAGATATCGACTATAAAAAAGTCGAACATGTAAACTCGTAAAAAATGAATAATCTTTGGTTGTAAAAGATGAGCTCACATTTTACAAGAGCTCCAAATTCGACGCAGACTTTTTATATCATCAAAAATTCACAACACTCCGAAAAAAAGACAAAACACATACTTCAAGAGAAAGACACACAAATACCCAAAAAATGAGTTTTATTCAAAAGAAATTAATGAGAATATGAGAAAATGAAGATATTAAGATTTTCCATCGGACCCTTCAATTTACTTGAAAAAGAACAAATACTAGAAGAGGAGAACCGATGATTCTTTTAAAATCCTCAAAAATGAAAAAATAAAAGGAAGGAAAATAAATAAGAAAAAAAATTGTCTTTTTTTGTCAAAAAATGTACTGTTGCCTTGTATAGTTGTATTAAATTCTAATGTCTTTTATTTTTATTCATAGGAGTAAAATTTTGATGGTAATAAATTTTATTTTCTTTTTTTAAAAATATATAACAAAAATTATATTATATTATCAAATCATTTCGTCTAAATTTTGGTTTCAATTATTTACGTTTAAACAATTATAAAATAATTATATTTATGCTCAACTACGTAACTAGATAATTGTTTTTACCTTAGAAGTTGATTTTTTATTTGTTTTACGAGAGCTGCACATGCACTTGGGGGTTGAGTATAGTGGGAATGGACGGTTTTAGAACTCATAACCATCCAAACCAAATTTAATGGTTTTATAATTTATTTAATCATTATCGTAACCATAACCGTTAGTGACATAATCAAACGGCCCAAATTATAGCGGTTCGGGTTGGGCGGTTTCCGTTTAAACTGTTAAAGAAAAATATGTGTATATGTGTATTAGGTAAAAAAATTATTAAGTTAATAAATTATCAATTAAACAAGTTAATCATATAATAATTTGGATATTTTAACTTTAATATTTAGATAACATGGATTCAACTACTTAAAAATATTAATAACTTATATAATGTATGTATCCTCAAATTATATAATTTAAATATTTTAATATATTCAGGTGGTTTGGATATAACGTGCGATATAAAATACAAATCCAAATCAAACCGTTATTTTCTGGATTTTTGACGTGTAAAATAACTGCAAATACACAACGGTTAATTGTAGCAAATACAGGTCAATCCAGAGAGATTATGAATTTTCAAAACCCTGATAATTTAAATCAGGCGAACTAGATAATAAGATTTGAGAGCAATTTGAATTAACCTAATTAGCAAATAGATCAAATAATATGAAAAATCTAGGAATCCAAATCCGTTAATCAATCATAATTAAAATCAACTCGCCTTAAAATCAACTCTCTTTTCTTCACAAATAAATTTTAATTAACGAAACAAGCATATACTATGAAACTTGTTATCTAACAATAACCCATCAAAATTTTATGGAGTAAGCATAGGCTATGAAAAATAAATCTGGTAACAATAATATATCAAAATCACTTTGTCAAATAAATAATTAAGCACCAAGAAAAATCACGAGAATCAAATAATAGGAACAAGAAGATATCAAAGCAATTAAATTAACTTAATCTTCATACTAGGGAACAAATTCAGCTACATATGATAAAAAGCTGAACAAAACAAATAATTAATTGGGTGTATTGGGTGTGTTAGAATGTGTAAAATACAAGAGAGGAGACTCATATATAGGGTTGGGGTCTTGGAATACAACCAGAATTCTTAAAGTAATTCTTATTCTTCTCCAATAAATATTATATTTATCTTCCAATTCCTTTGAATTCTAGAACAGTCCACCTTCTTCCTTATTTGCACATTTTCCAACTCAAATTATGATTTTATTTATTTTCCTACAAAATAAAGTAAAACAATTTATTTATTACTAAAATTACGAAAACGGACATAAAATAGGTATTAATAATATGCAATAATATGGACCTATCGGTTTTGAAAAAAATGAAATGATAACTGATCCAAACCGTTACAAAACCATAAAATTTCGGTTTATGTAGTTTCAAACGGTTAATTTGGACGGTTATGGAAATTATTGTCGTTGACTGATATTTCTTATATGGATTGTTCTATCGGTATTTGAAAATTTGTATTGGTATTGATATATGTATCTAAAATTTTTTAAAACAAAATATTTGAATTTGGATTTGACGGACATTATTTGAATACGGATAATATGAATCTCTTTTAATCAGTTTTTAATATTAATTTTTAAAAAAATTATAAATAATATAAATAATTTTTTTTAAAAAAAAATTGACCTAAGGGTTGAATTGTTTTAAGCTTGTTGTTTTCCATAAACTAATTTTTATTAATCTTTTATATTTAATTTTGTTATATTTAATATGTCAAACTCAATTGATATTCTTATATATCTATAATACTTTTTAATTATTTAATTTTTGGTAGATATATTATTCAATAAAAATACACACACTATAAAGTTTGTATAAAAAAATATTATATGTATTTAATAAAATGATTGCACCACATTTTTATAAATATTTTCGGAAAATAATAAAATTACAAAAATATTTAGAAAAAACAATATTTTTTATTGATACCCAGTTTAATAGCTATGACACCACGACACTACTCCTTTTTTTATAATTTCTGTTTGACTTATCGCCCACGAATAATATTTGATTTTTTCTGATACGAAAAATTTGTGTTTTTTATATATCGTACTAATACCAAATCTCAAGTACCTTGTGTCCCTATTCTGTTTGTCCCCACTTGTTCGTCACTTTTCTGATGCATAAATTGTGTTCTTTCTTCTTGTACAATTCATTCTTTCAGCTTCTGTCAATACATGCATACGTGCAATCATTTTGATTCAGTGACCCCCCACCTCAAGAAATCACTGATTTATCTCCTTTTTTTTATACATTGAAAACACATTTTATTTAATGTTCTTGTAAATAGTATATAAAATTTAGGTTTTTGAAGATTGAAACTTGGGCGAAACTGCTTCTCAGTGATGGTGAGGAAACATGGGTGGCAGCTACCTGCTCACACATTTCAGGTTCTATCTCCTTTTTCTCCTTATCTTTTGTGTTTTGCTTTTAATTATTCTTACCACATTTGCCATGTTATTTACTTTGAAATTTGAGTTGCTTCAATTTATTATGTAACCAGCTAGATGCTTAAAAACCTTAAATTTTCTGAATTACTTGATCAAGAAATGACTAATCATGTCTCATTAATACAACTGCATACCAATCCCCTGAACAGATTCTTGTATATCTAGAAAATTAAGCTAGGATCCTGGGCAACTTTCTCTTTTATGCAGTCACTTATATTTACTGCCTTGAGCACCATTTTGTTGCTGTAGCAACAATGCATAAACCCCTTTCTTCGTAAAGATGCCTGAGCTAATCGATAAACACTAATCTGTTTCTTCGTAAAGGCCTACTAGAAGAATACTGTCTGGCCGTTTTTCCTTACTCTGAACTTTCAATTTAATTAAATAAAAGAATGTGAATTTTACATTTCATATATCATATCTATCTAGCTAAACTTAAGAACTTTTTTCCTGGTTATTCTTATTCATGAAGTTACCGGAACTGTTTAGCTTGATTATTATAATTTTTCAGGCTGCGGAAAGTTAAGTTTTGATTTTTTTAGCTAAAAGTCTCTACCGTTTCCAGGTCCTCCTAATACTTTGCATTTATATTAAATTACTAGATGTAGACATGTGTAATGTTCTTATGTGATCAACGAATTTCTGCATTCCAGTGTGAATGAGTATATACTTCTATTCTATAGAATCATTGACAACTGTTGTTACTTTGTGTCATATAGTTTTCTGATTTCTCGCCAAGCATCATTACTGATTCTTGTTTTCCTAATTTTACCATTAATAGGTTATTGCGATAACAGTATTTTGCGTGCTAGTTGTTGCATTCTACACATTCTTTGCTCCATTTCTTGGAAGTCGCATTTGGGAGTATGCTTTGGTTGCCACATATTCTCCTGCGGTATGCCGGTTTCTTTTGTTTCATCACTGCCTTTCACTTTTTGTTTAAAACTATAGCGTATACACAATTTCTTACATGGTGAAGCATTGAAAACATCTGAGAAGCAGACCATTATTATTGATTTAGAGTGTTGTGCCCCTTTTCCGTACAAAATTGGAAACTTCAAAAACATGTTCTGAACTTTATTTAACATTACCTTTGATTCCTGTTCCATAATATCATCTATTTCTAGTATATAAACCATACAAAGACGTGCATATTTTGGTTTAGCAATGGTTTTTGACAATAATCTTTCATTTCAGGCATTTCTTGTTTTTGTTCTCTATGTAAGGAGTGCTGCAATTAATCCTGCAGATCCTGGTATTATGTTTAAATTTGATTCTGTAATGACGAATCAGCGTGATATTAGGCAGGGTGTCTCAGCCAAGAACATGCTAAGGAAAAACCATGAACAAAGCACAGGGGTACATTCCCTTTCATCAGAAGCTTCGAGAAGCCCGATACCAACACATGAATCCTCAAGAAAAGGATCAATAGAAGTAACTGGAATTACTGATATTCAGACGGAAGTCTTGAAGAGGAGAACTGAGTGCACTGCTGGAGGGATCTTATGTGCATTGTATGTCTATGAAGATTGTCGCATAAATGTGACAGCTGAGCATGAAGGCACAGGTGAAGATGCTTTGTTCTGCACATTATGCAATTCGGAGGTATTTATTTTATATTTCCCGCAAGGAATCAAGAGTTAATAATTTGTCATGTCAGGTGTGGGCTCTAAAATATAAATTGCATATAAGAATTCAAAATTCAGAGGTCTTAGACAGAGTGTAAGGATGTATTTAGTGACAACTAGCACTTAGGTAACCCACACATAAGCACACAAAACTAAATGACTAACTATGTTTTATCACAAGATGCTAGCCTTGACCGCAATTTCATGCTTAGATTTGATAATAAATAGTAGAAGAAAGCCAACCCAACTTAAGGCTAAGGTGTGACCACCATCTGTACTCTTATATGTTGTGTTCTTCGGTTCTTCCAAATATGTCAACCTTATTCGATCTTTAGGTATTAAAAGACTGGCATGTGATCAATAAGATTTCATCTATAGTATTTGGCGCAACTTTACCATATCATCTATTCTTCTCGCAAAAGTCTCTTTCATATCTTTTCTCCACATCATCTACTTGTAATCTATTCATTAGTTAATGATATACATCAGAACTTACATTTTGTGCAAATCTAGGTATCTTAATCTGTTCAGATCAGTTACAATATCTTAAATGAGAAATTGTAGTATTTATGTGGACCAAATATGACCCTACTATTGAAACTGCTAGATTGGCTTCAATCCATTTTTAAAATCATAAAGGTAAAGGGACCAAACTTTTACTGGCGTAATATCATCAATGTTCTATGAATATGGAATTATACGACATGATATATAAAATAAAGTCAGATAATAAACATTTTGTTGTAGTTTGCGAATATAAGTGAAGTATAAATGACTAATTTAATATCTTTGTAAAAGTGTTGGTAGTGAGGTGGTTTTTGCCAATTTATAAACATGTTCATATATATCATTAAAAAAGAAAAAAGTGTTTAATTTAGAGCTGGTCATGATATTGAACATAAGATTCCCGATTCACAATTATCTTCAATATGGCATGGCTTTCCTGTTACATTAATTAACAATTTCTTTAGGGTTTAACTTATTACTTCAGTTTGTAGTTTTGTTTGATAGGTTTGTTTCTTTTTGACCCCTGATGCAGGTGCGCAAATTCAGCAAACACTGCAGAAGTTGTGACAAGTGTGTGGATAGATTTGATCACCATTGTCGGGTATACCTTTCCTGATCTATGCTGAACACAAATTAGATTTCTAATAATTTGGGCCCAACGTTTAGCCCGTGAAAAAATATATCTAACTCCGGTCATTACTGAATGGTGCAGTGGCTCAACAACTGTATTGGGCGGAAAAATTACGTTACTTTTATATCTCTAATGGCGATTAGTGTTCTTTGGGTATGTTCAGATACAAACTAATAAGCATGTTGAAAACCTTTGTTTTGAATACTAACCATTTATTTCTCTGTGTCTCCACCTTCCACTTCTACAGCTAGCTTTGGAGACTGGGGTTGGCATTGCTGTTTTAGTTCGTTGCTTTGTCAGAAAGCAGAACATGGAGGCTGACATAGTTGACAGACTAGGAAAAGGTTTCTCCCGTGCCCCATTTGCAACCGTTGTGGTATGTTCATATATGGTTGGTGTATGTCTCGGCCTCTTTCTAAAACACCTTAGTCTTTATTATTATAATGAAACTGATCAAGTGTTTTGCTGTTCTATCATCTTTTAACAGGTTGTATGTACAGTAGTTTCTTTGGTAGCATGCCTACCCTTGGGTGAACTTTTGTGTTTTCACATGATACTAATTAGGAAGGTTAGTTTCGTTTTTGGTCATTGTGTTACTAATGCATCCTATGCATATTTTTGAATTGGTAGGAAACTGAGATTGCAATATGAAAGTTTCAATAATTTAAATTGCTAATGCTTCATTTCCAGATCTAGTACAGTTCAGAATATATGAATCTCCAATCACGCATTTTTTGTACAACTGAAATTGTTGTCTGAATGTGCAATGCCTGAATTTTGAAATGAGTAGTAACCTTCCGTACAGCAATAGATTGCCTTCTAAATTTTTTCAAAAAAGAACTAGAGAACAATTTTTTATCATGATCTTTAAGTTGGTTGCCTTTTAAAAATAGGGCATTACAACCTATGAGTATGTGGTGGCTACAAGGGAAAGGAGTGAGGCTCCTCCTAGAACACATGTTAACGAGCAATTTGCAAACATTTTGCATTCCCCAACTGGATCTGCTACTCCCGCCTACAATGGTGGAAGTTCTCTAGGTCGTCACTACAAGGGGGCATGGTGCACTCCTCCTAGATTATTAGTGGATTATCAGGTATTTGGCTAACTGGATTGTATGTAAAACTTCATTTAGCTGATTTTATATGATTACAACAATATCTTGATTTTCCAACTTCCACTCAGTTCTTTCACAGAATATAGTTCTAAGCTTAATTTCTTGAAAGAAAATGCTCAATGGTAAAATCTGCACCCACCATTCTTAAAACATGAGAAATAATTTGATGGTATGCTCCTCTGTCACCCAAGAATGAATGATCTCATAGTACTTAAAATGCGCTCTTCAGTTTCTAGAGGAGATTATTTTTTAGTTTAGAAATCTTGAAATTCATTTGGCAGGTTCATCGTCTGTTGGAAATTGAAATACTTATCCATATAAAGGGGAAAAATATGTGTGTTTATGTGTGTGCGTATGTATGTGTTTCTCCGCTTAAATCTGTATCCTATGTATTCTTACTTGTCTAAATATTAGTAATAGATACTCTTTTTTTGTAGAAGAAAGAATTTCATCTGAGATTTCATAAAACTTGTATACCCTAGAGACCTGATTACTTGATTAAAATTAGATGAAATAATGTTATTTATTAATTATTTTGTTTCGAAACAGTCTCTAAAAATTCATTTCTTCAATCTTTATTTTTCTTTCGAGAATTAAATTCAGTTCCTACAGTTTCAGATTAAGTTTAGAATTTTAAATTGCCGGTGTTAGTTGATGGATTGGTACATATAGCTGAAAGCCCAGCTGCTTTTGATTCTTCAAGTTTTATTTTACTGTAGAGTTTCTGTTCTTTCATATGCAAAATCAAGTTGTAAACGTCATATTCAAGTCTGTGTGCAATCTTTTCTAAAACTTGAATATATCAGGAAGAAGTTGCACCTCAAATTGATCCTGGAATAATAGCATCAACAGTCAATCAGGAAGCAGTGAGATGTACAGAAAAGGGAAACAAGATGCTCAAAAAGTCTGTTCGAATTAGTGCTTGGAAGCTCGCGAAACTGGATCCAAATAAGGCTGTAAAAGTAGCAGCAAAAGCGAGGGCATCCTCTTCTGTACTACGTCCTGTAAATAACAATGGTTTGGCAGATGCTGAACAGAGCTCCAGTGATGTGAGTTTGAGAAGTAGTTTCAGTGTTGACATTGGACCAAATAAAGACACTAATGATGTTGTTTTATCTTCTTCACGGAACTCTTTCCCTCCGAGCCAAGGTTGCAGGGATGAGTATGAAACAGGCATTCAGATTTCGAGGAGCTTCAGTAGTCCGGGTCATGTTCACGAGTATGCTTTAAGCCCTATCCCAAAAGCACATGACTTGAGCTCCAACTATAATGACCAGCCTTCATCTTTGAAAACCACTTTTGCAAGCAACAATAGTCCATTAGTCCATAATTCTGTAGGAGTTGATGAACAATTTACACAAAACGATAGTACTGATCCGCCTCTGACATCTCCTTCTCTAGCTTCTGGTCAAACTCAGTCAACTTCTCTGAACAGAGACATCAAAAAGATGTCTCTTGTGTGGGACAAAGAAGCAGGAAGATATGTATCGGTGATTGTACCAGCTACAGACACTCAGACCGGATCATCTTTGCAGATAGGATCAGAAAACTCTAACGTAGGATCTGGAAATCATGATAGACATTCTGCGTTCCCACTTCAAGAACCTCCGCCTCCTAGGGGTAAGCCTGATATCGAGAAATCAGAAAAGCCTAATATTGAGAAATCAGAAAAGCCTACATACTCCAGAGAATCGATTTTCTTTGAGGGTCCTTTTTTCAATCATCCCATCAGAAATAGTATAAAAAATAAAATGGGTTCAGGTTCACACGACAGCCAAGTCAGGCCACTTTGGAAGTCTCCTTCAGAATCCAAAAGCCAGGCATCCTCAGAAGACCCTCATGTCTTCATACCAAGAGGTTCATAGCAGATATTTCATTTATCAGACCTGGTCCAGAGTAGTTAACTTGTACTTTTACACAGGATCCCTGGCAGTAATGTAATTTTAAAATGCCATGTTTTGGAGCTGATATTTACATATGCAACGGAGCTCAAGAAAACATCAAGATGATTAATTGTGAGTGCAACCCTCCCAAAATGTGGTTGTCCGAAGCAGTTTTATGATGGTTGTAACTGAGTTTATGGGGTTTGTTGCTGCTGGGATAGAATATATTTAGTCTCTTGTACAGCTGAACTGA
This sequence comes from Apium graveolens, assembly GCF_009905375.1. Lineage (NCBI taxonomy): Eukaryota > Viridiplantae > Streptophyta > Magnoliopsida > Apiales > Apiaceae > Apium > Apium graveolens. The sequence continues at coordinate 15,837,562 of NC_133649.1, read as the reverse complement.
TACATATATTCAAACGAATTCTCGGAGTTGCCCGTAAACCATTGGCTTTTAGTTTTAAATTTTGCAATGTAATTCTTTGTATTAGACGGACTAAGCACAATATACCATCGTCATAAAGCCTACTTAAATCCGAACTGTTTTACGCCTTCCGAAAGTAAAATCATCGTATTTATAATACCTAAATCAGTCAAACAAATACAGTTTACTCCACCCCTGAGTGTACGAAAGTTTGAGAACAAATACAAATTCCTCACTCTTTGTTAAAATGGAGAGATTCCGTGGGTTACATTTGATACGTTTGTCATTTTCTCGTGTATATATTAAAATTAAATCTCAGTGTGACCCTTGGACCCTCCTGCATGGCCCAAATGTTTACAGATCTGATACTACTCTGTCAGTCTTTTTTTCTCTTAGCGAGTTTGTCCTTCCTTCCATTTATTTGTTTTACTAAATTTTTATTTATCTAATCATAATTTTAATATATGTGTATGAATATATATACTAATTATAGATATTATAATAAAAATATTAAAATAAGTTGGAAGGAGACGTGATGGTAGTTTAGCAAGATGAGTTGTGATCATGGTTTAGCGGGATAAGAAAATTATGTCTAGTAGTTTAATAGTTATATAACACTATTTATTTTTATTTTCAATAACCCAAATAAAGAGATAATCGTTTAAATAAATTAAACCCAATTCTGATTATTATAGTTTTATATAGTTTATTTTTAGTGTTCTAAAAATTGACAATTAATCGGGATTCATCGGTGATTAATCGATGTTTGGTAGAATATTAAATTGCTTAGGTGAAAATTGGGTCAGAGATCACTTTTTACGAAAATCAACCAAAAATCGGTAAAAATCGGATTAATCGGTCAAAAATCAGGTTAATTGGTCAAAAATTGACATTTTTGGTAAAAAATTAAAAAAAAATATGTATTTGTATAAAATATAAGAAAAATAATAATCTTATATACATATTTACTATTTTAAATAGTTAAATAATAAATTTTCTTAAATTTTCATCTCAAATTTACCTCAATTCATAAATTAGATCTTAAAAATTATATTTACTTTAATAATATTTCATATTTTAAATTTGTTTGTATAATTATTTTCAAAAATTATATATGGATAATCAAAATAGTAAAATTATTACATGTATTATAATTTTTATATAATTTAATATTAAATTAATTTTAATTAATGACCGATTAATTATCAGATTAACCGGGAGGGTCCGGTTCACTAAATTACCCGAAATATAAATTAAAGTATTATATATATTTTATATAGTTTTTATAATATTAACATACGGTGCTATAATGAATATCTCATTTAAGAAAACTTTATAATTTTTTTATCATATATTGGGAGGACATAGGTTGGCAATTTTATTATATAATATAATACATGAATAGGAGACAAAATTATACGAATAATTAATTTGTAGGTGCGAAAATTTGGTAACTAACATGAAAACGCAAAAATACGAATATAATTAATGTTGTGTTTGATTTTCAAATAATATTTGATATAGAACGAAGAAACACGTAATAAATGTAAAATCAATTTAAAAAAATCTAATATAGTTCATATAATTTATATATCTTATTTTATACTAAATAATAACAAAGACGATTGTTAAATTCCTGTATAATTTATATAAATATTAAATGTACTATATTTGACGACAGACTATACTAAACTATTTGATTATGTATTTCATTTTCAAATATTTGATGCTTTTATTTCAAACATTTGATACTTTATATATAGGATAGCATTCCATGTATGACCTTTTATATAAAAAATTGTGGATAACCATCATTTAAAAAATATATAATTTATTTTATTTTTCATCATATATAATTATAAATTTTAATTATCAAGTTAAAAATCGAATTTACACAATTTTTTTATTTAAAAAATTATTGAAATTAATGAAAAAGTTTAAATTGGTTTCATAACATTAAAATAACACTTTAAAAAAAATTCATTGTAGAATCAAATTTAAAATCAAGTAATTTTTATCAAATTTTAATTGTTAAATTTTATTATATTGAAATTTAATTATTATTCTAGATTAGTATCGAATTATATATTTTTTGAATTTATTTTATAATTTGTGATAAAATTTTATAATAAAATCATCAACGGTTCTCCATGTAAGATGGTTCTCCTTTATATATATAATTAGTAAAAATGGTTATTCACTGAATAAAAGTATTTATATATATAATTCATGTACAAGTGTGTATTAAACGGATAAATACGAATATATTTTCATGTTAATTTCAACTTCAATTAAATGATACACCAATATAAATCGGCCGGAGTATGATTTTAAAACACGAAAGGACACATGTACAACTCATTATCATGTCTAGACAGTTAAAATATGAACAAGACCGGTTTTAAAAGATAGTTAAATTTATTAGATGGTATAACGTGTAAACTTAAAAAAGCAATAATGACTTAATATATTTTAAGTGATAATTGAAACGTGAAAATTTAAAGTAAATATTTATTCTGTTAACTTTAATATGTATATAAATTAATAATTCTTAAATATATAAAAATAATTATTAAATTGAATGTGGGAATGATGATGTTAATATTATAAATATAAATAAATTAATATAAGTAAAATAAATAATTTAAGGAACTACATTCCCCGACTTTAATCTGCATTCAGATTTTTACAATATTTTTTAATTTATTATAACAAAGAAAATCAGTTTAAAAATAAAAATAAGCTTTAAATCCGTAACTTAAACCGAAGTCAAAAGGGTCCATAATTGGCGAAGATAAAGATGACAAAAGTATGGGTGAGTTTGGGCGACCATTTCTATGCGCATCCATTGCTTTTTAAAATTATGTATTACCAGATTAATTTATTAAAGTTTTTTGTAAGAAATAAAATAAGACAAACACGCTGTCACTTTCCTCTTGGTTTCAGTTCTCACGTTATAGCCTGCCGAGAGTCATTCATAAATCAATTTTTATGGATTACTTGTTTTTCTAACCAAATGCTTTTCTATTATCAAAAAACATGCTTTTCTCCCACCCTACTAGCCTCTATTTTCAATACATTTATATTCTTTAATGGGATATTCATGTTTCCATTTATTTGTATTATTTATTAAACCGGAAAAACAATAGCATTTTTGTTTTATTTGTCAAGGAAAAAACAGTAGTAACTAGTAATGGCAAGGAAACTACGCTGTCACTGCGGACCAATTATTATCGTTTGTAAGAAAGTGTCCAACATATATTTTAAGATGAATATAAAATATAGTTATATATATATTTTTAAAATTTTCTTTTATTGAATATAAATAGATTGTTAAACTTTTATTAAAAAAATTAATTTTTTTAAAAATATTATAAAACTATACTTTTTATTTATTTTAAAATACGTATGGCACACTCTGCTACATATTAACAATTTGGAGGGACTAAGTGAGCAGTGTCGGACCAGACAGAACACGATTGTGTGTTGGGGTAGTGTTTTAAAAGAAAACATATCATATTTGGTTATATATAGTAACAAATTACAATAATTTTATGTAAGTTGCAAATTATATATTGAATTGTCTTTTTCTTTTTCATTTATGTTGCTCAACTTTTACAAGATTCTATTTGCTTCTTGATCCAGTTTCTTATAGCCTCTGCAGTTGAACCAAACTACCAAGTTCACAAGTTCCAATATTGAAGATGGACAACTATATTGATCCCATTCAGGTACTTTCTTGCTCTGTTACTTATTCTATTTTTGTCAATAATATTTAGATTTGGAAGCATGACAAGATGTTGCATTAAAAAAGACTATGTTGCCTCAAATTTATGGTTAAAAAAACTTGTAAAAATCTGTCAATGAAATGGGAAGGTTATGTTTCAGAATATTTGTTTGTAACAGGGTAAAGATGAGGAGTCTAATTTAGATGCAGAGTTTATAAAGGTAGAGAAGGAATCTGTTTGTTCTCACAAATCATCACCTAGCAGAGATTTGTTAGAGGCCCAAGAAAAGGTTCAGGAACTTAAGCATGAATTAGTATCAGTATCTCGAGCTTTGAAGGATTCTGAATCTGAGGTTACTAGGCTAAAGGATGAAGTTTTGTTTACTAACAAGAAGCTGCAAGAAAGTGAGAAGAGTTATGATGAGCTTGAGATTAGTAATAACAAGTTACAGAAACAGATTTCTGAAGCTGAAGGGAGATCCTTGCAAGTTCAGGAGACGAAGCAAAAGGCGATGAATGATGTGCAGGAGGCTTATGATGATCTTCAACTTGAACTGGAGACTTCGAAGAAGAAGATGCTGGAAGTGAATCAGGAGCTGCAAAAATCTGAAGGCGAGGCGTTGAAGTTTGAGGAGTTGCATAGGCAAAGTGGTGTACATGCTGAGATGGAAATGAAGAAGGCGTTGGAGTTTGAGAGGTTACTTGAAATGGCGAAAGTGAGTGCCGTAGAAGTGGAAGATCAGATGGCTACATTACAAGGAGAGCTTGTGGGGCTTTATGAGAAGATTGCTGAAAATGAAAAGCTAGAAGAAGCACTAAGAGCTACTACAGCAGATCTCTCCACTGTTCAAGGGGAGTTGAAGGTTTCCAAATTACAAATATTGGATTTAGAAAAGAGGCTTCATTTGCAGGAAGACTCGGTGAATAAAGTGGCAGTATTGGAGTCTGAATTGAGCTCCTCGGCTGCACAGAAATCAGAGCTCGAGTTGCAGTTGAAGAGTGCTATGAAAAAGGAAGAGGTTCTCAATGAAAGCTTGAATATGACAACAGAAGAGAAGATAAATCTGGCAGATGCATTAAATAACACAACTGAAAAGCTTGTTGAAGCAGAAAATTCACTACAGCTCCTGCAGAGTGATCTGAATCTCACTCATCAGAAGTTAGTAAGTACTGAAAGTAATCTGGAGGCTGCTGGATTGAGAGAAATTGAGGTCTTGGAGAAGCTCAAGTTAGCTGAAGAGCTTCTTGAGAAACATCGAGACTTGGAAGTCAAACTGCAAGAGGTTATTGCCAATTTTAACAGCAAAGATTTTGAGGTGCAGGCACTTGAAGAGCAAGTGATGATTTACAAGGAACAAACAATGGAAGCAGCTGAAAGATCTGCATCTTTGAAGGAAGAATTTACTCAGATTGCAATGAAACTGGCGAATTCAGAAAGCGCCAATGAAGAACTAAAAAAAAGGGTCTCACACGCAGAAGATCAAGCCACACAATATTTCTCAGAGATTGATATGTTAGTTGAAACAAATACACAGCTCAAGAGTAAGATTAATGAGCTTCAAGAACTACTAAATTCTGAGTATGCTGAAAAGGAAGAAACATCTCAAAAACTGTCTTCTCATTTGAGCACTATCATGGAACTGAAGGATCGGCACTCGAGAGCTTCTGAGCAAGTTGACTCTCATAAGATTGAACTGGAACAGACCCTAACAAGATTAAAAGATCTGGAAAGCATGGTCAAAGAACTAGAAAGCAGGTCCAGCCATTTTGAAAAAGAGTGTGAAGGGCTAGCTGGGGTGAATTTTAATCTTACTCAAGAACTGTCAGAACATGAATCTAAACTGAATGATGTACAAACAAAACTTTCAGCAACATTATCCGATAGGGATGAAGCAACTGAACAGCTCCATGCATCACAAAAAACTATTGAAGATTTGAAACTACAGCTTGATTCCGACAGTCAGCGGTTACAGTCTCAGGTTTCTACTAGATAACAACATACTGCATACTAAGATAAACATTTTTGTTGTTCTATTTTGTGTGTGTGTCATTTTCGATATCTATAATGTTAATATGATTCTCCTGATATGCTTGCAAACACCTATAGATATCTTCAGTAATGGAGGAGAACAACTTGCTCACTGAAACACATCATAATGCTAAGGAGGAGCTGCAGACTGCGGTAATCCAACTGGAAAGACAAATAAAACAGCACATCTCAAATGAGCATGCTTTGACAACTGAGATTGAAAATTTGAAAGCTGAAGTTGCAAAAAAATCTGCACTAAGTGATCGTCTTAAAGAGCTTGAAGAACAATTAGCAATATCTGAGACTCACGTCAAAGAAGAGGTAATATTTTACCCTGCAAGAATTAATTAATCCAGAATTGATGTACAATTATCAGATACTTCAAATGAGCAGAGTTTTAAAACCTCAAAATTAGTTGGACAGTAACAACATAGTTGAAGAAATTAACCGCGATACCTCAAAATCTTGAATTTATATTTTTTTCAACTTTCAAGTCATATGCTTTCATAACAATAATTTAGGTTCCCAGATTGTTGATTATGAATGTCAGAATAATCAATAATATTCAAATTTGTACTGGTTTTTACACCACAGAAAGAGGTGAATGTACAAAAAGAAATGGAAGCGGATGCTAACAAGAAGGCAGTCTTTCTTCTTGAAAACCAAGTAAAAGAACTAGAACAAAAATTGCAGCTGGAGGACGACGCTAAAACAACTCATAAGGTTAGATTCTTTTGTAAACTTATATGCGTGTGGGCTCTGTATTTCAATAATATGTTTATCATGGCTTGCATAGCGAAGAATGTAAAACAAATCACATTAAGAAACCCTGAAAAGGGCTGGCCACAATAAACAGGAAGAGTTGCAACTTATTTACAGCTTGAAACATTGAATTATGAACCTCCTCTTTTGAGCCTCTTACGAAGTCATGTTAATGATTGTTGAAACAACACTGCAGCCGAACTCTCTGCATCCTGAGAAAGAAAGAAAGATGCTATATTAGTAATGATTAAGACTATTCTTAAAATATCGAAATAATTCTGATATTTTAGTCTTGAATTACATCTTTAAAGAATGCCATAAATATCAATTTGATATTGAAATATCACTGGGATATATTGAAGGTGCTTAATTTAGGCTCAGATTTTTTCCTGATAATGTTTAGGCTCAAGTTCTTTAAATCGCCATTAGATATTGATATGAATTATATTAATATAATATTGCATTGATTATCAAAATATCAAAGGCTGATGGTTTTCACTCCATTAAGCTAAGCACCTCTGCTACATATTGCAGGATATTGGAGCAAGTTCCATTGAGATGAAATCCAGGGACATCGGAACCACGATCTCAACTCCATCGAAAGATGGACATACAAAAAAGTTGGAAAACATTACTATGCAAAGTTCTTCTCTAGAAATACTGACCACGACCACAGAGGTTTCAACGGCCATGAACTTTAAGTTTATATTGATCGTAGCTCTTGTTTCAGTGATCATAGGTGCGATTCTTGGGAAACGATACTAAGACTCCCAACCATAGATTTTGATTTTATTCTGTTAAAGGTTTTAGAAAAAGTTGGTCAAGGTAGTAGTTTTTGTTTTATATCTTTAACAGATATTTATGTGTTAGTCGTATCAGTTTACTTTGGTTATTAATTTGGTGATTAAGAAGATGTTACGCTCGCAAGTAATGGAGCTTCTTCATCCGATTTCGATAAGCACTTTTGCGCCTGGGGTTTTAAAGCAGACAGGAGAAGAGATAATACAATATTTCTGTTAATCTTTCTCCCAAATACTTTTACTGAGAGAATGAAAAAGGATAAACACAAGTACACCTCCTAGGAAATTTCTCCTGAAAGCGAGTTTTTTGAATATCCAAAATGATTCTCAAGTTGGGTACAAAATGTTTAGTTAGCATAATTTGAATGGAGAGATATATCAAAAATGTGAAACTTGCTCGGTGGAAACATATTTGGAGTTCATTTTGAAATTACACATCCTCTGGCTCTTAGTTAAGTTGCTACTGCTTTTGTATGCTTTATACGAACATACTCACCTCCTTAAAAGCGCAGATTATATCTTACGAGAAAAGAACACCTAGGTTAGTCCAGTTATCTTGGTAATTTTCTCGTTTTATATCTTGGGAGGATTGTTTACTTGTTATAGTGCTCAAGGTTCTTGGTCTGATGATGGATACACTGTTAGTTTGGACATACTCGTCTCATTCAAATGTTGGTGAAAGCATTAGTCTTGCTAAACCTTTAGTAAATCAAAATTGTACACATACATTAAATATTCTGACTTTATGCTCATAGAATTACTTGTACTATCTTGCATTTTTACTTGGTAAATGATAGTACATGTTAAATTAAACAATTTACATAAAACTATTATTTACCTATAAATTCTCCTATATTAAATGAGCTGGAATACTAGCAATTACGTTCCAAAAGACAACGCAAGACCGACACCAGTGAAGGAAAGGATATACAGCAAGATCTATAGTGGAAAATATCTGCATACATATAATATATGGAAATTTAACTTTACTAATCATGCAGAAGACCAGTCCAAACAATATGCAAGAAGTATTTGATCCTATTTGCAGTTCATGATGAAATTTCCCCAATGTCAAAACAGATCAACTTGTTTGTCTACACAATCAAGTAAACCAACTAAAACTTCATAAAAACATGCAGGATATAGCCTGCTACAGTTCCCGCGGCTTCAACAAATCAATAACAATAATAAAACATACAACCAGCAAATATCAAACAAGTTAGTCATCAAGCACTACCACAACAATACAACAATAAAAAAAATGTAGTACAATTACCTTGTACAAAAAAGTATACAAATGACACACAAAAACAATCATATAAATTCTCCAGCCCATAAATACCCCTTTACTACGAACCCAGAATACCCCCAGCTATCAATGGCATCAACAATAATTTACTTGTTTCCCCTATTAAGTGACTCTTATATACAATAAATGATGCTAGAACCAAACATAATACAAACTACATTTGCAGACACTTATGGATGGTAATACATTCTTTTGCTTAATTCATAAACTTTAACTTTATCGGTTTACAGATGTTTCTTAATATTAGTTATCACATACAATTTCCCAAATCTAATCAAAAAGTGTTCCCTGACATGTTTTTCACTTGCAAGTTTATAATACTCATTAACTACCATACCTAATATTCTAACTTAATTCATTTTCCAGCCCGCTTCCAATCTTCTTCAAATTCTCTCACAACTTTTCACTAATCCCATCATTAATATAAAATCAGCTCATCATATCTACCAAACTGAACACAAGTAAAATCATCAAAATGCGTCCAGTATTCTTCACATTTCTTCATTATTTAACCCTCACCTAATTTCATTTCTTCACATTTCTTCCTAATACTACTCTTACCACATTTCATTTCTACAAACATTTACATACACAAGTACAATTACATACAACTAGTCATCAATTTAACATGCCAAAAACACACCTAGCATCAATCAAATTCATCATAAACATAAATCAAATGAAATATCTATGACTTAACTTCATAAGAATGAAAGAGTTACAACTAACAACCCTGATCAACGTCAAAAGATACTTTCAACAAAGAACAGCTTCCATAAATTATCACATATCCCCATCATAAAGTCCCTAATCCAAACTGCTCAACCACTTAAACTAATCAAATTCAGCTACATTTCCATTTTCCACATCAGCATCTAAATAGCAATAACAAGTAAGCATAAACATAAACAAAAACAAAAACAAGTAACACGGCAATAACTAATGATAAACCAATTCCGCATCAACAATAACAAGTAAACGTCGACATATCTTTCGCAACAAATTCAAAACTACATCGACATATAAATCCAAAACATTACACAACATTATCCAATAAAACTTAAAATCCAACACGAATTTGAAACAACACGAAACTGAAGTTTAAAACCTAAGCTTAGTAAAGAACCAACGGTTTTTCCCAGTCTTGAACCTCTCCTCAAGCTTGGCCTTGGTCGCCTTGGCAGCAGTCACCTTCTTATCCCTTGACGCAAGACAATCAGGCGTGACAACATCCTTGAGATCCACGTCCAGAGTGTACCTAGTAGGCATGATGTGATTGTAATTCACCAGCTTGATAAACGCCTTGACGCGTGACTTTTTCGCCGTCTTTTTGGCAGAGTCCTTCCGAATCACCTTTTTAGGGTACTTTGAGATGCCGGCGACGAGGCAGTGGCCGTAAGGACGGTCACGTGTGCCTTCGTCGAAGGCGCGGATGATGACGGCCTTACGGCCGGCGAAACGGCCGTTTAGGACGATGACGGCTTTGTTTGGCTTTAGAAACTTCACCATCTTTTGTTTACCTGTTTGATGTTTGCGCCGCTTCGCTCACTCTCTGTTTTGTGGCTCTCTAAACCCTAGAAAATGGTAAGGGGGATTATATAGTGTGTTGGGTTTGTTTGGGCTTTATGTTGGGCTGGGCTTGATATTCATTTACGCTTCTATTTAAGCGCGATATTGTATTTGTGTATCTCATCTTCTCACAATTCCTCGTACATCAACTTTAAATTTAAATTTTAAAATTAAAACCTAAGATCTTTTCTTCAAATTATTGAATTTTGAATGATTAGGTTACGGTTTAGTTTGAGACTATAACTATGACGTGTTTGAGATTATACTATGACGGAGCAAGATTTCTCCGAACCGTCAAAATATATCGATTTAATCTGTTCAAATCGATTTTTATGATTTATTGACAACTTGTTTTGATAAGGGATTCACATTTCAAAAATCAATTTTTAATCATGTTTCGATTTTTAATTTTAAACCAACCAAAATAACACATCCGAAGATTTAGATTAAACATTAAAATACATGTGTGGGTAATTTACTTAAAATTATAATTTATAAAATATGTAAAATATTAAACATACAAAAGTATCAATTATTTGTTGTAAAACCCGCGAATTGAACATAATCGATTTATCTGCCAAATTAAAATTAATCGGTGTAAAAATTGAATTTATTTTAATTAAGATATTATTTAATATTTTATTATAATTATTGATAGCGAATAAAATAAATCATGATTGCGTAATTAATATCGCATTAATTATACCATAATTGGGCTGACAGTTAAGCCCATTAGAAAAGACCCAAAAATCCTGTATATTAATTAATTTCGTAATTGGTTAATAATGGATAAATCAGGTGATGATAAACTTCAAATAAGGATACAATTTCTTGAAAATTGGCCTCCAAGAAATCTCATAGTATAAGGAATCAACTTCCTGCATTGTAGGACTCCAAAGTCCATTCTAATTCTGACACTTGTCCATCAAGTCTCCTAACCCTAGTACAATTCAAGGACTCCCAACATCTATACAAGGGGCCTCACCCCACAAATCAGAACTACATTTCTGACTTGATCCTTGACACGCAGCAAGGTACGTAGGCATCTTGTTAAGGCAGATTGAGTCACGAAACATTTGTGGGGAAGCATAACGACAACTATGGCGAGAACTGAAAGGAATATGTCCTAAGTCCAATCATGTATTAGGATTTAGGAATAACTTTTATGTAATCTGTTTTGATTTCATTGATATTAATAAAGACTTGTTTTGTTTTATTACGGGCTTTATCTATTTAAGTGTTTAAATAAGATATACCATAGTTTAGAGTAAAACTTTTTATGGATTATGATGAGATCATAATAGTGAGACCTAAAAAGATGATAACTCTAAACTTAAATAGTTCCCGGTCATAGGATTACTAACTGGTAATTAATAATCCGCAAAGATCGGTACATACTATGCTTGCTTCATTATGAAGGATGTCTGTTCTCATAGACATTTGTGTGGTGACACTATAGCTAGTATGTAGGTGCTTATTATAAAATAAGTTCACTGAACATGACTCGCACAGCTGAACAACTGATGGAGTTCACTCACGTGTCAGCAGTTGTTCACATAGTGATAGTTGTACAAGTATCCTCAGACTTGAGGTCATCATAGTCATCTTGTGTACACTGAACTATGCTTTGGTTTAGTTCTTAGTCTCCAGGGACAATTATTAGGGCTCTACTGGGTATAGGAATTTGTACACGAAGATAGTGTATGATCAATAAAGGATCTACCCCTTCCAGTGAAGGAAGCGAATGTTCAAGGCTGATCCACTTATGCTAGTTCAGGAATTTCTGGCCAGAGTGAATGAAATTAGAAAGGAGTTTCTAATTTGCATAGAACTACGCATAGTAAATGGTAAGCAAGTGATTAAATTAGATAGGCTTGACACGAGATCCATGCCTTGTATTTAATCGGAACATTGTAGGGTAGAAGAAGTTTATTGTACGGTAACTATTCACTGAATAGGTTCTTGGTATTCTAAGCAGTGAATTCATATTATCCGGATAGTCACGATATGCTGAGAAGTATCCCTCACGATGTAGAATAAATGTGATTAATTAATTAATCATATTTAATAAATTAGAGAATTTATATAAATAATGATAAAATAGTTTTATTATTATTTATTTCTAATACCGGCTTAATATTGAACCTACAGGGTCACACCATAAAAAGAGAATGATTTAAGGGTGGAGGAATTAATTAATAATGGCTAAATAATTATTTATTTGTGAAATAAATAATTAATTGGCAAATTTAATAATTGATTAAATGAGATTTAATTGATTATAAATTAATTAAGAAAAGTTCTTAATATTATTAATTAAAGGATTTATTTTTTGGAAATTAAATCAAGAGAGACAATTATTTCTAAAGTGTTTAGAAAAATGATTAATGATTAAAAGGTGTTTTAATTATTAATGAGAATAATAAATGGGATAATAATAATAATATTTATGGGAAAATTTCAGCTGAAAATTTTGCCTATAAATACACTATTATAGACCCTAATTTTATTCTAACCCGAAAACCCAAAAAGTTTGGAAAACCCAATTCTCCCCACCTCCTTCTTCCTCCTTAACATCGTTTTCTTGGTAGATACCGGTGGAGTGCTTCACACTTGAGGAGCAACTGCTAAGGATCTCTGATCGTTGTCTCTGAATTAATTTAAAAGGTTAGATTCGATCCCTCGAATTTTTATTCATGATCTGTATGCTTTTATTTGGATTTTATATGTGTAAAAGTGTTTTGTCATGCCCCCGCTGCGTTAAAAATCCAACATTGGTATCAAAGCATAGGTTGTATGCATATAGATCTGTGGTAAAAATTTCAGAATTTTATGTGCTTGTATGAATTAATTATGATTTTTACAAGTTATATCATGGATTAATTTTGTCTGATGAGAAATCGTTTCTCAGAATAATTTTGAATGTTGATCTAGGTTCTACAAGTGTTGTAGATCGTCTGGGTATTTTTTTCATAATTTTATGATGTATAGATTTTTTATTATGAATTTTTGAAGTTCTTACAATTAAATTCGTAATTAAATAATCATATATATATATTAATTGTTAGTAAGTATATATATAAATCTGCTGTACTTCTGCTGTTGCTGTCTGTGCTGCACGGGGAAAAGACAGAGGGAACATGTCTGGCGGCACGAAATTCCATGGGCGGCGGCTGCTGAAAAAGAATAAAAAAAAATAGAGGTGTCACGCATTCCGGGAATGCGTTACACACCTGTGGCGCATTCACGGAATGCGTTACACCCTTTAATGGCTTAAAAGGGGTGTAACGCATCACCGGAATGCGTTACAGGGCTTGTAACGCGTTTCTGTAATGCGTTACAACCCGTCTGTTGATTTTAAAATTGATTTTCTGGGAGTTTCGTAACTCCGTTTTAGGCGTGCAATATACCGTTGGATTCGTTTTTTCGAGACGGATCTAATGGAGTGATCAATTTTAGTTTATATAAAAGTTTTGAACTGTTTATATTCCATGAAGTGTTTTAAAGTTGTTTTTGATCGTTTGAATTGATTTTAAATGCTTCATGTGATACATAGAGATGTATAATGCTTAGACTAATGTGCTAGATGATGTAACATACCTACCTTGATATTTATTCATGTTGATATATGTGATATATGCTTAGTTTATCATGCGATGATAGATTTAGGTGAACTTAAATAAACATAAGGCGTTTGTTAGACAACCTAGTATAGTGAAATTGTTTCATAACCTTAGTAATGATATTATGAATACAATCATGCGATTCTTGTGTTTATAAAACACATAATTGAATATGAATTTTTGATATGAGAGAAAAGATGATTCTATCAACAACAGATTTCTATCTGTAAGAAAGGGTTATTAAGTGACGCCTCTTGACAATGCTCCACCCGATCTGGGAATCATCTGATTATTGATTATTGATTTGAAATATTTAATTTAAAAGGAAGAATTTCTTTATAATATGATTATGATTGTAACGTAATATAATCTCTCTAAAATTAAATAATATCAGGTAGTAATTGGCCAATGATACAACGGGCTTGTGTCGGTCATAGCCTTCCAACATGGTAGAAAGTAGTTCTTATTTTTGAATCATTGTCGTTTCGTGCCACAGCCGAGGGCTTTGATTTCGAAATAAGAAATACTTGTCTATTACATAGAGATGTGTACATTGAATAAGAATCTAAAGGTCGTTACGTGCCAGAGCCGTGGGCCTTTGGGGACTGATTCAATTGTACGGAATGTTGGGTTAGATCTGACTTAGAATATTGAGTTTGTCGTGCCACAGCCGTGACTCAATTATTCAAGAGGCTAAAGTTTGATTAGGGAATAACATAAGATGTAATTGACAAGAGTTGTCTGCCTATTGAACATTACATGGCGTTTCGTGCCACAGCCGGGGTTGTGTAATGGAATGTAGGATCCCTATTCCCACTAGCATTATGAATGCTTAATTTTTCACGTAAAGGGTTGAATAAATTAGAAAAACTAGTGGGAGCCACTTATGAATAAAGACCCGATTCATATAGTGTTTTTAAAATGAAATCGAATATTTGCTAAGTGTTGTTATGTGTTTATCATTTACAGATTTACAATATACATTATGTCTTCTGCACTATCACTCAGGAGCATACTAGATGCTCATAAATTGACTGGTCCTAATTATGCTGACTGGCTTCGAAACTTGAGAATTGTTCTCAGGATTGAGAAGCTGGAATACGTGATTGACTCACCTAAGTCTACTGAACCTGCGAGTGATGCACATAATGATGAACATGTTGTGTATCGTAAGTGGATAGATGATGCAAATGTTGCTCAATGCATCATGCTAGCTTCCATGAACATTGAGCTACAGAAACAACATGAGCATATGGATGCTCACACTATCCTCATGCATCTACAAGAGTTGTATGATGTGGCAGGGAGAACAGCTCGATATGAGATATCGAAGGAGCTGTTCGGTTGTAGGATGTCTGAGGGATCATCTGTAAATGACCATGTACTTAAGATGATCAATTTGATTGAACGTCTTGGACAACTTGGTTTTACCATGGATGGGGAGCTGAGCCAAGACTTGGTCTTGCAATCGCTTCCGAGTTCGTTCTCGCAGTTTGTTGTGAACTTTCACATGAATAAGTTGGATGTCAGCCTGCCTGAACTCCACAACATGTTGAAGACTGCGGAATCAAATTTTCCCCCTAAGAAGATTTCTGTTCTTCTAATTGGTGAAGGTTCCAATCCTAAGAAAAGGAAGAGGAACTCTTCCAAGAAGAAGAAAGTAGGTGAGAAAACGCCGGTTCCACCAAAAGCTGAAGACCCCAAGAGCAAAGTTGTTTGCTTTCACTGTAACAAGGTGGGGCACTAGAAGAGGAACTGCAAGGTTTACCTTGCAGAATTGAAGAAGAAGGGTAGTGAGACTACCGCTTCTGATTCAGGTATGTTCATGATAGAAGTGAATATGTCATTAAATCAAATTTTTACTTGGGTATTAGATACCACCCGTGGTTCTCAAATCTGCAATTGTTGCAGGGACCAAGGAGAAGTAGGACTCTTGAGGAAGATGAGGTGATTCTACTGATGGAAATGGAGCAAGAGTTGCTGCTGAAGATGTAGAATCATTTCATTTACATAGGCCTACGGGCAAGACTATTGTTTGAAATAATTGTTATTTTGTTCCCTCGATTGTGAGGAATATTATTTCTATTCCCATGTTAGACTTGGATGGATTTTCATTTATTATTGAGAATAATGAATGTTCTATTCTTAGAGATAATATTCTTTATGGACGTGGTGCTTTAAATAATGGTCTGTATATATGTGACATAATTTACTTCAGATTGAACAAACTAATAAAAGAAAAGGGATGATGAAAATCTCACTTCGTTGTGGCACTGCAGTCTCCATTTAGTAGACATGGAGAGAGGTCTGCAAATTTGCTAGATATGGTACACACAGATGTATGTGGACCAATGTCTACGCAAGCCATGGGTGGATTTTCATACTTCATTACTTTCATGGATAATAGATCTAGATTCAGATATGTGTTTGATGAAACACAAGTCTGAAGCCTTTGAAAAGTTCAAAGAGTATAAGTATGAAGTGGAAAAACAAACCAAACATAGTATTATAATTCTTCGATTAGATCGAGGTGGTGAATACTTTAATGGAGTGTTTCTAGATTATCTCAAAGTAAATGGTATAGTCTCCCAGTGGACTCCTCCTGATTGGTATCTGAAAGGAGAAATCGAACTTTGTTAGACATAGTTCGGTCCATGATGAGCTATGCAAATCTTCCAGTATTCCTATGGGGTTATGCATTGGAAACCTCAGCATATTTACTGAATAAGGTGCTTTCCAAATCTGTTCCTCAAACTCCGTATGAGATATGGAAAGAAAGGAAACCGAGTCTTAAACACGTTAAGATTTGGGGATGTCCAGCTTATGTCAAGTAAGTTGACCCAGATAAGCTGGAATATCGATCCGTAAAATGTAGTTTTGTGGGATATCCTAAAGAGACTTTAGGGTATTAATTTTACACCGATCATCGGGTGTTTGTATCCAGACATGCTACCTTCTTGGAAAAGGAGTTTATCCTTGAAGGAAACAGTGGGAGCAAAATTGAACTTGATGAAGTTCAAGAAGCACAAACTACTATGGATCAAGTGGAAACACCTGTTCTGACTGAACAACCTTTTGTGGAACAGCCCATTCATAGGTCAGGGAGAGTGTCTCGCCAACCTGAGAGGTATTATGGCCTTATCATTGAGAATGACAATGAGTTGTCGATTATTGATGATGACGACCCTGTGACCTATAATGAGACTATGAGTAGTGTTGACTCAGAGAAATGGCATAGTGCCATGAAATCCAGAATGGAATCTATGTATACGGTATACAAAAGATAGATTATAGCATATGGCCAGGTAGAGACCTATAAGGCCATGCTTGTGGCAAATGATTCAAACAAAGGCAATGGATTGACTTTGATGAAACCTTTAACTTGTAGCCCTGTTAAAATCAGTTCGGATTTTGCTTGCGATTGCTGCTTACTACGACTATGAGATCTGGCAATTAGCCAGATGGTTTTCTTTCTAAGGGAAATGAAAACCTAGTGTGTAAGCTACTGCGAACAATATGTGGTTTAAAGCAAGCTTCTCGAAAAATGGAACATTCGTTTTGATGAGACAATCAAAGAGTTTGATTTTATCAAAAACAAAGATGAACCATGGGTCTACAAAAGGGTTAGTGGGAGCGCGGTAACATTTCTTGTATTGTATTAGAGTTGACACACATAACAACATAGCAGACCCACTCACAAAGCTACTTTATGAAAGTCACTTTGATCGTCATAAAGACAAGATGGGTATTAGATACCAGAATGATTGGCTTTAGTACAAGTGGGAGATTGAAAGGAATATGTCCTAAGTCCAATCATGTATTAGGATTTAGGAATAACTTTTATGTAATCTGTTTTGATTTCATTGATATTAATAAAGACTTGTTTTGTTTTATTACGGGCTTTATTTATTTAAGTGTTTAAATAAGATATACCATAGTTTAGAGTAAAACTTTTTATGGATTATGATGAGATCATAATAGTGAGACCTAAAAAGATGATAACTCTAAACTTAAATAGTTCTTGGTCATAGGATTACTAACTGGTAATTAATAATCCGTAAAGATCGGTACATACTATGCTTGCTTCATTATGAAGGATGTCTGTTCTCATAGACATTTGTGTGGTGACACTATAGCTAGTATGTAGGTGCTTATTATAAAATAAGTTCACTGAACATGACTCGCACAGCTGAAAAACTGATGGAGTTCACTCACGTGTCAGCAGTTGTTCATATAGTGATAGTTGTACAAGTATCCTTAGACTTGAGGTCATCATAGTCATCTTGTGTACACTGAACTATGCTTTGGTTTAGTTCTTAGTCTCCAGGGACAATTATTAGGGCTCTACTGGGTATAGGAATTTGTACACGAAGATAGTGTATGATCGATAAAGGATCTACCCCTTCCAGTGAAGGAAGCGAATGTTCAAGGCTGATCCACTTATGCTAGTTCAGGAATCTCTGGCCAGAGTGAATGAAATTAGAAAGGAGTTTCTAATTTGCATAGAACTACGCATAGTAAATGGTAAGCAAGTGATTGAATTAGATAGGCTTGACACGAGATCCATGCCTTGTATTTAATCGGAACATTGTAGGGTAGAAGGAGTTTATTGTACGGTAACTAGTCACTGAATAGATTCTTGGTATTCTAAGCAGTGAATTCATATTATCCGGATAGTCGCGATATGCTGAGAAGTATCCCTCACGATGTAGAATAAATGTGATTAATTAATTAATTATATTTAATAAATTAGAGAATTTATATAAATAATGATAAAATAGTTTTATTATTATTTATTTCTACTACCGGCTTAATATTGAACCTACAGGGTCACACCATAAAAAGAGAATGATTTAAGGGTGGAGGAATTAATTAATAATGGCTAAATAATTATTTATTTGTGAAATAAATAATTAATTGGCAAATTTAATAATTGATTAAATGAAATTTAATTGATTATAAATTAATTAAGAAAAGTTCTTAATATTATTAATTAAAGGATTTAATTTTTGGAAATTAAATCATGAGAGAGAATTATTTCTAAAGTGTTTAGAAAAAAGATTAATGATTAAAAGGGGTTTTAATTATTAATGAGAATAATAAATGGGATATTAATAATAATAATATTTATGGGAAAATTTCAGCTGAAAATTTTGCCTATAAATACACTATTATAGACCCTAATTTTATTCTAACCCGAAAACCCAAAAAGTTTGGAAAACCCAATTCTCTCCACCTCCTTCCTCCTCCTTAACATCGTTTTCTTGGTGGATACTGGTGATAAGTGGCATTTTATACCACTTAGAACGTCTTAAAATGGCTTAAATTGGTGTCTTGAAATCAAGTATTTTGTGTATTTGATGCGTTTTTCTAGTGTTTATGCATTTCAGGGTATTAGTTGCATTTCGGGGGAGGAATCATCAAGAATAAGCCTTGGCATGTGTTCACCATTGCGAGAGGAAAGGAATGGGCAGATTACGGCGAAGAAACGGAGCAAACCTGGATTTTTTCCAGTAGAGGCCTGCGCGCCCGCGCAACAATGCTGAGCGGCCGCGCAGCAACCTGCGCGCCCGCGCAGCTATGCTGAGCGGCCGCGCAGGGTCGGGGAAAAAGATAAATTATTTTAGACTTCTACTTCTGTTTGACTTCCAACTTCTATGTAATCTGAGTTTTATGGGACTATTATATAGGTAGATTTGAGACGTTTTCACAGAGAGTATTAAGGGGATTATGTTTTAGATTGTGTTTTACGCAAGAAGCGAAGGAGATAAGGAAGAAGACCGATTTAGCACACCGCAACGAAGATGAAGCATATTTTCTTGTGATTCTTGTGTCGTTGTAACGTTGGATGCTAGTTTTCTTGCTTTGACTTATTTACTCTTGTGACGTACTCTGTTTTAATATAATTAGTTTAGTTATTATTTTCTTGTGTTTGTTTGTCATGATTTCATATGAACCCATGATGGCGATAAGTTCTATTATGGGCTAATCGTGATCATAGGGTTGCAACGGATTTATTATGGAGTTCTTTAGTTAATGGTTTAATACTTTAGTGTGTGATGATTGCATGATATCTAGTATTGGTTGTGCGTATTCGTCTTATGTGCGTCGCGAACATATAAGATAGGGTGTTAATCTCTTGTGAAGCGACGGTGGATCTTGAGATTTAGAACTTGCCATGCTAGCATAGGTTCATGTACGTTGAGCATGATTAGTGGGTAACTCTAACAGTTTTATTTGCCCTATGTAATCAAAAGGAATAACTTGAGCTTAAATCGTTGTGTTGTCAATTTCTGTAGACATATAGGAACTCAACATAATTGATGACTATTCAACTTCTATCTTAATTGTGGATGCTTGGTAGAATGGTATTAGTACAATGAAAGTTGGCTTTTATCAGTTTTGTGTTATTCGATTAATATCATCACTGTCACATGCTAAAGGTAATAACAATGGCTATAGAAGGAAGTAATAATGAAGTTGTGATCTCATGAGTGTTTTATTATTGATAAATTGAAGTGTTAGTTAAGTGGTTAATTAAGTAGTTAATTATAGTTAATATTTAATCAACAATTTTAAGTGTTATTATCTTAACATTGAGAAGTAATCATACATTGGTGAGTGAGTTTAATTAGACAATAATTTAGTCTGAGTCTCTGAGGGAACGAACTAGAAAATATTCTATATTACTTGCGAACGCGTATACTTGCGTGAATATTAGCGCGTGTTTTCGCCCACCTAATTCTGTGAAAGGAATCCGTAGTTTTCTTGGTCATGCGGGTTTTTATCGGCGATTCATCAAGGACTTTTCAAAGATATCTAAGCCGTTGTGCAATTTGCTTGAGAAAGATGTGCCGTTCAAATTTGATGATGAATGCTTGGCAGCATTCGAGACTCTCAAGAAGAGTTTGATCACTGCACCAGTTATTACAGCACCAGATTGGACAGAACCGTTTGAGATGATGTGTGATGCGAGTGATTATGCGGTAGGTGCAGTTCTGGGACAGCGCAAGAAAAATCTCTTCCATGTGGTCTACTATGCGAGTAAGACTTTAAATGGTGCCCAATTGAACTACACCACTACTGAGAAGGAGCTTTTGGCTATAGTCTTTGGTTTTGAGAAATTTCGATCTTATCTGCTTGGCACGAAAGTAACAGTATTCACTGATCATGCAGCTATTCGCTATCTGGTTTCTAAGAAGGATTCGAAGCCGAGACTCATTTGTTGGGTGCTTTTACTTCAGGTGTTTGAGTTAGAGATCAAAGATAGAAAAGGTACTGAGAATCAAGTAGCTGACCATCTCTCTAGGTTGGAGAATCCCGATTCTACTTCACAAGATAGGACGTTAATCAATGAATCTTTTCCGGATGAGCAGTTGTTTGCAATTCAGGAGGAAGAACCATGGTTTGCAGATATTGTAAACTATCTCGTCAGCAATATAATGCCTCTTAATTTGACATCCGCTCAAAAGAAGAAGTTTCTGCATGAGGTGAAGTGGTATATGTGGGATGAACCATATTTGTTTAGACAGGGAGCTGACCAGATCATCAGGAGATGTATCCCGTTCTGTGAGACGGAGGGGATATTACGAGACTGCCATTCCACGGTTTATGGTGGACACTATGGAGGTGAGAAGACGGCAGCTCGTATTCTGCAAGCAGGTTTTTTCTGGCCTACTTTGTTCAAGGATGCTCATCAGTTTGTTTTAAGGTGTGATCGTTACCAAAGAGTGGGAAATTTGTCAAGAAAGGATGAGATGCCATTAAATGTGATGCTTGAAGTCGAGGTCTTTGATGTATGGGGAATCGATTTCATGGGGCCTTTTATCTCGTCTTGCAATAATCAGTACATCTTGCTGGCAGTCGATTATGTCTCAAAATGGGTCGAAGTTAAAGCTTTACCGACAAATGATGCAAAGGCAGTGCTAAATTTTCTTCATAAGCAAATTTTCACAAGGTTTGGAACACCTCGGGTAATCATAAGTGATGAAGGATCGCATTTTTGCAACCGTAAGTTCACTTCTATGATGCAGCGTTATAATGTGAATCATCGAGTAGCTACTACCTATCATCCACAAATAAATGGTCAAGCGGAAGTGTCTAACAGAGAGATAAAGCGTATTCTAGAGAAGGTTGTTTGTCCGTCAAGGAAGGATTGGTCTTTAAAGCTCGATGAAGCTGTTTGGGCTTACAGAACAGCATACAAAACTCCACTTCGGATGTCACCGTTTCAGTTGGTGTACGGTAAGGGATGTCATCTACCGGCGGAGCTTGAGCATAAGGCCTACTGGGCATTGAAGAAATTGAAGTCGGATTTAGATGCAGCTGGTAAGAAAAGAATGCTTCAGCTTAATGAACTTGATGAATTTCGACTTCAAGCGTACGAGAATAACAAAATGTATAAGGAAAAGGTGAAGAGGTGGCACGATAGGAAGCTATATCCTAAGTTATTTGTGCCAGGGCAACAAGTTCTTTTATTCAACTCTCGGCTCCGACTTTTTCCTGGGAAGTTGAAATCAAGGTGGTCTGGACCTTTTATTGTCAAAACTGTGTTTCCACATGGAGCGGTGGAAATTTTTGAGAATGATTCGGACCAAGCATTCAAGGTTAACGGTCAGCGGTTAAAGCACTACTATGGGGACATGGCAAACCGAGAGGTGGTTAGTGCCATTTTGTTGACTACTTGAGAAAGGTACGGAACGTCAAGCTAATGACGAAAAAGAAGCGCTGCGTGGGAGGCAACCCATGAATTGTTGTTACAGGAACTCTTAGAAGTTAATAACCTATCCAAAAACAAAAAAAAATCAAAAAACAGGGGCTGAATTTTTTTTTTCCAGACACCCTCTGCGCGCCCGCGCAGCTATGCTGAGCGGCCGCGCAGGGGTCGAGTTCCAGAAAATTTTTTACAGTTCAGAAAAAAAAAAACAAAACAAAAACACAAAAACAATTTTAGCCCATAAACCCACGAATTGTTCCCACTACCCCATCATTTTATCCCTTAATTCCCAAACCCTAATCTAATCCACACCCTATATATACATACACCTATCCTACATATCTCCCACAAAACTTCCTACACTTAAACCCTCTCACAAACATCAAAAATCAGTTCTTACACACTTTTATTCACGAATCAATGGCACCCAAGAGAGCACGCACTATTGACAGCAGCAACACAGTTCCTACTGCTGATTCATCGAGGGGTACTGCTGCAAGGCCTCGGTTAACTGACAGAGCTGCGGAGGAGGAGTACACTAGGCTGTTGGGGAAGCCGATTCTGAAGGAGAGGGGGTTTTTACCATCAGGGAGGGATGGTGAGTTGTTGCCCATGATTGCAGAGAAGGGGTGGATAGCTTTTTGTGAGTCACCCGAAGCAGTACCGATGAGCGTTGTTCGCGAGTTCTACGCGAACGCGAAGGCTGAAAGGAATGGGTTTTCTGTGGTCCGTGGGCTGACAGTTGATTATCATCCTGCGGTGATTCGCCGTGTGATTGGACAGCGAGAGAGGAAGCCCGAGGAGGAGAACTGGAATGAAAAGACTGCTGAGGATTTTGACTTGGATTTGATTTGTGCGACTCTCTATCGACCGGGCACAGTTTGGACCCGCAGTCCAGGCAATAATGAGTATCGTCACTTTCCGGCGATCGCCATGAACAGGTATGCCCGTGCATGGAATGCATTTATTTGTGCTAATATTTTGCCTTCTTCGCATGCACACGAGGTCACAGTTGAGAGAGCACAGCTGTTGTGGGGAATTCTGAATGAGGAGTACTATGTGGACCTTGGTGAGTTTATCTACCAAGGAATTCTGAAGTTTTTGAGGGGAGCAAAGCATATGAACATCCCTTATGCATCTACGGTTACGAAGCTATGCCGAGCAGTGGGAGTGAACTGGCCGGCTCATGAGCAGTTGCAGTTGCCAGCAGCTCCGATTGATTCTGGCACTCTGAATGGGATGCAGGAGTGGACCGGTGGTGAGCCTGAGGAGCATGGGCTGGGTTATCGTCTTCCAGGAGGGCGTCCAGCACGAGGTGCTACTATGGCTAGGCCAGGGCGTGGTGAGGCTGGTTCTTCGAGAGCTCAGGAGGGTGCTGGGATGGGTGATGCCCAGTATAGGAGGCTTTCACGGTGGATGGATGCCATGTATGAGACGCAGAGCAGGTTTGCTCAGGAGCTCACCCTTGCGTTAGGGACTGCTTTTCGAGGCCTTGGAGCTGATATCCAGTGGCCAGTTTTTGGTGAGGACTCTGCATACCCACCGCCTGATACTCCACCCACTGAGGGTGATGATGATGATGACTCCGAGTAGGTATACCCTGTGTTCCTTTCTACTACTTTCACTGAGGACAGTGAAGATTTTTAGTTTGGGGGTGGTAGTTAAGGAATATTGTGTGTGTCATTTAGTTGCATATTCATGATAGTTTAGTTCATATAGTTGCATAATTTATGCCATTTAGTTTTTTTTTTATGAATGTCATGTAGCTCATGCATTTACCATGATCCCTTTTGCAATAAGTTATCGACTGAATTGTGATATTGATGCGAGTGTAGTGATAGCATTAAAGTGATATTAAGTTGTGTAGGTTGATATGCATGCTAGAAATAATTGTAAGTCCACTAAGTCTTAAAGAATGCGTAAGGGCTAGATTGTTGTTATGATTTGGTTGTTT
Organism: Apium graveolens; assembly: GCF_009905375.1. Lineage (NCBI taxonomy): Eukaryota > Viridiplantae > Streptophyta > Magnoliopsida > Apiales > Apiaceae > Apium > Apium graveolens. The sequence continues at coordinate 15,813,055 of NC_133649.1, read as the reverse complement.
TCAAGGTCAATATACTTATTATGCTTAGAATTTGATTATAGGTTCTTAGTGATAAAGACATGAAAAAAGAAAAAATTTTGGAGAAAAAATATGGAAGTTGTTGCTAGTTGTGGCTAGGCGTCAAATGGCTAGTAGCCGGCTCGCATATGTTGCGAGTAGTCTAGGGTTGAGCAAGATGGAGCGAAACGCACTTGCTCAGAAGTTATTAAAAAAAAAAAAATTGCATAATTGATCAAGAGTGGGCTCTTTGGTATTCGAGTTATTAAGTTCTTAGGGGACTTTGTGCCTAGCGACCTAAGGCTTTTAGAGTCTGGGATCCGCTAACCTAACGCTCGTTACATGGATACCATTGTATAAGTCTTTTGTGGACCTCACTCATTGCACGGTCAAATAAGCATTTGAGTTGTAAATAAAAAGCACGATTCCGTAGTAAGCTCCAGAATTCTTGTAGTGTTGTATATCACTTTGTGCCTAGAATTTTTATTCTTTGTATAATCGTAGGATTGCCTTGAGGATAGTCTAGTCATAATAATTGGTCTAGTTCCGAAGCATATCTGTTAAGCATTTGCACACACCACGTTTCTGGCTGTATGTCCGTTTGCATGAGTTTATTGATCTTTAGTTGTCTAACTGCATTCGTTGAGATGTGGCAATTTGGTTGGTTAATTGTAGTAAGGGGGATCGTTGCATTTTCATATAGATTGCATTCATGCATATTTTTATTTGTTTTTGAGTCTGTGACGCTTGAGGACAAGCATCGATTTAAGTTTGGGGGTGTGATAAGTGGCATTTTATACCACTTAGAACGTCTTAAAATGGCTTAAATTGGTGTCTTGAAATCAAGTATTTTGTGTGTTTGATGCGTTTTTCTAGTGTTTATGCATTTCAGGGTATTAGTTGCATTTCGGGGGAGGAATCATCAAGAATAAGCCTTAGCATATGTTCACCATTGCGAGAGGAAAGGAATGGGCAGATTACGGCGAAGAAACGGAGCAAACCTGGATTTTTTCCAGTAGAGGCCTGCGCGCCCGTGCAGCAATGCTGAGCGGCCGCGCAGCAACCTGCGCGCCCGCGCAGCTATGCTGAGCGGCCGCGCAGGGTCGGGGAAAAAGATAAATTATTTTAGACTTCTACTTCTGTTTGGCTTCCAACTTCTATGTAATCTGAGTTTTATGAGACTATTATATAGGTAGATTTGAGACGTTTTCACATAGAGTATTAAGGGGATTATGTTTTAGATTGTGTTTTACGCAAGAAGCGAAGGAGATAAGGAAGAAGACCGATTTAGCACACCGCAACGAAGAGGAAGCATATTTTCTTGTGATTCTTGTTTCGTTGTAACGTTGGATGCTAGTTTTCTTGCTTTGACTTATTTACTCTTGTGACGTACTCTGTTTTAATATAATTAGTTTAGTTATTATTTTCTTGTGTTTGTTTGTCATGATTTCATATGAACCCATGATGGCGATAAGTTCTATTATGGGCTAATCGTGATCATGGGGTTGCAACGGATTTATTATGGAGTTCTTTAGTTAATGGTTTAATACTTTAGTGTGTGATGATTGCATGATATCTAGTATTGGTTGTGCTATTCGTCTTATGTGCGTTGCGAACATATAAGATAGGGTGTTAATCTCTTGTGAAGCGACGGTGGATCTTGAGATTTAGAACTTGCCATGCTAGCATAGGTTCATGTACGTTGAGCATGATTAGTGGGTAACTCTAACAGTTTTATTTGCCCTATGTAATCAAAAGGAATAACTTGAGCTTAAATCGTTGTGTTGTCAATTTCTGTAGACATATAGGAACTCAACATAATTGATGACTATTCAACTTCTATCTTAATTGTGGATGCTTGGTAGAATGGTATTAGCACAATGAAAGTTGGCTTTTATCAGTTTTGTGTTATTCGATTAATATCATCACTGTCACATGCTAAAGGTAATAACAATGGCTATAGAAGGAAGTAATAATGAAGTTGTGATCTCATGAGTGTTTTATTATTGATAAATTGAAGTGTTAGTTAAGTGGTTAATTAAGTAGTTAATTATAGTTAATATTTAATCAACAATTTTAAGTGTTATTATCTTAACATTGAGAAGTAATCATACATTGGTGAGTGAGTTTAATTAGACAATAATTTAGTCTGAGTCTCTGAGGGAACGAACTAGAAAATATTCTATATTACTTGCGAACGCGTATACTTGCGTGAATATTAGCGCGTGTTTTCGCCCTAACAACTGGTGGAGTGCTTCACACTTGAGGAGCAACTGCTAAGAATCTCTGATCGTTGTCTCCGAATTAATTTAAAAGGTTAGATTCGATCCCTCGAATTTTTATTCATGATCTGTATGCTTTTATTTGGATTTTATATGTGTAAAAGTGTTTTGCCATGCCCCCTCTGCGTTAAAAATCCAACAAGAACATGGAGTAGAAACAGCTCCCCCAAAGAAACACCAGCTAGAACAACTCAAACGATTTCGTCAACGGTGGAGATACCCCCACACTCGTCCTATGCCTCTACCCAAGGAGGAACCCCGATAGGGGCAACCGAGCCTCAGGCACAAGGGACGAATCCCCAATTTCAACAGCTACATGCACCTATAAATACTCGACCCGTTAGGTATGAGTATTCTACTATTGTGACCACTAACCCCCCATATGGGATGCCCATATACCCTGAGGTTGGAGGAAGTGGATATGCTAATCGGAGTGAAGCACAAGGGAAGACGTCCCAATATATACGTGGTTTGGCTCCTATCCCGTAGGATCAAGAATTTTATGGCCTTTACACTGAGAGAGACTCCGAATTTTCGGATGATGATGTGGCCCCAAGAAGGAGGCGTGCTGGTAAAGAGCCGATACCTGATGGTAATCAGCGTCCTAGGAGCACCCGAGAGACGAATCCCCAATAAGTGCATGAGAGAATTAGGGCTCACGAGGCTGAGATTCAAAGGCTGAAGCGCGACCTGGAGGCGCACCTGACCCCCACTACCGCCGAGGAGGAGAAATCCTCCTCCAATCATAGACTTGGATGGTCCACAGCAAAGAAGGGTTGTTGTCCCAAGGGCTGATCCAAGTGATCTTCTGCCCCTAGGAGATCCTGATGATCCCACTCCACCATTTACTGAAGAGATAATGAATACCCATATCTCAAGGAAGTTTAAGATGCCCACCATCAAAGCTTATGATGGCACTGGAGATCCCGCTAATCATGTCAGGACATTCTCTAATGCACTATTGATGTAGCCCATGAACGACGCTATTAAGTGTCGGCCGTTTCCTCAAATCCTGTCGGGAATGGCTCAAAGATGGTATAGCCGTTTGCCTCCGAATTCTATTGGTCCTTCAGAGAGCTAAGTCAAGCTTTTATTAAGCAATTCATCAGTGGGAGAGTGCATGAGAAAAGTTCGGCATCCCTCATGAGCATTGTGCAGGGAGCAAAATAGTCCTTGAGAGACTATCTGAATCGTTTCACCAAGGAAGCTTTGAAGGTCCCAGACCCTGATGACAAGGTAGCTATGATAGCACTGCAACAGGGAACTATGGACGAATTCTTCAAGATGTCATTAGCTAAGCGCCCCCTGAAAGCATGTTGCAGCTCCAAGATAGGGCCGGGAAGTACATCAAAGTGGAGCAGAGCATGAGGAAGACTGTAGTAAATAACGAGCCCGCTGGTGGCAAGAAGCGAAAAACTGATCTGGAATATATTGTTAAGGACAAGTATCCTAGAACTGAGCAAAACAACGATTCAACCCCGAAGAAGGGAGGACCTGGACAAAAGTTCACCGAATATGATAAGTTGAATGCTCCTAGAAGTCAGATCTTGATGGAAATTGAGAAGGATAGAGATGTTCGTTGGCCTAAGCCTCTGAAGGCTGATCCTACCAAACTAGATAAGAACAAATATTGCAGATTTCACAATGATGCTGGTCATGACACCGACGAGTGTAGACAATTGAAGGATGAAATAGAGTTCCTCATTCGAAAAGGAAGGTTGAGCAAGTATACTGGAGATGGAGGAGATAGGAATAACAATGGAAGAAAGAATTTCAATGATCGTAGGAGGGATCAAGACGATCAGGGGCGAAATCCCCAGCCCAGGGGACTGGTGATAAATGCAATCTTTGGAGGACCACGACCCCGAGGGCCAGTGATAAATACAATTTTTGGAGGACCAACTGTTGCGGGCTCATCCAAAAACTCGAGGAAATCCTATACTAGAGAAGTTATGCGTATCGTCGGGGAAGCCCCGAAAAGGGCTAGGTATTGAGTGGCATTTATGACACTTTATAATGCTCCATAAAGGTTTGGATTGATGTTTTGTACTCAAGTTTTTTGTGTTTTTGATGTGTTTTGTAGTGTTTTTGCATTTCAGGCATATATTGAGGATTAAGGTGAATTAGCATTATTTTGATGCTAATATGGTGTTAGGATGGTGTCTAAAAAATAAAGCTCCGGAAGCCAACTTGTTTGCAACAGGAATTGAATAAATTCAGAAGTTTTTCCAGAAGCACGGCGCGCCCGCGCTGGTATAGCGCGCGGCCGCGCCCATTTGTCAGCGAGCCAGCGCACCCAGGCCGATGAAGCGCGCGGCCGTGCCAAGTCGGGACTTCAGAATCCTAATTCTAATTGATTTACAATTGGGAGGACTTCTATCTTACTTGGGATGCTATATAAGTATAATTTAGGTCGTTTTTTAAGAGATATCGGGACAGAGCGCAAAGGAGAAGATGACAAGAGACCTATAGCACAATTCAACAAAGACGAAGACGATCTAGTTTATTCTTGTGAATCTTTGTTTTGAGTTGTAGTCTTGGATGCTCGTTTCTTGTTTTGTTGAACCTATACTCTTGTTTTGTACTTGGTTTTAATTATTTGTTATAAAGACTACGTTTGTTTTACCATGCTTTCATCGGAACCCATGTTGATAATGAGTCCGATTATGGGCTAATCGTTATCGTGGGGTTTTAGCGGATTTATTTATGGATTTCTTTAGTTAATTCGTTTGATGCCTTAGTGTGCGGTGATTGTATGATAACCTAGTATTGGTTGTGCTTATTCGTCTTATGAGCGCCGCGAACTTATAAGATAACGTGTTAATTCTTAATGAAGCGAAAGTGGATTTAAGGATTTAGAACTTGCCATGCTAGCATAGGTTCATTTATTGTTATGCATGATTCGTAGGTAATTTTAACCATCTTACTTACCATGTGTAATCAAGATAGATAACTTGTGCTTAAACCGTTATATTGTCAAATTCTATAGACATATAGGGTCTCAATATAATTGGTGTATATTCAGCTTCTATCTCTTTTGTAGATGTCTGATAGTATGGTACTCGTGCAACGAAAGTTGGCGTTTATCAGTTTCGTGTTATCTGATTAGTATCATCACCATTGCATGCTAAGGTTAAGAATGAAAAAGCTATTGAATGAAGTATTTAATGAAGTTAGAATCCCATATTTGTCATATATATTAATTCAATCAATCTTATTCTCGTAGTTATAATTATTAGTTTAATTCTTAGTTAATAACAATCTCAATTAGTTATCATCTTAGCATTGAATAATAACCATACATTGTTGCTTAGGTGCATGAATTAATTAGTTAACCAATACAGTCTCTGTGGGAACGAACTAGAAAAGATTATATACTACTTGCGAACTCCTATACTTGCGTGTATTATTAGCGCGTGTTTAGCGACTAACAAGTTTTTGGCAACGCTGCCGGGGACTGCAGTGTTAATTGATAGTTTATGTGCTTTCCATCAGTGGTCGTTAAAGTTCATTGACTCGGACATTGTTACTTATCTGTTTTCTTGTTTTATTTCAGGTGCTCTAACGAGGGTGTATGCATACGCGTTCGCGTACACGTAAGAGAACTCTGGATAAAGTCGAGGAAGAACTTGTGGTGGTTCGAAGGGAAGTTTTTGAGGAAGAAAAGAAGGTAGAAGAAGAAGAGAAAGTCGAAGAACCAGTTATAGTAGCGATGGAAGATCAAGCAGAAAATCCGAAGGCTTTGATGGACTATTCTCAGCCCAAGATTAATGACATTCAGTCGAGCATCGTCAGACCAGCCATCAGGGCTAACAATTTTGAGATCAAAGCAAGCACGATTTAGATGATACATAACTCAGTTCAGTTTGGGGGTTCTCCTACTGAAGACCCCAACATGCACATCAGGGATTTTATCGAGATCTGCGACACCTTCAAGTTTAATGATGTGACTGAAGATGCTATCAAGTTGTGACTCTTCCCGTTCTCTCTAAGGGACAAGGCTAAGAGCTGGTTATATTCTCTACCACCAGGGTCTATCACTAAATGGGAAGATCTGGCACAAAAGTTTCTCACTAAATTCTTCCCTATGGCGAAGACTGCTGCAATCAGGAATGCTCTTACTCAGTTTGCTCAGCAAATTGGAGAATCTCTGTGTGAGGCTTAGGATCGATATAAGGAGATGCTAAGGAAGTGCCCACACCATGGCATGCTTGATTGGATGATTATTAATTGCTTCTACAATGGATTGAGTGCTACTTCTAGACCCATGCTGGATGCAGCATTAGGAGGAGCCTTGTGGGCTAAGAGCTACGATGAAGCTTATGAATTTATTAAGCTGATGGCTGCTAACGAGTACCAGAATCCTTCCCAAAGGCTGCTCAGGAAAAAGTTGCAGGAATTCTGGAGTTGGATGTAGCAACTGCTATCGCTGCCCAACTTAAGGCTTTGACAATGAAGGTGGACTCTTTGGCTAATTATGGAGTTAATCAAATCACCAGTGTCTGTGAACTTTGTGCTGGAGCCCATGAGACTGATTAGTGTGCTATTTCTAGTGAATCGGCTCAGTTTGTGAGCAATTTTCAGCATTCGCAACAACCAGTGCCAGCCACCTATCATCCTAACAACCGCAATCATCCTAATTTCAGCTGGAGCAACGCTCAGAATGCGGTTCAACAGCCTTATCAGCAGTATCCAGCTAAGCAGTACAACCCCCAGGTTTTCACCAACCACAATATGCACCAAGACAACAACTTCAGCTGCAACAAGCTAATGAAAAATCTGAACTAGAGGAGTTGAAGCTTATGTGCAAGAGCCAAGTTGTTTCTATAAAGACCTTGGAAAATCAAATTGGGCAGATTGTCAATGCTTTGCTTAATCGTCAGCCTGGTACATTACCTAGTGACACTGAAGTGCCAGGAAAGATGGAAGCTAAGGAGCAGGTAAAGACAATCACGTTAAGGTCTGGAAAGGTTGCGGATCCCGAACAAACTCAAAAGTTGACTGAAGAAGCTAAGGTTGAGAAAAAAGTAGAGCAGCAGGAAGTAGAAGTGAAATCAAGGAAAACTACTGTTGAGCACACTCCTCCTGAGGGTAATACAGGGGAGAAACAGATCTATCCTCCACCGCCTTTTCCGAAGCGGTTGCAGAAGAAAAAGCTGGACAAGCAATTTGAGAAATTTCTGGAGGTTTTCAAGAAACTTCATATCAACATACCTTTCACCGAGGCTCTTGAGCAGATGGCTAGTTATGCAAAGTTTATGAAAGGTATTTTCTCTCGGAAAGTGAAGCTAGATGATTTAGAGACTATCGCTCTCACGGAGGAGTGCAGTGCTGTGCTGCAATATAAGTTGCCTCCGAAGCTTAAAGATCCTGGAAGCTTCACTCTTTCATGTACTATTGGAAAAGTGTCTTTTGATAGATGCTTATGTGACTTGGGAGCTAGCATCAATCTGATGCCCTTGTCAATCTTCAAGCAGTTGGACTTGCCTGATCCGAAACCAACTTATATGACCTTGCAATTGGCCGACCGTTCTATTACGTATCCGCGAGGTATTGTGGAGGATGTCTTGGTCAAGGTTGATAAACTCATCTTCCCTGCTGATTTTGTCATTCTGGATTTCAAGGAAGATAAGAAGATTCCCATAATCTTGGGAAGACCTTTCTTGGCAACTGGACGAACTCTGATAGATGTGCAGAATGGTGAGCTCACGATGCGAGTACGGGATCAGGATGTGACTTTTAATGTGTTCAATGCTATGAAATTTCCTACTGATAATGAGGAGTGTTTAAAAGTGGAGTTGGTCGATTCTATGGTTACTTCAGAACTTGATCAATTGCTAAGGTCTGATGCCTTAGAGAAAGCCTTATTGGGAAATTCAGACAGTGAGACGACGAAGGTGAAGAACAATTGCAATATTTGAATGCTTCTCCCTGGAAAAGGTAGATTGATATTCCTTTTGAATCTCTTGGAATGGAGGAATTGAGCAAAGCTCCTAAACGCCTCAAGCCATCTATTGAGGAAGCTCCTACTCTTGAGCTTAAGCCTTTACCTGAGCATTTGAGGTATGCGTTTTTAGGTGATGCATCTACTCTGCCTGTTATTGCATCTGACCTTTCAGGTAGTGACGAGGAAAAGCTTTTGAGGATTCTAAGAGAATTCAAATCGGCAATTGGATGGACTATAGCATATATCAAGGGAATCATCCCTTCTTATTGCATGCATAAAATTCTGCTAGAGGAAGGTAGCAAGCCTACGGTCGAGCAACAAAGACGCCTCAATCCAATCATGAAGGAAGTAGTGAAGAAGGAAATTCTTAAGTGGCTAGATGCAGGGATCATCTACCATATTTCTGACAGTTCATGGGTAAGCCCGGTAGCAAATGAGAAGAATGAGCTTATTCCCACTAGAACAGTCACTAGGTGGAGAGTTTGTATGGATTATAGGAAGCTGAACAAAGCCACTAGGAAGGATCACTTCCATTTGCCCTTCATTGATCAGATGCTTGACAGGTTGGCTGGGCATGAGTACTACTGTCTTCTGGATGGCTATTCAGGTTACAATCAGATTTGTATCGCTCAAGAAGATCAGGAGAATACTACCTTCACTTGTCCATTTTGTACGTTCGTCTTCAGACGAGTTTCTTTTGGTCTTTGTGGTGCACCAGCCACATTTCAGAGATGCATGATGGCCATCTTTTCTGATATGATAGGCTAGAATATGGAGGTGTTCATGGACGACTTTTCTGTATTTGGCGATTCTTTTGATGAATGCTTGTAAAATCTTGGACACGTTCTCAAGAGGTGTGTTGAGACCAATTTGGTTCTCAATTGGGAGAAATGTCACTTTATGGTGCGACATGGCATTATTCTTGGGAACAAGGTCTATAGTAAGGGTCTAGAGGTGGACAAAGCCAAGGTGGGGGTCATTGAGAATCTTCCTCCACCTATTTCTGTTAAGGGAATTTGCAGTTTTTTTGGTCATGCGGGTTTCTACAGGCGTTTCATCAAGGACTTTTCTAAGATTTCGAAGTCGTTATGCAGTTTGCTAGACAAAGATGTCCCTTTTAAGTTTGATGACGAGTGCCTTGTAGCTTTTGAAGCATTGAAGAAAAGTTTAATCACGGTACCTCTCATAACTGCACCTGACTGGAGCCTTTTGAGATGATGTGTGATGCAAGTGACTATGCAGTTGGAGTAGTTCTTGGGCAGAGGAAGAATAACATATTTCATGTGGTCTACTATGCCAGTAAGACCCTTAATGGTGCTCAACTGAATTATGCGACTACGGAGAAAGAGCTTTTGGCTATCGTCTATAGTTTTGAGAAATTTCGATCTTATCTACTTGGGACTAAGGTGACAGTTTTCACTGATCACGCCACAATTCAATATCTAGTCTCAAAGAAGGACTCGAAGCCTAGATTGATTAGATGGGTTCTCTTGCTCCAAGAATTTGAACTTGAGATCAAGGACAGAAAAGGAACTGAAAATCAAGTCACTGATCATCTCTCGCGTTTAGAGAATCCTAATGCTACTTTATTGGATAAGACATTGATAAATGAGTCTTTTCCCGACGAGCAGTTGTTTTGAGTGCAAGAAGAAGAACCGTGGTTTGCAGACATTGTGAACTACCTTGTGAGTAATGTCATGCCTCCCAACTTATCGTATGCTCAAAGGAAGAAGTTTCTACATGAAGTGAAGTGGTATATGTGGGATGAGCCATTTCTTTTTCGACAAGGAGCTGACCAAATCATCAGGAGATGTATTTCTTACAGCGAAGGGGGGGGGGGATCTTGCGAGATTTCCATTCAACGGCTTATGGAGGACATTATGGTGGAGAAAAAACAACAGCTCGTGTTCTTCAGGCAGGTTTCTTTTGGCCGACCTTGTTTAAAGATGCTTACCAGTTCGTTTTGAAATGCGATTGATGTCAACGTGTGGGCAATATGTCTAAGAGAGTTGAGATGCCTCTTAATGTACTTCTCGAGGTTGAGGTCTTCGATGTTTGGGGAATTGACTTCATGGGGCCATTCGTCTCATCTTGTAACAATCAGTATATCTTGTTGGCGGTTGATTACGTGTCAAAATGGGTTGAAGTTAAGGCGTTGCCAACAAACGATGCGAAAGTGGTGCTTAATTTTCTTCACAAGCAGATATTCACAAGGTCTGGAACTCCAAGAGTTATAATCAGTGATGAGGGATCGCATTTTTGCAATCGCAAGTTCACTGCTATGATGAGAAGGTATAATGTGAATCATCGCGTTGCTACGGCTTATCATCCTCAGACAAATGGTCAAGCTGAGGTATCTGACAGAGAGATCAAGCGCATTCTAGAGAAAGTTTTGTGTCCATTGAGGAAAGATTGGTCTTTCAAACTTGATGAAATTATTTGGGCTTATAGAACAGCATATAAAACTCCATTGAGAATGTCACCGTTTCAGTTGGTTTATGGTAATGGGTGTCATTTGTCTGTGGATCTCGAGCATAAAGCATATTGGGCTTTGAAGAAATTGAATCTGGACTTGGATGCAGCTGGAAAGAAGAGGATGCATCAATTGAATGAACTCGACGAGTTTCGACTTCAAGCTTATGAGAATAATAAAATGTACAAGGAAAAGGTCAAGAGGTGGCACGATAGGGGTCTAGTGCTCAAATCGTTCATGCCGCGGCAGCAAGTTCATTTATTCAACTCTCGTCTCCGTCTTTTCCCTGAAAAGTTGAAGTCAAGATGGTCAGGGCCTTCATAATCAAAACTATATTTCCGCATGGAGCGATGGAAATTTTTGAGAATGATCAAGGCCAGGCATTCAAGGTTAATGGTCAGAGGTTGAAGCATTACTATGGTGACACGGTAAACCGCAAGGTGGTTAGTGCCGTTTTATTGTCTGTTTGAGCTAAAGATTCTATGTTGAGCTAACGACGTAAAACAAGCACTTCTTGGGAGGCAACCCAAGTGTGTTGTACATTAGTAGGTAGAAGAAGCAAGAAGAAAGGAGAAAAACACAAAAAAAAATCAGAAAAAGAAAAAATTCAGGGCCAACTACAGAAGTTGGGCGCGCCCGCGTTGATCAAGCGCGCGGCCGCGCCGTTTTTCCAGTAACCAAGCGCGCCCGCGCTGGTTTTCCAGAATGTGAGCGCGCCCGCGCTATCCTAGTGCGCAGCCGCGCCAGGTCCTGTTCGAGAAAAAAAACAGCAGTTTAATAAGGTAATTTCGGGACTTTTACTCCAAAATAAATTCTAACCCGATTTTTACTCTTCCACATCCCATAATTCCCTCTCCTAATCAATTCCATTACTCCCACGATTCCCATAATTAATTCCCACTTTTATTCCTTATCAAATTCTCACCTCTCCACCTATAAATACATACACTTATACACAACTTCTCCACCACATCACAAACTCTCAAACACAAATTCTCTCTAAACACTTACACTCTTATTCTCTCTTATTCAATCCCGATGGCACCCAAGAGATAAAGAACACAAGTAAGCAGCAGCACCACCAATTCTTCATCTGCGGGGGGTGTGAGGCCTAGGTTTTCTACTCCTGGGGCTGAAGAGGAGTACACGAGGCTTCTCTCGAAGCCTATTGCTAAGGAGCGAGGGTTTTTGCCATCAGGGAATGATGGTAAGCTTTTGGAGATGATTCTTGAGATTGTTTGGGTTCCTTTTTGTGAGGCTCCCGCTGCTGTGCCCATGAGTGTTGTGTGAGAGTTTTATGCTAATGCGAAGGCGGAGAATAATGGCTTCACGGTGGTTAGGGGGATGACTGTTGAGTACAGTGCAGAGGCTATTAGGACGGTGATTGAGCAGCCTGCGAGGAATGTGGGTCAAGACACATGGAACGATAAGACTCCGGAGGACTTTGATTTGGATCTGATCGTTGCAACTCTCTGTGTGCCTAAGACTTATTGGAAGTTCAAGAGGGGCACTACTGATTACTCCACGTTCCCTGCTTCGTGCATGAACAGGTTTGCACGTGCTTGGAACTCGTTTATTTGTGCTAACATCATGCCTTTTTTGCATGTGCATGAGATTACTGTGGAGCGTGCTCGTCTGTTGTGGGGGATTCTGCAGGGTGATTACATTGATTTGGGGATGGTGATTTACCAGGGGATTCTGAGATTCTTGAGGGGAGGTACTACAGGTGCTATTCCGTATGCGTCCGTTGTGACGAAGTTGTGCGTGGCAGTTGGTGTTCATTGGCCAGCACATGAGCAGCTGCAGCTTCCCAGTGCTCCTATTGATAGTGCTACGCTGCACAGCATGGTTGAGTGGTATGGCGGCAAGCCCGATCCTAAGGGGCTTGGTTACTCTTATGCTCATCTGCCAGGTGGTGTGCCTATGGAGGCAGCTACAGCGGGAGGTTCTCAGCATACCCGCCGAGCAGCTTAGAGAGCTCAGTATGGAGAGGAGGCTGATTCATCGCAGCAGCAGCAGCAGAAGGAGGCAGCAGGAGCAGAGATGTGAGCTGATTTGAGTTCGACATAATATAGGCGTCTAGCACATAGGATGGATGCGATGCACGACATTCACAGTCGTTTTGCACGTGATCTCACCCAGGCACTTGGGACAGCTTTTAGAACCACCGAAGTTGACATCCAGTGGCCAGTATTTTGTGAGGACTCCGTGTATCCACCTCCGGACACGCCTGACACTCCACCGTTGAGGGTGAGGATTCTGATTCGCAGTAGGTATGCCTGATTCCCTACTATTACCTTCACCGAGGACAGTGAATATTTTAAGTTTGGGGATAGTAGTTGAAGGAATATGTTTTTGTGTGAGTCTCATGTAGTTGCATATTCATGATAGTTTAGTTCATGTAGTTGCATATTTTGCCATGTAGTTTTTTTATGTTAGTTTGCTCATATAGTTTCATGCATTTGTATTATAACATGATCCCTTAGATGATTTTTCTGATTAATTGGTGATATTGATGCTAGTGTAGTGATATCGTATTTAGAGATGTTAAGTCGTATTAAGTTGATTTTCATGCTAGAGACACTTATATTTCACTAAGTCTTATAGGTTGCTAGAGTGCTAGATCATAGTCATGGTTTGTTTGTGTTGTCGAGGTTTAATCGCTTATTTATATTTAGAATTTAGGATATTCTCTTAATAATAAAAGACATGGATATTTATAAATTGGAGAAAATTGGATTTCATTGCTAATTGTATGGCTAGGTGTCAAATGGCTATTAGCCGGCTCATATTTAAATGAGTAGTCTAGGGTTGAATGAGATGGAGCGAAACACACTCATGCAGAAATAGTTAAAAAAAGAAAAAAAAAGAAAAAAGAAAGAAAAAAAGAATAAGTGTTATGTATAATTGATCACGAGTGGGCTCTTTAGTACTTGAGTTATTAAGTTCTTAGGGGACTTTGTGCCTAGTGACCTAAGGTTTGTATAGTCTGGGATCCACTAACCTAACGCTCGCTACATGAGTACTATTGTATAAGTCTTTTGTGGACCTCACTCATTGCACGATCAAATAAGCATATGTGTTTTGTTTTGTTTAAATAAAAGCATGAATCCATGATTAACTCCGATATAAGAATTGAAGTGTTATAAGTAATTTTGAGTCTAAATTTTATTCTGATTATAAACTTGCGATTGTCTTGATAAGTAGTGAGTCATGATTGTCGATCTAGTGGCGATAGTGTATCTGTAAGCATTTGCACACACGCACGTCTCTAGTTTGTGAGTTGATTTGTATGATTTAATTGATCTTTATACGAGTAGCTGCATTTGCTGAGGTGTTGCTCGTTGATTGGTTGAGTTATTCTAATGGGGATCATTGCATTCATATTAGTTGCATTCATGCATTTTTATTTTCTTGTTTTTTTAGTCTATTTATGCTTGAGGATAAGCATTGATTCAAATTTGGCGGTATGTTGAGTGGCATTTATGACACTTTTTAATGCTCTATAAAGGCTTGGATTGATGTTTTGTACTCAAGTTATTTGTGTTTTTAATTTGTTTTGTAGTGTTTTTGCATTTCAGGCATATACTGAGGATTCAGGTGAATTAGCATTGTTTTGATGCTAATATGGTGTTAGGATGGTGTCTAAAGAATAAAGCTCCGGAAGCCAACTTGTTTGCAGCAGGAATTAAATAAATTCATAAGTTTTTCCAGAAGCACGACGCGCCTGCGTTGGTCTAGCGCGCGGCCGCGCCCATTTGTCAGAGAGCCAGCGCGCCCACACCGATGAAGCGCGCGGCCGCGCCTGGTCGGGACTTCAAAATCCTGATTCTAATTGATTTACAATTGGGAGGACTTCTATCTTACTTGGGCTGCTATATAAGTATAATTTAGGTCATTTTTTAAGAGATATCAAGACAGAGCGCAAAGGAGAAGACGACAAGAGACCTATAGCACAATTCAACAAAGGCGAAGACGATCTAGTTTATTCTTGTGAATCTTTGTTTTGAGTTGTAGTCTTGGATGCTCGTTTCTTGTTTTGTTGAACCTATACTCTTGTTTTGTACTTGGTTTTAATTATTTGTTATAAAGACTATGTTTGTTTTACCATGCTTTCATCGGAACCCACGTTGATGATGAGTCCGATTATGGGCTAATCGTTATCGTGGGGTTCTAGCGGATTTATTTATGGATATCTTTAGTTAATTCGTTTGATGCCTTACTGTGTGGTGATTGTATGATAACCTAGTATTGGTTGTGCTTATTCGTCTTATTAGCGCTGCGAACTTATAAGATAGCGTGTTAATTCTTAATGAAGCGAAAGTGAATTTAAGGATTTAGAACTTGCCATGCTAGCATAGGTTCATGTATTGTTATACATGTTTCGTAGGTAATTTTAACCATCTTACTTGCCCTGTGTAATCAAGATAGATAACTTGTGCTTAAACCGTTATATTGTCAAATTCTATAGACATATAGGGTCTCAATATAATTGATGTATATTCAACTTCTATCTCTTTTGTGGATGTCTGATAGTATGGTACTCGTGCAACGAAAGT
Source organism: Apium graveolens (assembly GCF_009905375.1). NCBI lineage: Eukaryota > Viridiplantae > Streptophyta > Magnoliopsida > Apiales > Apiaceae > Apium > Apium graveolens. Next base: position 15,797,797 of record NC_133649.1, on the reverse strand, counting down.
TGGCGTTTATCAGTTTCGTGTTATCTGATTAGTATCATCACCATTGCATGCTAAGGTTAAGAATGAAAAAGCTATTGAATGAAGTTAGAATCCCATGTTTGTCATATATATTAATTCAATCAATCTTATTCTCGTAGTTATAATTATTAGTTTAATTCTTAGTTATTAACAATCTCAATCAGTTATCGTCTTAGCATTGAATAATAACCATACATTGTTGCTTAGGTGCATGAATTAATTAGTTAACCAATACAGTCTCTGTGGGAACGAACTAGAAAAGATTCTATACTACTTGCGAACTCGTATACTTGCGTGTATTTTTAGCGCGTGTTTAGCGACTAACACTAGGACAGGAGTCACAATGATGTTCAATGATTCTGACTTGAAGAGTGTTAAATTTCCACACGACGATCCTCTGGTCATAACACCGATAATAGGGAACAGCCCAGTGAAGAGGGTCCTTGTAGAAAATGGTGCCTCGGTGGATATTTTGCTTCATGATACCTTTATAAAGATGGGTTACAATGATTCTCAATTAACCCCAACTGATATGCCGATATATGGATTTGCTGGAGTGGAATGCCCCTTGGAAGGGATAATTAAGTTATCGATGACCATAGGTTAGGAACCAAGATAAGCAATACAGATGTTAGACTTCGTAGTGGTAAAGGCTGGATCAACTTACAATGCAATCATGGGAAGAATGGGAATACATGCTTTCAAGACAATCCCTTCTTCTTACCATTCAGTGATGAAGTTTTCCACCCGGAATCAGATTGGAGAAGAGAGAGGAGACTAAAAGATGGCAAGGAGTTGTTATGTGGCCTCTCTTAGGGCTGATGGAGTTGGGGGCAGGTTCTGCCTATTGAAGATCTGGATATCCGTGGGAATGATGAGAAAAGAGGGAAGCCAGCAGAAGACTTGGTTCTGATTCCTTTGGCTCCCGAGGATCCTGAGAAAGTAACTTTCATTGGAGCTTCACTAGAGGAGCCCCTTAGAGGGAAGTTGGTGAAGTTTTTACAAGAGAATAGTGATGTGTTTGCATGGTCAACAGCTGATATATCTAGCATAGACCCGGAACTGATCACTCACAAGCTGAACATAGATCCAAGTTGGAAGACTGTGAAATAAAAGAAAAGAAATTTTGCTCTGGAGAGGCAGGAAACTATTAAGCAAGAAGTAGATAAGCTCTTAGAGGCTGGTTTCATTGAAGAGATACAGTTTCCAGAATGGTTAGCAAATCCTGTAATGGTAAAGAAGGCTAATGGAAAGTGGAGAATGTGCGTGGACTTCACTGATCTAAATGATGCATGCCCAAAGGATTGTTTCCCGTTGTCGAGGATAGATATATTGATAGATGCATCCGCTGGTCATGAGATGCTGAGTTTCATGGATGGATTTAATGGATACAATCAGATCAAAATGCATAAGGATGACATCCCTAAGGTATCGTTCATCACCGACTTTGATGTTTTTTGTTATCTTGTTATGGCGTTTGGTCTCAAGAATGCAGGAGCAACCTATCAAAGATTGGTAAGTAAGATTTTCAAGGATCTTATTGGAAAAACTATGGAAGTTTATGTTGACGATATGTTAGGCAAGAGTCTGGTGAAGACTGACCATATAGCCCATTTGAGGGAAGCTTTTGAGATCCTGAGATATCACAAAATAATGCTAAATCCTGCAAAGTGTGCTTTCGGAGTTGGATCCGAAACTTTTTTGGGATTGATGGTCTCCAAGAGGGGAATCGAGGCAAATCCTGATAAGATAAAGGCAATTTTGGACATGGAGCCTCCAAAGACTGTCAAAGATGTTCAAAAGCTCACTGGAAGGGTTTCTGCATTGGGGCGGTTTATCTCCAAATCTGAGGATAAGTGCTTGTCATACTTCAAATTCTTAAAGAAGGTGAAAGATTTCATATAGACTGAGGAAAGTCAGGAAGCGTTTGAGGGGTTAAAGAAGTATATGGCTCAAGCCTCGTTGTTGGCCAAGCCAGCTCTGATTGAGGTTTTGTACCTATATTTGGCTGTTTCAGAGAATGCCTTGAGCGTTGTATTGGTTAAGGAGGAATTATTCGACTATTGAAAAGTAAGATCATGCATGGAGCTGAGTTGAATTATTCGACTATTGAAAGGTTTGCTCTAGCCCTAGTAATGGCTTCGAGGAAGTTGCTTCCTTACTTTCAAGCTCATAAAATTGAAGTGCTAACAAATCAGCCCTTGAAAAACATCATTCACAACCCCAGCGGGAGGCTGATTAAGTGGGCGATAGAATTGGGAGAGTTTGATATTAAGTACAAGCCGCGAACGGTAATAAAAGCCCAGATATTGGCTGACTTCGTGGTGGAATGTACCATACCCAACCAAGAAGTCGGGGGCAGGAAGATACTATACCTCAAGGCGCGGAAGGTAGTAAATGAGATAAAAAAAGAGGGCGAAGAGGGCGTTAAAGAGACGAAATACTGGGTTCTCTATTTTGATGAAACAACAAAAACAAATTCGAGTGGAGCAGGGCTTATTTTACAAAGCCAAGATGGGTTCTTGATTGAATATACCATGAAGTTAGACTTCCCAATCACAAATAATGAAGCTGAGTATGAGGCTCTGATAGCTGGCCTAGGCCTAGCAGGAACATTGACGGTAAAATGTTCATATCCCAGGTCAAGGGAGAGTTTGAGGCAAGGGATGAAATAATGGCTAGGTATGTCCGCCTAATAAGGGTTGTGATGACTCAATTCGATGAATGCCATGTTAAGCACATTCCAAGAGAGGAAAATGTTAAGGCAGATGCGTTGTCTAAGTTCGCTTCATCAGAGATAGAGAAAAGTTCAGGAAGCGTGTACTTTCGCGTTTTGAAAACACGGAGCATTGATGTTAAGCTTGTAGCCCTATAGGGCTGGGGACATCATGGATAGATCTCATTAAGGCCCATATTCAAACTGGTTGGATGCCAAATGATGTGACTGAAGCACGAAAATTGGTTGTTCGAGCACTGAGATATTCCTTGATCGATGGGATTTTGTACAAAAGATCTTATGTGGTTCTTATTTAAGATGTCTCAGACCTGATGAGGCACAATTGGCTCTTAAAGAAGTACACGAAGGTATCTGCGAGCAACACTTGGGGGGCAGAGCACTGACACATAAGATAACCCGTTTAGGCTTTTATTAGTCAGAGAAGATGGTTGATGCCAAGGACTATGTGAAGAAGTGTGAACATTGTCAGAAGCATGCACCAGTTGTTCGACAACCTCCTGAGATGCTGACTTCCATCAATTCTCCCATCCCTTTTACCATGTGGGGAATGGATATACTTGGGCCTTTTCCCATGGCCACTACACAAAGGAAGTTCCTGATTGTGGCTATAGATTATTTTACTAAGTGGATCGAAGCCAAACCTTTAGCCAAGATCACAACCAAACAAGTAACACAATTCCTGTGGGAAAATATCATGTACATATATGGAATTCCACGAATCCTGGTCACCGAAATGGAACACAGTTCAATAATGAAGAGTTCAGGAAGTATTGTGAAGAGAATGAAATCGACTTGAGATTCACCTCTGTTGCTCACCCCCAACCTAATGGGAAGGCAGAGGTTGCAGATCGGATCATCCTTGATGGGTTAAAGAAGAGGATTGAAAAGTCCAGAAATAATCGGGTGGATGAAATACTGCCAATACTTTGGGCATACAGAACTACATGTAGAGTCACAACTGGAGCAACGCCTTTCATGTTAGCATACGGGGCAGAAGCAGTCGTACCAGTAGAAATATCACATTCGTCTCCCAGGATCCAAGCTTTCAATGCTGAGGAAAATGAGGAGGGGCAAAGATTAGCCCTGAATTTAATAGATGAAGTACGAGATGCGGCGTACGCAAAGATAGTGGAATATTAGAAAAAACCCTCTTTCTATTACAACCTGAGGGTGAAAGAGAGATTCTTCAAGTAAGGAGATTTGGTCCTGAGAAAAGGGGAAGCTTCTGGAGTAGGGCAGGAAGGAAAGCTCGCCCCAAATTGGGAAGGGCCATATAAGGTTAAGAGCGTTCAAGGAAGAGGAACTTACAAGTTGGAGACCATGGAAGGAGAAGAAATTCCTCGGACTTGGCATGCTTAAAACCTGAAAGTTTACTACCTATAGTTTATACATACTATAGAGGAAACAAGTTTGAAAAGCACCTTGAAGCTTTGCTTGCTTGGGATTTCATATGTTACTTTTATAAGACTATTATTTCAAAATCTAGTTCTACGAAGAATTATGTAAGGGATGAATCCCAAGAGTTTACAATTTATAAAGTTTCCATAGAACCTATCCTAGAACTGTTTGGTTCATCTTATGCATGGTTGAGTTTGCTTATCTATTTTTAGTACAAGTATGGAGAAATGTAAGGGAAAGCTATGGATAGGCTAGTAAATAATCTAACTCCCCTAAAATAGTACGAGTATTTAGAAAAAATAGTAAAAGAGCAAACAAAGAACTCAAGATAACTTAAATAAAACCCCGAAGGGTAACAAAGTCAGAATTTTAAAATTACTTTACAAAATGAATAAAATACAAAAGCTAAGCACTCGACTTAGAAGGATCGGACTCCTCGGAGCTACTCTATGAAGTCTCATCAGGCGTTTCCTGAGTTGGCCCCTCGGAGGTTTCCTCGGAAGTCTTTGCGGAGGTCTCCTCAGAACTGTCATCAGACGCTTTAGATGCCTTTGGAGATGCTGGCTTAGGAGGTTCTTCCATCCTGGATTTCTTCACAGTAGGCTCGGCCTCTTCCTCAGAGGAGGATCCCTCTTCTCCGGAGCTAGATTCAGGCTTTTTTCTTTTCTGAGCAGTTGGAGCCTTAGACGAAGAAGCTCCATGATCAGGAGTTGGAACCGGTAGTTCCTCTTCACAGATAAGATCCACAACCCTATATGTTACTCCCCCCAGCCTTGGGATCTTGAGAGGACAAGGGAAGGCAGAATCCTCGAGCATTTCTGGGTACTCAGCCTGAATGGCTTCAACTGCGGCATCCTAGCCTTCTTCGTAGCTCATGGGGTGAGTGAGGGCGTCGTGCTCCTCCATCAAGTCCTTGAACTCCGGAGTGTCCATCCAGGCATCGAAATTATTTTCTTTTTGGTCGTTAAAAATGACGATTTTGACCTGAGCAATCTCCAAGTCAGAAGTTGAGGAGGCAAGCTGGGCCTTGAGGCTCTCGATTTGTTCATTGGCCTCCTCAAGCTTCTTGTTGGTGTCGTCATACGCCACATTCCAAGACTTAGCTTGATGGAATTCCCCTTGAAAATGGACGTTGGCCTGAAAGAAAAGGAAAGGAAAGAAACAATAAAGTTTCCGCTAAGAAAAGGAATAAAATAAAAACGAAAAGGAAAAATAAGTTATCGTCGCCATGGCCTGAGCGCCAAACAGCTCGTTGACTTCCAAGTCCTATTGAAGGACAAAATCCTGGTAGTCAACCTGTGAGATAGACTGAAGCGACCATTCTTTGGCATGCTTTGTATTCTCGACAATAGTGTCTTTCCCCCGGATCCCCCATGCCGGTTGAAAGAAGGCCCCTGGATTCTGTTTAGTGCGTAAAGGTTGGATGGGGCCCTCCTCATCCCCATATCGCGTCTGAAGGAGAAATTTGGGGAAATGATCACCCATGCGCGGGTCCTTGAAGACTTTCCCAACCCTCTTCATCCTCGTGGTTTCCAAGTCCTTGGGCTTGGTTGCCTCCACGATCTTTTCAGCCACTGCATGAAAGGATAAAAATTAGTTGAAACCAGAAAAAAAACCAAGCTAAATATGCAAAAAGAAATAAAGAGATAAAGTCAGAAATTACTTTTCATGGAAACAGGAGAGTGGCAGTGTTCGACCAGGACTGTCTCCTTGATGAGGTCCCGGGAATGAGATGTCCCGTTATCCTAGGTAAGGAGATTAAAAGTTGTTGTCTCTTCCTCAGACAACACAATGTCGTTGGGGCTTCCGTCGACCACTTGCCCGAAGGACGACCGAAAGAGCGTGCCCCAGTCGCCGCTTTCCCAAACCAAGTACAAAAACTCTTTTTTCCTCCCCACATTGTTGTCAGGGATGGACTTCCCATTAACTATGTGGGGAATTGTGGGGCGTTGGTTGAAACTGACCCATCCTGGGTTCTTATCAGGGCTATTTTTAAATTGGAAGATCTTTCGGAACACAGTGACTATCGGGGCCACATTGTGCTTAGCACATTGTGACAAAAAAGCAAAATATCAACCTCCATGCATTCGGAGGGAGTTGACAAGGGTTGATCTCAACATCTGCTAAAAGAACAGGAATAAAAGGGTGAAAAGGGAACCTGATCCCAGCCCTGAGTGTGTCTCTATAGACACAAAGAACATCTTTTTTCCAATGACAAGCCTTGTCTGCAGCACTTGCAAAAACCTTGTAGGGCTTTTGAATCTTGAAAACGTTGGTTAGCTTCTCCAGCTCCTTAGTATCTTGGAACGTACTGATATGTTCAAACGCGTCCAAGTGAGCATCAGAGGGGTACTCATCCCCGCGTGTGTTGATCATATCGATCAAGGAGGAATACCTTGAAGGGTTTTAGCACATAACCGCAGCGAAAACGTAAATTTAAATCTTAAAAAAAAACGAAACCCTCCGCAGGATCCATACGAAAAATAATATTTAATTCGTAGTTCAGTATGTTTACCTTAAGAAGCTTTACGTTAATGGAAAGATGGAGGTCTTTAATGGCGATCCAAAAATGATGAACGGAGATCCTTAGCAGCTGCTCCTCAAGTGTGAAGCACTCCACCGGTATCCACCAAGAAAACGATGTAATGAAGGAGGAGGAGATGGAGAGAATTAGGGTTTTGTAAATTTTTTTGGTTGAGGCAAAAATAGGGTCTATAATAGTATATTTATAGGCAAAATTTTCAGCTGAAAATTTTCCCATAAAATATTATTGTTATTAACCCTTTATTATTCTCACTAATAATTAAAACACCTTTTAATTATTAATCCTTTTTATAAACTCTTTAGAAATAATTCTCTCACTTGATTTAATTTCCAAAAATTAAATTCTTAATTAATAATATTAAGAACCTTTTCTTAATTAATTTATAATCAATTAAATCTCATTTAATCAATTATTAAATTTGCCAATTAATTATTTATTTGATAAATAAATAATTATCAGCCATTATTAATTAATTCCTCCACCATTAAATCATTCTTTTTATGGTGTGACCCTGTAGGTTCAATATTAAGCCGGTAGTAGAAATAAATAATAATAAAACTATTTTATCATTATTTATATAAATTCTCTAATTTATTAAATATGATTAATTAATTAATCATATTTATTCTACATCGTGAGGGATACTTCTTAGCATATCGCGACTATCCGGATAATACGAATTCACTGCTTAGAATACCAAGAACCTATTCAGTGAGTAGTTACCGTACAATCAATTACTTCTACCCTACAATGTCATGATTAAATACAAGGCATGGAACTTGTTTCAAGCCTATCTTATTTAATCACTTGCTTTCCCATTCACTATGCTTAGTTCTATTTAATGTAAATTAGAAACTCCTTTCTAATTTCATTCACTCTGGCCAGAGATTCCTGAACTAGCATAAGTGGATCAGCATTGAACATTCTCTTCCTTCACTAGAAGGGGTAGATCCTTTATTGATCATACACTATCTTCGTGTACAAATTCCTATACCCAGTAGAGCCCTTATAATTGTCCCTTGAGACTAAGAACTAAACCAAAGCATAGTTCAGTGTACACAAGATGACTATGATGACCTCAAGTCTAAGGATACTTGTATAACTATCAATATGTGAACAACTGCTGACACGTGAGTGAACTCCATCAGTTGTTCAGCTGTGTGAGTCATGTTCAGTGAACTTATTCTATAATAAGCACCTACATACTAGCTATAGTGTCACCACACAAATATCTATGAGAACAAACATCCTTCATAATGAAGCAAGCATAGTATGTACCGATCTTTGCGGATTATTAATTACCAGTTAGTAATCCTACGACCAGGAACTATTTAAGTTTAGAGTTATCATCTTTTAGGTCTCATTATTATGATCTCATCACAATCCATAAAAAGCTTTACTCTAAACTGTGGTATATCTTATTTAAACATTTAAATAGATAGAGCCCGCAATAAAAACAAAACAAGTCTTTTATTAATATCAATGAAATCAGAACAGATTACATAAAAGTTATTCCTAAATCCTCATACATGATTGGACTTAGGACATATCTCTTTTAATCTCCCACTTGTACTAAAGCCGATCACTCTGGTATCTAATACCCATCTTATCTTTATGACGATCAAAGTGACTTTGAGAAAGTGGCTTTGTGAGTGGGTCTGCTACGTTGTTATGTGTGTCAACTCTCTCGACGTTGACATCTCCTCTTTCAACAATCTCCCTAATCAGATGAAAGCGCCGCAGGACATGTTTGGAATTTTTATGAGACCTAGGTTCCGTGGCTTGTGCTATTGCTGCGTTGTTATCACAATACAACACAATAGGCTCTTCAACGCTAGGAACAACTCCCAACTCAGAAACAAATTTCCTCATCCAAACGGCTTCTTTTGCAGCCTCACTTGCAGCTATATATTCTGCTTCTGTTGTGGAGTCAGCCGTTGTAGACTGTTTGGAACTCTTCCAACTAATCGCACCACCATTCAGAGTAAACACGTACCCTGGCATGGATTTGCTATCACTTTCTGATTGAAAACTAGAGTCAGTATAACCCTCTATTTTCAACTCAGATTCACCACCAAAAACAAGAAAAATGTCCTGAGTCCTTCGTAAGTACTTAAGGATGTTTTTCACTACTTTCCAGTGGTCTTCACTGGATTGGACTGATATCTGCTCGTCACACTAATTGAATAAGCAACATCAGGCCTTGTACACAACATCGCGTACATGATAGATCCTATTGCTGAAGCATAAGAAATCTTACTCATACGCTCTCTTTCCTCAGGTGTCTTAGGAGATATTTTTTCGGAAAGGGACACTCCATGGCTCATCAGTATGAAACCTCTTTTGGAGTTTTCCATGCTAAACCTTTTAAGCACTTTCTGGATATATGTACCCTGGGTAAGACCTATCATTCTTCTAGATCTATCTCTATAGATCTTCACACCGAGAATGTAGGATGCTTCTCCCAAGTCCTTCATGGTGAAGTTCTTTGATAACCATACTTTGACTGATTGTAGCATCGGTATATCATTTCCTATAAGAAGTATGTCATCCACATACAATACAAGAAATGTTACTGCGCTCCCACTAACCTTCTTGTAGACACATGGTTCATCTATATTTTTGATAAAACCAAACTCTTTGATTGTCTCATCAAAATGGATGTTCCATCTACGAGAAACTTGCCTTAAACCATATATGGTTCGCAACAGCTTACACACTAGGTGTTCATTTTCCTTGGAAAGAAAACCCTCTGGCTGTGTCATATACACTTCCTCCTCAAGTTCCCCATTGAGGAAGGCCATTTTCACGTCCATTTTCCAGATCTCACAGTCGTAGTAAGCAGCAATCGCATGCAAAATCTGAATTAATTTTAACAGGGCTACAGGCAAAAAAGTTTCATCAAAGTCAATCCCTTGCCTTTGTTTGAATCCTTTTGCCACGAGCCTGGCCTTATAGGTCTCCACCAGGCCATCTGCTCCAATCTTTCTCTTGTATACCCACTTGCACCCAATAGGCTTAACACCTTCAGGCGCCTCAACCAGAGTCCATACTTGGTTGGTATACATAGATTCCATTTCGGATTTCATGGCACTATGCCATTTCTCTGAGTCAACACTACTCATAGCCTCATTATAAGTCACATGGTCGTCATCATCAATGATGGACAACGCATAGCCATTCTCAATGACAAGGCCATAATACCTCTCAGATTGGCGAGACACTCTCCCTGTCCTACGAATGGGCTATTTCACAGAAGGTTGTCCAGTCTAAACAGGTGTTTCCACTTGATCCGTAGTAGTTTGTGCTTCTTGAATTTTATCAAGTTCAATTTTGCTCCCACTGTTTCCTTCAAGGATAAACTCCTTTTCCAAGAAGGTAGCATGTCTGGAGACAAACACCCGATGATCGGTGTAAAAGTAATACCCCAAAGCCTCTTTAGGATATCCCACAAAATTATATTTTACGGATCGAGATTCCAGCTTATATGGGTCAACTTTCTTGACATAAGCTGGACATCCCCAAATCTTAACGTGTTTAAGACCCAGTTTCCTTTCTTTCCATATCTCATATGGTGTTTGAGGAACAGATTTGGAAGGCACCTTATTCAATAAATATGCTGAGGTTTCCAATGCATAACCCCATAGGAATACTGGAAGATTCGCATAGCTCATCATGGACCGAACCATGTCTAACAAAGTTCGATTTCTCCTTTCAGATACCCCATTCAACTGTGGAGTATATGGAGGAGTCCACTGAGAGACTATACCATTTTCTTTGAGATAATCTAGAAACTCTCCATTCAAGTATTCACCACCTCGATCTGATCGAAGAGTTATAATACTGTGTTTGGTTTGTTTCTCCATTTCATATTTATATTCTTTGAACTTTTCAAAGGCTTCAGACTTGTGTTTCATCAAATACACATATCTGAATCTAGATCTATCATCTATGAAAGTAATGAAGTACGAAAATCCACCCATGGCTTGCGTAGACATTGGTCCACATACATCTGTGTGTACCAATCCTAGCAAATCTGCAGCCCTCTCTCCATGTCCACTAAATGGAAATTTGGTCATTTTACCCAATAGACAAGACTCGCATGTAGGATATGATTCAAAATCAAAGGGGTCAAGTAACCCTTCCTTATGCAATGTCCGCGGTCTATTTTCACTAATATGACATATCCTACAGTGCCATAAATAGGTCAGATTTTCATCATCTCGTTTTCTTTTATTAGTTTGTTCATTCTGAAGTAAATCATGCTCTACGTCACATACATACAGACCATTATTTAAAATGCCACGTCCAAAAAGAACATTATCTCTAAAAATAGAACATTCATTATTCTTAATAATAAATGAAAAACCATCCACATCCAACATAGGAATAGAAACAATATTTCTCACAATAGAGGGAACGTAATAACAATTATTCAAAATAATAGTCTTGCCCGTAGGCATATGTAAACTAAATGATCCTACAGATATGGCCGAAACCCTTGCTCCATTGCCCATACGTAGAATCACCTCATCTTTTTCAAGAGTCCTACTTCCCTTTAGTCCTTGCAACGAATTGTAAATATGAGAACCACAAACGGTATCTAATACCCAAGTAGAAATTTGACCTAGTGACATATTAACTTCGATCATGAACATGCCTGAATCAGAAGCGGTAGTCTCACTACCCTTCTTCTTCAATACTGCAAGGTAAACCTTGCAGTTCCTCTTCCAGTGCCCCAACTTGTTACAGTGAAAACAAACAGCTAAATTAGGACCAATCAACTTGTGAGCATCTAGTATGCTCCGGAGTGATAGTGCAGAAGACATGACGAATATAGTAAATCTGTAAATGATAAACACATAACAACACTTAACAAATATTCAATTTCATTTCAAAACACTATATGAATCGGGTCTTTATTCATAAGTGTCTCCCACTAGTTTATCTAATTTATTCAACCCCCTAAGTGAAAATTAAGCATTCATAATGCTAGTGGGAATAGCGATCTTACATTACATCACACAACCTCGGTTGTGGCACGAAACGTCATGTGATGTTCAATAGGCAGACTACTCTTGTCAATTACATCTTATGTTATTCCCTAATATAAGTTTAGCCTCTTGAATAATTGAGTCATGGCTGTGGCACGACAAACTCAGTATTCTAAGTCAAGTCTAACCCAACATTTCGTACAATTGAATCAGTCTCCAACAGCCCACGGCTGTAGCACGTACCGACCTTTAGATTCTAATTCAATGTACACATCTCTATGTAATAGACAAGTATTTTTTATTTCGAAATCAAAGCCCTCGGCTGTAACACGAAACGACAATGATTTAAAAATAAGAACCACTTTGTACCATGTTGGAAGGCTATAACCGACACAAGCCCGTTGTGTCATTGGCCAATTACTACTTGATATTATTTAATTTTAGGGGGATTATATTACGTTACAATCATAATCATATTATAAAGAGATTCTTCCTTTTAAATTAAATATTTTAAATCAATAATCGATAATCAGATTATTCCCAGATCGGGTGGAGCATTGTCAAGAGGCGTCACTTAATAACCCTTTCTTACAGATAGAAATCTGTTGTTGACAGAATCATCCTTTCTCTCAATATTAAAAATTCATATTCAATTACGTGTTTCATAAACACAAGAATCTCATGATCGTATTCATAATATTTATTGTTAAGGTAAGAAACGATTCTTATTCTAGATTTTCTAGAGCACGCCTTATATTGATTTAAGTTCACCTAAATCTATCATCGCATGGTAAGCATAGGCATATATCTCATATATAAAATTAAATAAACAAGTAAATGTAAAGTGCAATAAAGTAAATGTATTTGGTTATGGCCCCATCCTATGTGATCTTTATCAAGCTCATGATAAAGATCAAGGTCAATCTAATATGGTGATGAAAATAAATACAACTACTTATTATATAAGTCTTCTTGTATGCCTCGTCTTCTTCTTTGTATCACCTCCATTGGATAGCGTTCTTGAGTCTTCAATTACGTTACATGATTGAAAGTAAAACTAATCTAATGAACTTACAAGAATAACTCGAGTTACATTCGAGATTTATGATTACAAAGATTGATGACATGCAAGTCGTATTTAAAACCAAAACCAAAACCATTACGCTAAGGTCGAAAGGCCTTAACCATCCACCATGCCCATACAACACATAAAAGCATGTTAAAACACATAATCTGATCTTAACATATCATATTATCCATTATCTAATCATAAAAAGAAAATATGACAAAAATCAGAAAAATCAGAATCAAATCATAATAACAAGAATCACTGTTTACGGGCAGTAAACGACGTCAAACGCCTTACAGACGAGTTGTTGATAGCTTTAGCTATCAGTTTTGTTCAAACGCTCGTTTACCTATGGAATAGGATATTCGTTTGCGTAAATAGGACAACAGACCCAGATTTCAGCAAATCTGCAGCAGCCAATTCAGAATCCGTATATAATATGATTCTCATAATTAGAACAAACATAAATCATGTATATATCAGTATATATACAAATTACATAATCATCTTATGATTATACAACTCACATGAATATCATATATTCAAAACCATACATATATAAGCATATTATATCAACATCAAATCATGGCGAATCACGTACATGCTCATATATCGAAAACAGTTATACACATAAACGAATTAAAAACTTTTCGCAAGTAGCTCTGATGCCATTGAAGGGTTTTTTAGCACATAAACGCAGCGAAAACGTAAATTTAAATCTTAAAAAAAACCCGAAACCCTCCGCAGGATCCATGCGAAAATAATATTTAATTCGTAGTTCAGTATGTTTTTACCTTAAGAAGCTTTACGTTAATGGAAAGATGAAGGTCTTTAATGGCGATCCAAAAATGATGAACGTAGATCCTTAGCAGCTGTTCCTCAAGTGTGAAGCACTCCACCGGTATCCACCAAGAAAACGATGTAATGAAGGAGGAGGAGATGAAGAGAATTAGGGTTTTATAAATCTTTTTTGTTGAGGTAAAAATAGGGTCTATAATAGTATATTTATAGGCAAAATTTTCAGCTGAAAATTTTCCCATAAAATATTATTATTATTAACCCTTTATTTTTCTCACTAATAATTAAAACACTTTTTAATTATTAATCCTTTTTCTAAACTCTTTAGAAATAATTCTCTCACGTTATTTAATTTTCAAAAATTAAATTCTTAATTAATAATATTAAGAACCTTTTCTTAATTAATTTATAATCAATTAAATCTCATTTAATCAATTATTAAATTTGTCAAATAATTATTTATTTCATAAATAAATAATTATCAGCCATTATTAATTAATTCCTCCACCATTAAATCATTCTCTTTTATGGTGTGACCATGTAGGTTCAATATTAAGCCGGTAGTAGAAATAAATAATAATAAAACTATTTTATCATTATTTATATAAATTCTCTAATTCATTACATATGATTAATTAATTAATCATATTTATTCTACATCGTGAGAGATACTTCTCAGCATATCGCGACTATCCGGATAATACGAATTCACTGCTTAGAATACCAAGAACCTATTCAGTGAGTAGTTACCGTACAATCAATTCCTTCTACCCTGCAATGTCATGATTAAATACAAGGCATGGAACTTGTGTCAAACCTATCTTATTTAATCACCTGCTTTCACATTCACTATGCTTAGTTCTATTTAATGTAAATTAGAAACTCCTTTCTAATTTCATTCACTCTGGCCAGAGATTCCTGAACTAGCATAAGTGGATCAGCATTGAACATTCTCTTCCTTCACTGGAAGGGGTAGATCCTTTATTGATCATACACTATCTTCGTGTACAAATTCCTATACCCAGTAGAACCCTTATAATTGTCCCTTGAGACTAAGAACTAAACCAAAGCATAGTTCAGTGTACACAAGATGACTATGATGACCTCAAGTCTAAGGATACTTGTACAACTATCACTATGCGAACAACTGCTGACACGTGAGTGAACTCCATCAGTTGTTCAGTTGTGTGAGTCATGTTCAGTGAACTTATTTTATAATAAGCACCTACATACTAGCTATAGTGTCACCACACAAATGTCTATGAGAACAGACATCCTTCATAATGAAGCAAGCATATTATGTACCGATCTTTGCGGATTATTAATTACCAGTTAGTAATCCTACGACCAGGAACTATTTAAGTTTAGAGTTATCATCTTTTAGGTCTCATTATTATGATCTCATCACAATCCATAAAAAAACTTTACTCTAAACTGTGCTATATCTTATTTAAATATTTAAATAGATATAGCCCGCAATAGGGGTGAGTAAAACCGAACCGAAACCGAAAAACCGAACCGAACTGTAAAATTTCGGTTCAGTTTGGTTTGAGTTTTTTAAAAAATTTCGGTTATTTCGGTTTTTCGGTTTGAACCGAAATAAAATCGGTTCGGTTCGGTTTCTCAAAATATTGGTTCGGTTTTAACCGAATTAACTGAATTATACATATATATATATATATATATATATATATATATATTTTTAATTATATTTTATATAATATTACATCAACACAGAGGCAACAATCGGAGATTAAAGTGCAGAGAACTTAATTTTTGTGTTGCATGTGTGCAAAACGAAGAAAAGATTCATTGAATGTTATAATTATTTATAAACTTAATTATTTTAATTTGTAGTTTTGTGTCGAGGTTTATAATACTGATTGCTTAACTTTAATTATAATTTCCACCTTTTTTACTTTTAACTTCTCAAATTAATTTTTTCTTCTTTTATTAAATAGTGTAAATGTTCTTTAATTTATTTTTCATTTTTTAAAATTTTTTTCTATAAGACGTAACTTTTTTGTGTTTCTAGAACTTATATTTTTAAATATTTCGGTTTTTTATAAACCGAACGGAATAAATCGAAATAATTCGGTTCGGTTTTTGGTTCAGTTTATAAGTAAGTTCGGTTCGGTTTGATTACAAAAAAATCAGCTATTCGGTTTTCGGTTAATTCGGTTCGGTTTCTGACCGAACCGGCCGAATGCTCAGCCCTAGCCCGCAATAAAAACAAAACAAGTCTTTTATTAATATCAATGAAATCAAAACAGATTACATAAAAGTTATTCCTAAATCCTCATACATGATTGGACTTATGACATATCTCTTTCATACCTTGATCGAATAGGGAACTCATTTGACTTCTTGGCCACATTCATTTTGGTCAAATGAATCATTTTCTTATCTGCCATTTAAAAAAGTGCAAAAGAAACAGATTCAGGCATAAATCTCGACATAAATCTAGGCATGGGAAGTAAAAAAAACGCAGAAAAAAATAATAAAAAGAGTACAAGAAATATACCTGGAAGTTCGAAGAGCTGGAAGAAAAACGAGGAAAGGCTTAGAAAGCTCTGAAAAACCTAGGGTTTTTTAGAATGAATAGAAGGAGAACAAGAAGCAAGAAATGAGAAGTGAGTGGAAAATGACTCAACTCACTTCCTCATATAGGCAGCCAAAGAGAAGATGAAAAGGCAAAACAGGCCCATTAAGTTGGAGGCCCGAAGAAGAAGCCCACGATCTAGAACATTCCAGAACATACTTGAGAATTCTGGAGAAATTCAAGAATATATATATATATATATATATATATATATATCCAAGCAGAATTTGGAAAAGGCCCCATTCAAGGCCAAATCCAAGTAAAATTTGGAAAAGGCCCAATTCAAGCCCAAATCCCAATAGAATTTGGATAAGGCCCAATTTAAGGCCCAATAGAACTTGGAAAAGTAAAAGGCCCAAGACCAAATGGGATTTGGAAAAATTAAATGACTAGGATCTTGGTCGAACTCCTAGTCATGAATCCTGCTCGTTTACGTTCAAACAGGAGCCAAGAAATGACCAAAAAATCGACCAAAATCCAGGTCGTTAAATCGACTAGGATCCAGGTCGAATTCCTGGTCGTGAATCCTGCTCGTTTATGTTCGAACAGGAGCCAAGAAATGGCCAAAAAATCGACCAGAATCCAGGTCGTTAAATTGACTAGGATCCGGGTCGAATTCCTGGTCGTGGATCCTGCTCATTTGAATTTGAAGATATTAATTATAAAATATATATATAAAGTATAAAATAAACTTAAGTAATTAATATATATATACATAAAAATGGTATATAATTATAATAAATATATTAATATATATTGAAACGGTCCGGTTCGACCTTAACGGTCCGGTTTGGAGATGAAAACCAGGTCGAACCGTAAAATAACGGTTTTTATTGACACCAAACCTAGACCAAGTCGAACCGCCGAAAAAACCGTAAAAAGCGGTTTGGTCGGTTTGGTCCGGTCCGGTCGGTTTGACTTTTTTTTGCTCACCCCTACGTACTCCCTCTGTCTCATTGAATTCTATACGTTACTTTTCAGCACGCTTTTCAATGTTCATTTAAAACATAATTCCACAATATTTTTTTTAATTTTTTTTTCTGAATAAAAATTTCATGTTTAAACTTTTATTCAAAAAAAAATTGAAAAAAACATTACGAAACTATATTTTATAGAGGCCTCGAAATGCGTGCAAATAGTAAACTAATAGAAATTAACGGGACGGAGGGAGTAGGAGACTTTTTTAATTAAATCTACTACCCTTCTTAGTCTTTTCTCCCTTTGTTGATGTGATGTATTTATGCAATTTTGGTGCTATGCAGCTTTTTCTGTCAAGCAGAGACCAACAGAATTCGGATAAAAATCCAAAATGTCTTAGAGCAAGTCAAATGCAATACTATCTTTAGTGCTATTGCTATATTATAGCATCAAATACCAAAAAAAATCAATTCCAAAGGGGTATCATATTTAGATACAAATATCCTTGGTTTTATTTTTGAAATGCATCCTTATCACATCATCTATTACTACAAATGGAAGGTAAAAGTTAAATAATTGTTGTCTTGTACACCAAAACATATCAAAATAATATTAAATTAGGTAAAAGTTAAAAGATTTATGAAAATTTGAAACTAGTTATGAAATTAGTTTTGGAGTGCAATTTTTATTTTAACAAAAAAAAACACTTTTTGGTTCCATATTATAGCAATAGATGTAACTATTTTACATTTAGAATTAGACTTGTTCTTACTTAAAACAATCCAAAATATCTTTGTCGTCTACTCATCTCCCTGCAATTGGGGTATTTTATATAATTGTGTGAGTTTTGCCAATGCCAATACGAGGCTTGATGGCTTCTGGTTTATAAATAGGCAGGGGATATGGTAAAATATTAAGGTGGGCATGCTTATCCATAAATCTAGTTCAGAATGAAATTAACAGGTACAAGTAGAACAAAAGGAATCAATTTATAAATAAGAACCAAAAGTATATTACAAATTTAAATAAAAAGGGGAAGCAGAGGAATATAACAAAATCAATCATTCCGGCCGGCGATCTTCTTCTTTACAATAAGTTCCTTTCCTTCCGCACACAGTACTAAGAAAATATAAAACGCAATAATAATTCAACCAGCTGATCCATACACAGATGCAAGGTGATCAGAACCCATGATATCATACTACATGCGTTACGGATCAGAAACAGGCATCCAGGACGCAACAACAACACAGGGCAGCACAACAACCTTTCCAGAATCCATCACCTCTGCTCTCAGTTTCTACTGGACCAGCTGCAGTCGCCTGGGGTGCACCACCCTCATCTTTTGCTGGGTAGCCTGCCGGTGCTGGAGCCTCATATGTTGCTGCATACATAATATTATTATTATTCTACTTAGTTTAAAATGATTAGTACACAAAGTTAAAACAATCAAAAGAAAACCATTTCAAGAAAATATAGTAACGCTAACCTTGTGGCTGGGTTTGATCGTTCTTGTCCATGATCAAAAGATTTTAGATACAAGTAAAAATATGGATAGAAAGAGGAAAGTGAATGCAATTATAGAGGTGGAGTAGCAGGTGACAATATGTTGGGGTGGTTGGTGTTTGACGAGTATTTAGATTATATATATAGACAGAGAGGGGTACGTGTGTTTGGAAGGCAAGTTAACCGAGTGCGGCCGCATTATGCAAACGCCGAATACCGCGTTTTGTGGGACATATCCCTAAACAATTTTAAATTTGAAAATATACGTAACAAAGTAGCCAAACTATATATGTCCATCAATTATCCCACACACAACTCATCATCTCCCCCTAATTAATGATTTCCATTTGTCACCTATTCATTTGAAATTAACCATTTTTGTTGACTCGCTCCCTCATGATGTTTTTGTTTAAATTTTAGGTTTGACTATCGTTCTAATTCGTTGTGGATTTAATAGCATGCCCAACGGGATCCCAAGTGCTGTGTTTGGGACACACGAACAAAACTTGTTTCCCAAATTTTACATTGGAACAGATGAAACTCAGACTTGTTTTAATGTTTCATGCGGTTTATTATTTTTTACACTTGTCATTTACTGTGTTCACCAAAAAGAAGAAGGAATATAAGTAATGATGTGACCACATAAATCATTTATCATTTATAACAGTTGAGTGCGGAAGCATTTCAACCCAAACCCATTTTTCTCTGAGTTGTCATGTTAGTGGAGTCAGATAAACAAGAAGACGAGTCTCTAGACTAGTCTCTACACTGCTCTAATAAACGAGTTATAGTTCGTGTATTCTTAATCGAGTTAAATTGCGTGTTTTTTTATCAAGTTTGAATTTTTGATAGATTTTACTCGTAATTTATTGAATTGGGTTTAAATACGTCGAGTTATGTTTGCTCTCAAACTCAATATTTAAAAATAAGAAAAAAATTATTAAAATTTAATTTATAAATAATTAAAATAAATTTTAAAAATAATTTATATACATTTTGGACGATATGAAGATTGAATGAGCCAAATTTTAATCAATACATACTCGGCTCATCTCATTTGAGTGAAAGAATGTTCGATCTCTGCTCGTACGAATTTGAACCGAATCAAGATTAGTTAAACGAATTGAAGTTGTTCGAAGCTGGGGTAGGTTTGACTAATTTTGTGCAACAAATTTGGGATTACGCTTACGCTAAGGATGATATACAGTTATAAACTATGAAGCGTTACTCTATTTTATTCATGTTTATATTTGGTGAAAACGTTGCATTATTAAATTTGAGTAAATATAGCTTTAATATTTTATTTGTAAAGTTTATTGCGTACAAGTAAATACAAATGCCATGTTATGCTGACACGTAAATCCAATCTATATACCTATACACCCTGTAATTTTTGTAGTATTAACTACTGCATTTAATAAATATTACCAGAACAAAAAATCACGGAAACATCCCAGAAGGCTAAAAGTTGGGATAAAGCAGATTCGTTATTCTAACCGACAAAGTGTACGCTGTATAGTCTCTTACTTTCCGGCAAATTTGCGCTGTATTCACCATATTCTTGATTAAATATTTTCCCCAAACTTTTTCTTTGATGGAATATCATCTTTCGCTAATTGGGGGAGGACTATGGCTGAGCATAAATTACCCAAATCGATCGAAACCGCACAATTCAAATCGAGCAAACCGAATTTTACGATTTACTAACGGTTTGGTTCGGTTACGGATTGACATTTTAAAAACCGAATTTTTTCGGTTTGGTTTTGGTTTTTACCTCCAAACCGACCGATATAACCGAACCGAGCCGAATATTTAAATATATTAGTAAAGTGTAATTAATAATAAAATTATAATGTACAACATATGTGTAAACTAAAACATATAAAAGAACTAATCATAATATATTTTATTCTAAAATATAAATATTGATGTATGTGCTATATTTTCTCTATTTTTATTTTTATTCAATAAAAGCATAAGAATTGGTCGCATCTTTTTTGTACGTCTTCTTACCTTTTTTTATTTTTCAAAGTCATTATTTATATATATATTCTTTTTGAATATGATTATAATAAAAAATATAATTCTATAATATGGTACAAAATTTTGATTTTTATTTACAATTTCAAGTTTAATTTAATTTCTAACTTTGTTTTATAGGAAAAACGGTTTAAACCGAAACCGAACCGTTTTAAACAGATTGGTTTGGTTTGGTTTTTTCACACAACGGTTTGGTTTCAGATTGGATTTTAAGGAAACCGCTAATTTCGGTTTGGACCCTCCAAACCGCACAAACCGACCGATGCTCCCTAGGGAGGACAAGGAGAGCACGAGTCTGATAGATTTATTTTTCAGATTAAATAATATTTTATTTTAAATATCAAAAATGACAATTACAATCATCAATTCAGTTATGATTTCAAAATTCCGATTTAAATATGATTGGTTTTGTTTCACTTACAAGTTACAAAGCTAATTAATATAAAATAGAAAAATATCATTACTAAAATATTAAATTATAAAATGTAAATTACTTTTAACCATTATTTTAAAAATCCCCGATTCAACCGATAATTCTCCGATTAATCTCCTAAAAAGTAACTGACCAATTCGATTTTTGAAATCCAATTAATCCTTTAAGATTTTCCTTTATTGGAGTATATATAATTATTTATAAAATAACTAATATAATCATAATAATATATTAAATATAATTTAATATTATAATACATCCGATAAATCCTTTCGATTAATCTCCAATCTATACTATACTATTATAAGCGAAACATGATTTCGTTTGGTCGGTTGGTTAACACCTTCCTAAAATATTTGTTTCCACCTTCCAAAATAAAGTTAAAAAAAATAATTTATTTAAATATATTAAATTAGGTATCTAGGATTAATTACAAACTATTTGAATTACAATTTAACTAAAGTTCTAATTACTCTCAACTTCTTTCTCATCTCTTACACAGGAAACCAAATACTTCCAAACTTAATTTTAATAATTCATATTTTAATATTTGAAAATAATTAATATTTTTTAATTCATATTTTAAATCCATCAGTATCACCACACATACAAAAAATTAACTTCTTTAATTTCAATAATACCTAATTATTATCTTTTATAATTTATTTTTTATATAATAAGCAAATTGCAAATATTATAATCAGCTCGTGCATCGCACGGGTTATAGGCTAGTTTTCAATTAATTCTAAAACGGTAGCTCGATCGATCTTCCCGATTTTTACGACACTCCTTTTAACTCATTTGTTCTTCCAAAACAAACATCACAAACCACCAAAGTAAAACAAAAACCTAAACAATCAATATACCATTTCACTATCATGATCATAGCATAGCCAAACAAATGGTCTAATGAATCCCTTTTTTGCTAAATAAAATTATCAGTATGAATCCCAATGAGTAAAAAATATTTCGCTGAAGACTATTACACGCTATAGGCTGTGTTTGGGATTGTTGTTACAGAAAGCAACAACAACTTTTTCCTGAAAAGCGGGTTTGAGAAGTGTTTGGTAAATTTAAAAGCAGCTTTTTGTAAACGTGCTTTTTATTAAAAAGCCGCTTTTTGGGAAAGCAGGCAAGTAATGCTTTTAGAAACAGCAGCTGGTGCGGGCAGCAAAAACAGATCACCCATCAAACCCCAGCAAACACTTATATATTAACATTTTAAAAGATAATTGTTCCAACTTACAGATTTATCAAATACATGTACAATAATATAACATATTATCATTAAAAACAATTACTAGTAACATATAAATATAAAAAAACTAACATCTTTATATATATATATATATATTCATATACGAGCGTAGGGTTTATTAGGGTTTATCAAGTGGGTATACAACAGCAGCTTGCGTTCAGAGAGTTCACAGGCAGAGATAAACATTAGCCTATCTCCAGGTACAATTACAAGCTCATCTCTTACTTTTATATGTTAATACAAACACCTATATTATAACATGTTTGTTGACTTTATTTTTTTATGTGATATCTTGATGTGTAGTTTGTACTATATCTATAATTTATGTGGTACCATGTATGTATACATAGTCCACATAGAGAGTATTCACTTTGTTGTCCCTGGACTTAGAGCTGGCAATATGGCTCTAAAATCACATAACCAAACCAATCCGGTCCAAAATATTGAATTTGGTTGAACAGAAAATCACACTTATATAAATGGTTTGGATTGGATTCAAATCACATATTTTCTAAAAAATCTGGATTCAAATATGTGATATCCATATTACGAACCAAATTGTTAAATTTTGCAACTACGTCTACAAACATATACACTGAGTAGCTTTAATATTCATTTTCAATCTCTGACCCTATCCTCCAATCTTCGGTACTTGACTTTTTTATTACTGACGGACTGAACTGAAAACGGAGGGATAAGAATATACATACATGGACTATGTATGTATTAGACCACTTGTTTCTAAGCTCTGTAGTAGGGGTCATTCTGGGGACCCACTTTTATTTTAAATAATAAGAGTGTGTAGTGCACTTGTAAATGTACCTCAATGTAGTGAAAGTGTATATAAATTATCTGAATAAATGAACATTGTTTGTTACTACCTCCGTCCCATGGGTTTTCTACGTTTACTATTTGCACGTATTTCGAGGCTTCTATAAAATATAGTTTGATAATGTTTTTTTTGTTTTTTTTAAGAAATGTTTAAACATAAAACTTTTATTCAGAAAAAAAAAATTTAAAAAAATATTGTGGAGTTATGCTTTAAAAGAGTATTGAAAAGCGTGCCAAAAAGTAATGTATATAATTCAATAGGACAGAGGGAGTAATAAATTACGTGATAATTATAAATTATATGTTGCTGATAATTAAAAATTATATGTTGCTGTATGTTCAACAAATTAATATAATTTGATATATAATAAGTCTCTATTACTTTCAAATTTAAAATTTAATTTAATAAAGTTAAATCCATATTTCAATCCAAATCCATATAAAACCAAACCAAACTAAAACCATATTCTAACAAAATATAGTTAATATATGATTTTGGTTTCAAAACCAAACCAAATCCATATTAAAGAACCAAAACCAAACCAAAACTATATTTCACCAGGTCTACCTGGACTGGAGTGTGGGTGCTTCCATCCCTTTGATCTCTCTTTACATGCATAGAGCCATAGACACATGCCCTTAACTGTCTATATATATCACACTCTAATCGAATAAGAAGAAGAATTATATAGTAGTATTCATGACTGAACGGGCTCATACTCGGACTTGAAAAGGTATGCCAGAAACCCCACAACACAATGAACAAACATTTTCTACTACACTCAAATTTTGGTAGTTTATAGTTCTTTTTTCTTTACCTTTTACTAAGATTGATTCTGCAATTTATAACCACTTCGTAAGAATCTAAAGACCATCCAATCCTTACATCATCACATATTATATATAAATAATATAAATACCCCCACCAATTTTTTTGATTCGTTTACAACTTTGTTAGAAAATCTATATTGTGCTCTTAGCTAGTATGGTTGCTTCATCATTTGGCCAAAAACAGAGAGAGTTGAGTTTGCAGACTTAAAAACACCGATTTTCCTAGACTTAAATAATGCATGACTTATTTAAAATAATAAAGTAGTTTAAAAACACATGTTATCAGGTGGCTTGTGTTGGCTATGTGATAGCATGAGATGAGCGAGAGGGCGTAAACTAGTGAATTGACTAGAACATTGGAGCGGAGAGGGTCAAACTCATTTCTGGTGTCTTGGCGTAAGTAGTCAAGCTAGATTGTTAAAATAAAAATTAGAGAAAACACAAGAATTGTGCGATTTGAGCTTCAATTTTTATTCAAGTTATTGTTTATCATGTTATGCACACAATGCTACATCATGTATGCAGGGGCAAGAGCACATGTAGAATTATGTAGGAGTACAATATGCTACACCTCCACTGCACTTGGCTTTACACACTGCATTTCCCTGGTTTCACTTTTAGAGTGTGTAACATATGTTTAGTTTTTATTATATTAGTGCAAACAAGCAGCAATGATTTCCCTAAGAAATATGCATAATCCTTTATTTTTGATATACCACTTTCATTTTGTATGTTGTGCTTATTTACGTGCGCTTATTTTTGATAAACCACTTTGTTAGCTAGTTTTGGTTTTTTTAAAATTTATTAGCGATTAACTTCTGAAATTTACTTGTTTTTTGCTTGTTTTTTTTAATTTTTTATATGCTATAAAAATATCAATTTATATATGTGGTATATTTATTTTATCTTACATCCTGCCAATGATTTTCTAACTTCTCACATAGTAAATTATTATATATAATTTCTCTTGGTTGTAACTATACAAGATGGCAAATAATAATGAAAAGAATACAAACCCAAGAGTCGATACAAGAACCTAGGAGGTCTTCTAAAGCAAAATGGACCATGAGTACTACACACACATTTTGTGATATTTGTATACAAGCTATTCAGAAAGGAATGCGCCCTTCTACGCATTTCACTGTCGAAGGATGACAATTTGTTGTTTCTAATTTCCAGAGCATTACTAGCTTGAAATATGACAAAGGCAAGTTAAAAAACAAGTGGGATTTGTTAAAGACAGAATGGAAATTGTGGAAAGAATTAATCGGTAAAGAAACTGGATTAGGTTTGGATCCTAGGTTGGAAACGATAGATGCATCTACTGATTGGTGGGATGATAAAATCAAGGTATTCTACATCATTATATCCAATTTTATTCGAGTATTTATTAATTTTGATTCTTATTAGCACTTGTTTGGAATTCTGATTCATATATAATTTATACATTTTTCTATATTTAATTAATTTGCAGATTAACAAGGAGTATGCTAAATTTCACAAGAAAGGATTGTAACCTGATCTTTTAACCAAGAATGATGTTATGTTTGGGAGTACAGTGGCTACAGGAGAGTTTTCTTGGACTCCATCTTCAAATTGCAATGTGCCATTGATTAGTCATCCAAATAGTACTGATATAAATGTTGTTGATTTGAATGATTCGAGGATGACGCGTTTGAAAAGAGTGTGGAAATATTTTTAAATGAAGATGATGATATGTCATATGGTGCCACAACTTTAGCTAAAAGACAAAGAAAAGGTAAATGAAAACTTGAATCTCAGTCTAATGCAAGTGAAAATAAGTCGAAGAAAGGTAAAATACAAAAGGGAGGAGTTGCAACAAAATTAAAATCAGATATATCAAAGTTGGTGGCAAGCGTTGAGAAAAAAGCTACTTCAGAGGCTGGCTATACTATAAAAGATGCCATGGATGATTTACATAATATTCCTGATATAGAGAAAGGCAGTGACTTGTACTTCTTCGTTGTGTCAATGTTTGAGCATAAAGCAAAAAAGAACTCTGGAAACACTTGGAAACAGCAGATGCTAAAGTTGGTTGGTTGAAATATCAAAAATATGGAGATAACGTGAAAGATAAAAATTAATATGAATACTCATATAAGTTTTACCTTTTATTACTTTGTATTTGAATGATTGTATAAGACTAGTACATTGAAATCTTTTAGTTGGCACTCATTTTTATAGCGAACATTACATATGCTCAATTAAGAATATTTGTTGGTAGCTAATTTTTTTTTCTTTTTATATTTTCAGATTAATTGATATGAATTGTCTCACTATACACAATAGTGACGATGAGGCCGATGATAAAGATGATTTTTGGGATTTGGTAAATTGCACGATTGCTTTAATTGTTGAGTATTATTGCACATTTCTCCATAAAGAACCGTGCATGACATTTTATCAAACTGGACATAAATGGATGCAAGAAATTTTAACTATGAATGAGATCAGATGCAAAAATATGTTTCGAATGGAAAAAGAAACATTTTTTAAGTTATGTACTGACTTGGAAAATGTGTATCATCTTCCATCTTCAAGGAGGATGACTTTTATGGAAAAAGTAGGAATATTTATCTTTATAATAGCCCAAGGTGCATCGAACAGGCATGCACAAGAACGTTTTCAACATTCTGGTGAAACAGTTAGTCATGTTTTTCATGAGGTTCTCCATGCAGTTTGTTTATTGGCAAGAGATTTGATAAAACCTGATGATCCTGAATTTAAAGAAATTCCACCTCACATCCGTAACGATCGTAGATATAAGCCTCATTTTAAGGTAAAAATATTGTATTTCCTTTCTTTTTTTAGTTAAGCAATATAATGATTTCATTATTGTGTTTACTTATAGGATTGTATTGGTGCTATTGACGGCACTCACATACATGCATGTGTACCCGTTAATGATTAAGTACGATTCGTGGGACGAAAAAATCTACCAACGCAAAATGTTATGGCGGCCTGTAGTTTTGACATGTGTTATATGTTTTAGCAGGTTAGGAAGGCACAACTCACGACACTCGTATTTTTAATGTAGCCATTAATATGCCAAATTCTAATTTTCCATCTCCACCACATGATAAGATTTATCACGTTAATACATTTGAAGTTATATATGTGAACTAACATTTTAATGAATGATACAGGTAAATACTACTTGGTAGATGCAGGATATCCTCAATCAGTGAAATATGTTGGCACATATAAAGCAGTTAGATATCATCTTCCTGAATTTCGGCGTGGTCAACCAGCACAAGGATACAAAGAAATATTTAATAAAGCACATTCATCATTTAGAAGTTGCATCGAAAGAACTTTTGGAGTTTAGAAAAATTGGTGGAAGATTTTATCAAATATGCCTTCCTACTGGTTTGGTGCTCAAAGGAATATCGTTGTCGCAACAATGGCACTGCATAATTACATTAGACTAAATTCCAGTGGAGATACAATTTTTAAAGGGATTGATGCAAATCCAGACTTTGTGCCAAGAGATATTTTTTCGGATCATATACCAATATCAGTAGACCAAAGTCAAACAAATAATAGAACAAGTGAGGTGGACTTACTTCGAAATCAAATTGCTTCCAGCTTGATGATGGCGTAGTTTATTAGATAATTTTATTGTAATTTACTTTATCAAACTGAATAAAATTAATTTTGATAAAGCATTCATCTTTTTTGTTTTTGATTTTGTTAGTGACAAATCTCAATAGTTAAATATAATTGATGACCAAAACTAGTTAGTTTATCTTAACATGTCTCACATTGCTAAGCAGCACTTATACAAATTATTTACCATACACCTATTTATTTGCTTTTTGTTCAACAGCAGATTTCAACAAAATTTACCAAACAGTCAACAACTTTTTGAAACAACATTTTTTCTCACAGATACAACACTTTTTCACAGCAATCCCAAACAGAGCAATAGTCTCAAACCAGATTACAAAGTTGTATACAGTATTGGTATAATCGAACAAGTTACGCATATGTCCTCTGTGCAGTTCACTGATGATAATTACTTCACAAAAATGGTGCAGTTCAAAGTTTAAATATGAGTATCTTTGGCCGGCTGCTGGATGTTATAGGTTAACGCAAACCAGCTCTGCGTGTTGCCCTGATCTTAATAGTTCTTCCAAGAGAAGATTCGGATCCACCTGTCCTTCAATTTCTACTAGTCCCTTTTCTGCATCTACGTTCACTGAGTACTTCTACAAACAGATTATTGCAAAAGCACATAGTATTAGAACTGTTTATCTAACACTTATTAATGAATCCAATATAGTTAACAAAAGTTTTAAGTAATTGTGCATACCAATAATTATATACCACATATTGAGCTTAGCCCACTCATCAACTTCATCTTACACCCTCCACATTTGTACTTCACTTTCAAAACAAAAACCTGCATAAAATCAGCAAAGAGACAATATTGATGTATCACTTTAAATAATCAATAATAATATATGAAAAACACATAAGATTACCGTGTTCCCGTATGGTTTTTGTACGTTACAAGTTATAACTCATCACAAAACATGAATTACATGACGCATGAATGAAGTACTTCTAATGGATCATTCTCGATCCTAAATAATTATGCATGTATGCCTGGAAATTATCTTAACCTTACTTTTTATTTTAAAGTTAATTTGTTTTCTTTGAACACTAGCTATGGGCAACTTTCAAATATTTTCAACTGAGTTTTTTTACTAATAATACTGTAACTAGCAAAATTTTTGTTAGGTAATAAATTGCACACAGATGGGGTGAATGTGTTTTTATTTTTTTTATGATTTTCTTGAACTGTTCTGGTTTTGAACAAAGTAAATCAAATTTTATAGTAAGATATGTTATAACAAAAATTAAACATGCGGCTATGAATAACACAGATCTTTCAAAACTCACTTAATTTTATATTAAAATTAAGAATATTTTGCTACAAAATTTCTAGGCTCTTTGTTGATAAAGAGCTTAGCTTCTACTTGAGAGAAAATACAAGAATTTCTGATATAATTGTTGCTTCTAACAAAGGACCGGTGTTAACTTTATATCAAAGTTAACTTCTAGTTTACACAGTGTATAATAAGACATGCTTTTTACTTTAGTAAACTGTCACTTATCATTTTTATTTTAGGACAAGTATATCTTCCATTTCTGGCTTAACATATCTTTGCATAATGTGTTAACTTTGATCTTATTTTGTCAGTTAATCTTCACCCTTGATCCTACACACTCTTCAAACTGCTTTTTTCGTAGACTTGTCAATCCAACTGATTGGATTGTTTGTTGATTGTTAATCTTGGATATTGAACTGATCTGTAATTTGTACTTTGAGATTTTACCTCGAGATCTCCAGTTAGGCATATAGAGATCGTGACATTTCGATAAGTATATTGGCTTATCGAGATCTCTAATACTCCATAGTCGATTTGACTTGTAGAGGTCTCTGAGTTCTCTATAAGAGAATTTGGCTTATCGAGATCTCTAATCTTCATATCTTCACTTTGACTTATTGATATCTCTGAGTTCTAACATCTTTGATTACGATTAAAAGAGAACCGATTCCTACGCCTATTCCTAATCCTAAAGTACTCGAGCTTCGGATAAATGTCCCCAGAAGCAAGGAGTACGCCCGCGTGTACCAACGAGAACACCGAAAAAACCGAAGACATGATCCCAAGCCGAGACTTGACACGCTAGTGACATATTGACTTGTCGATAACTTAGAGTTCTCTAGTCAAATTTGCTTGTCGATAACTCAGAGTTCTCTAGTGAACTTTGGCTTTTCGATATCTCTGAGTTCTCTAGTGAAATTTGACTTATCGATAACTCAGAATTCTCTAATGAATGTTGACTTGTCGATAACTCTGAGTTCTCTAGTGAAGAATTGACTTGTCGATATCTCCAATCTTCATGTCTTCAATTTGACTTGTCGATATATCTGAGTTCTCTAGTAGCTTTTCTGAGTTCTCTGTAAGTCATTTGGAGTTCTCGAGTGACTTCTCTATAACACTAAATTTGTGACTTATAGAGATCCTGACTTAGAATATTTTTCTCAAAACAGATTTATTCAACTCCAAGCTTCTTCATAATTCTTCTGAGGCATGATCTTCTTGATCTTCTTCCAGATAGAATTCTTAGGCTTGACACTGTTTATAGAAAAAGACTTCAGTCTTCTCTTTTGACATTCTTACAGACTTTAAATGTCACAAGTATAAAATACAAATTAAGATTACAATACAACTTACTTAGGGTTGTCAATTTGACTTAGTCTTGTTAAAGTACAGGCATGTCTTGCACAACAATCTCCCCCAATTTGTGAGAAGATTGTTTAACACAAATTCATGCATGTTAACAAGACTGACCCCAAATTATGATGGAAAATAAAGTAGTTACATGAAAATTGACACAATTACAACTTTTATACATTAGAAGATTTACAAAGTTAAAATAGTTACAAGCATCAGGTAAAGACTGTTTTTGCTTATGTTTCTTCTCTAAGGATATCCTTTAACTGAACAAGAATTTCAAGTTCTTCTACAATAGGTGTCCCGCTTAGAGCTTCTAGTACTTTGATCATGTTTACTTTTGGATAACCACTGTCTAGTAAATCAATTCTAAATATTGAGAATTTGCCAGCTTTGATGTTCAGAAACTTTCCATCTTTTGAAATTTTGCTCATTCCTTTAGCCTTGAGTTCTTCTGATCTTTTCATGAACATTTCAATCTCTTCATCATATTTTCTTTTCCTTTCCTCATATTCAGCCTCATTTCTTTTTTTTTCTTTCTTTCCTTTCAATCAACCACTCAGCCAAAATTGATCTCTATGCTCTTGTAGCAGTATCCTTGTCTTTTAGCAAGCTTATCACTCTCTTGATTTCTGTGGGAGAGAGAGAGAGTTTATCAAAGCACAGCCAAGGAAAGTGAAAGACCCATCTGCCTAATAAATTCTGACTTTCTTTAAAGATACAACCCAGACTCTAACTATTTCCTCGACTAGTTTTTGAAAATAATCTTCATCCGAGATGCACCAATTCAAGGGTAGAAAGTCATCTTGCTTGAAGCAATTTTAGAGAGCCCTTTCAGTGACTTCTCCATTTTTTGTAGGCTTGACTTTTCTAGGTTTCCTCCCAACAGTCTTGAAATTGCTTTTGAGTGAAGGCTTTTCTAAAGGTAAGGTAGTGATTTTCTTGAGACAAGTTTGGTTTGAGGTGATTGGTGTTTTAAGAAAGGTGTTTGCAGTTTGTTTGTACATAAACTTTGGCTTAGAGGTTAGAGAAGGTTTGATAATTGAGGTTGTTGATTTTGAAGGTTGAGCTAAAGGTTGAGCTAGAGTTGTTTGGATTTTTAGGGTTCGTTGTGGTTCTGAGCCATCATGATTCTTCTTGCTTCTTCTCTCACTCCCTCTCTTCTTCTCATCATTCTTCTTCTCTCCACCCTTGCTTCCAGCTGCCCTACTGGATTGACTTGGATTTGAGCCAGAAGGTTTTTGATCATCTTTCTTCTGCTCATCATCATCCAAATTATCCTTATTGATTTGAGTTTTGGGAAAATTGGCTTCAACATCCCTTAGATATCTCCCCAACAGCTTAATCATCTCTTCATCTTCAAAAGTCTTATTCATTTTTACCTTTAAGGTAGTTCCAGAGTCATGATTAGCTTCTTGTTGGCCATGACACATTGTTTAGGGATTTGGAAGGGTTTGAAGTGCTTGGTGGTATGCCAGATGTATGTTATTCCCTTGCTAGGCTGTAGGTATGCTTCTGGAAAAATAGTCATTTGAGCATTTTCAGTTCAATTAGCAATTGAGTGTCTTCATGGATCACAACTCTGACTTTGTTTATCAGAATATCCAACTCAGATGCCCTCCTTGAGATGAGATAATTGAGGGACACCTGCATACATCTATCTACCCCAGAGTCATTTTTGTTGACCACTATCCTCTTTTCCTAGAAATTATTTTTAATCACCAAAATCACTCTTAATGAATTTATTGTCATGTCCAAGGCCTTTTTGTAGGTGAATAGGTTATTGTTGAGAGAAGCCCTTAGAGCCTTGAGAAATTCATCAAATTCCCTGCTCAGACTTGGTCCTTCAGCAGCCCTAAGGAGCCTCTCCATATCAATATCTACTTCTTGACTTAAGCTCTTTTAAGCACCTTGGACATGTTGAGTAGATGATCTTGATTTTGCTAGACTAGCCTCTGTCTCTCCCTTAGTCTTGTTGGCAGGCATCAGAAGGGGAGTAGAAATTTTAGGCCTTATTTGTTCAGGAATTGATGGTAGAGGGATGTTTAGCTTTCCCATGACGGCTCCCAAAACAACAGAGTTTTGCATTTGAAGATGTCTATGAGAATCCACCAGGGTCTTGATGTCTGTCTGTTGACTCTTGACCAGAGAAGTCAAAGCCTAAACTTGAGCATTAAGGGATGTATTGGATGTTTCCAGAGAAGCTACATGTGTCTTGAGTGCTTGAAGGTCTTGTGGAGAGGAGCTTGTGGTAGAGAGAGCAGTAGATTGTCCAAAAGTAGCTTGCACAAATTTCTGAATTTCATCCATGACCGGTGAAGGAATGTATCTTGCAGTGTGCATTTGATCCAACTTCAACCTTGTGTCATTGGATTTAGTGATGTGATCTTGAACTACTTTGTGCAAGGCTACAAAGGATTCTTTTAGCTGATTTACACTTTTATCAATCCCAATGAGATCATACCTTGACATTTGTTCTGAGAAGGTTTTAAATTGGTTTTTGATCTCAGTTTGAGAGGGGATGATTTGGTCCATCTTATCCCTGGCCATTTTCATGACCTTGCCTTGATGTCCATTCAATGTGATTTGTAGTGTTTTTCCAAAGTTTTGGAAAGCCTTGATTTGAGCTTTATAGACCTCATTGATGGCATCATACACCTCTTGTGGAGTTAGGGATCTGGCATTACTTCCCAGAATTGTAATGTATTCCTCCCTGAATTTAGCTAGCACAACATCCATCTCAATTATGAATTTATTGTCCAACCAAGCATCACAGTTAGCATCCTAACCAGCTTCATCAACAATTTTTACTTGATTATCTTTAATATCATCCTGGTAGGTGAGCATGATAGCTTGGTAAACCTGATTAGACACATTGGATGTGAGTAGCTGTTGTGAAATTTGTGCTAGGCCTCCAAGTTGATCAACCCTGAGATCTTCAATTGTTGAAGGTTGATTTTCAGCGTCTTGGAGCCATTGGGAGATGAGGTGTGATTGAGATGTGGAGGGTTGTGAATCAGAACCACCTGTAACTGAAGTCACAGTTTTACTCACAGATTGTTCTGTGGTTTTGACAAGTTGTTGTTCCTCGCATGAAGTGGGAACCTCCAATTAAATTGGAGGAGATTTGACTGGGTTACTGTCATATGCACCAGTCTCAAACCCTTGTGCTTCTTACAGAGCACTGTCACTTGAATGTGATAAACTTGCCTCCCCATAGCAGGATCATTGGCAATTGTACTCCTAGCATCAATTGCTAATGCAATTTCTACTAGGGTTTTGAGGGGAGTTATTCCTACATGAGGAACCTCCAATTGAATTGGATAGGATTTAGATAGCTCCCCCTCAGAAGTACTACCCTCAAACCATACAGTCTGTGAAGACTGATTTGTAAATGAAAGTGCATTTAGTATCTCCATGGGCTCTTCAGTAAAAATTGATGAATCCCCCATGGTTTTAATGGTGTCATCAAGGTCTACCCCATCTAGTAGCCTCTCACCATCTGAATGTAGTGTCTGGATGGTGATCAAGGTTGTTTGAACCAAGTCACTTGAGTTAGTTTGCACTTGAGAATTGGATTCAAGTGCTTTAGGTAGAGAAGAAATTTGTGAGATTATAAGTTGTTGCTCAGTAGTGAGTGTTGGCATCTCCCCCTGAATGGATGAGGGAGCTTCAAAAGATGTGCCCTCACTATGTGTGCCATCCTTATTTCTCCTACCATACACTTGAATTGCTTCAGTTGCAGGCTGTGTGGACTCTGTACAAGGTGCATTGAGGTGAATGCTCTTTTTAATAGACACGCCATATTGAGAGGATGTATCTAGAGTCTGTTTAGTCCCCATTTTTACAACTGCATCCTGTTGGGATGATACAAAGGTGGCTTGAGTGGTCAGCTTTCTTACTCTTCTTTGATCTCATGACCAATGGTGGCTCAGGTTCTGTTTGATCCTCATCACTCTCAGTTAAAATAGTTAAAGTTACCTTCTTTCTCTTTCTTTTACTCACCTCATCCTTTTCAGAAGATTAGGTGGTTGGTTTCCTAGTTATTAATGATTTTGAAGAAATAGTTTCAGCCTGGGAAGGTCCTTGTGGTTGTTCCCGTGTTTGTACTTCCACAGGTTCAGGAACCATAATTGTGCTAGATTGTACATTGGATCTCATGTTAGGCATTGGGTAATGGTAAGTCCTAAACCTCTCCAACATGAATGGAGTGAGTTTCAGACTTAAATTTACCTTGTTCTTTGTAGTAAGTGAACCAAATATTATTTTGGACACTTGATTACAATTGCCTATTTTAGTGCTATCTATGTCATTCAACAGATGTATGTCTACCACTTTATGATTTAAAGTGGACATAATAAATCCAGGAAAGAAAATTTCCTTACCTCTAGAAAACAGGGGCATGGTCAGCCCGGTTGCAAGTTCTTCCAGGATCAATATACCAACATTCAAGTGTCTGTTGTGGGCTATTGAGTACACCAGCTTCTGCACCACACTTGAAATGTTGTCATACCCTGTCTTCCTGCAAGTGAAGGCCCTTACTACAGAATCAAACACAAAGGACAATTCCTTCCTTAAGTTTGTCCTGTTCAAGCTTGACAAGTTGATTCTCCCACCATAAATGATGAAGTCCATAAACTCAGTTAGTTCATCATGGGTTGGCACCTCCACCAAGTTTGCAGTTGGAAGTGTTAGTGTTTGTGCCCTAGAGACAACACTATGATATTTTAGTTTAAGACATTAGGATTATTAATGTTTATGTTCTATCGATTATTCCCTTTATAATTTATTAATTCTTAATTTACTGCGATATAAATGTTAGATTAATAAATTTCCTTGGAATATGATATGCAAATCTATATCTCTAAGTACATGACTTAGAAATGAGATTATGAGAATAGTATCAATATTCCTAAAGGTCCCTAGTCGAGTATTATTATTAAGGGACAATAATAATGCATTAAGACTAGTGTGTTTGTTGGCTGATGATCACATCTCATTGATCATATGTATAGTGATACTAAAGTCAAAAACACAGGAAGATGTATATGTACATGGTGCTGGACAAACGTGATGTAAGATTCTACATGTCTGTTGTGTCATAAGTAATTCTCACAGTGATAACGATGTAATGGTCCTTAGACTTGAAGTCATTATATTTTCTATACGAGAATTAATATACATTGATTCCATTAAAAGTTATCCTTGACCGGGTAATGATTAAAGTGGACATTGGGTATATTATGAATCGTATGAGAAATATGAATGATCTAGATGGGATTTAACCCTCCTATTTTAGGAATGATATTATTGGTCTCTTATGTGAGCT
This sequence comes from Apium graveolens, assembly GCF_009905375.1. Classification (NCBI taxonomy): domain Eukaryota; kingdom Viridiplantae; phylum Streptophyta; class Magnoliopsida; order Apiales; family Apiaceae; genus Apium; species Apium graveolens. Next base: position 15,762,218 of record NC_133649.1, on the reverse strand, counting down.
AGACAACGCAATACGTGGCCAGGCTCAAATGTTGATTTGATATGATAGTCTACTCATTGATCAAGGAAACCTGGATTAAACATTGATGAGGATGACACATTACATGCCTCTAGTTTAATCCATAATATGTGGTTAAAGGGATTATATTACATTGTACATTATTCACGAAAGGTTTAATCGATCACCGCTTCAATTATTATTACTTGGGTAGCAATGATGTATTACTAGATGCCGCTCATTGTTTATGATTTTAAATTAGATTTAAAATTCATTGCCAACGTAATAATAACCTATAGAGTCACACACAAAGAATGCTTGAAGGATTATTTAATTTAAATTGGATTTAAATTAAATTAAATTAATTTGAATATTTATAATATTAATTAAGTTTGACTTAATTAATTAGATAAATATTGATATTCGAATTTACTAATATTAATTATGATTTTTTTTGTTAAATAATTAAGTGAGACTTAATTATAATATAAATAGGAATTTTGAATTAATAATAACTCCTAATTAGTTAAGAGTTATAATTTATTTTTCTACTCTCTATATAATATCTTTTGTATGGCTGATTTTTTTGGCGTGCAAGACTTAACTAAAACCCTAGCCAGCAAAAGAGAAGATGGAGAGAGCAAGAAGAAACGGGGTTGTGCTAGTACACATCCAATCCTTGAGTTCAAGCATTCGTGTGGATACCGATATAGTGTAGATCGCGAGAGCGGGATGCATGGTGATTGAACAAGCTTTGGATCTCCATTAGTCAACCAATTGGTAAAGCTTCTTATGGTAAACAATCTGATCTACGAATTAAATATATGTTTTTCGCATGGATCTTGCGGTGGGTTTCGAAAATTATGATTTTTTTACGTTTTTAATTAATGTTTCCGTTGCGTTTATGTGCTCGAAACCCAACAATGACATCAGAGCTACTTGCGAAAAATGTTTAATTCGTTTATGTGTTTACTGGTTTTATGATGATAACATGTAGACAATATTCCATGACTGTTATATATGCGATTTTGTATATCTTACATGTTGTTATGTTTATATATGCGTATGTATATATATGTTTTGAATATATGATATTCATGAGAGTTGTATAATCATATGTTGATTATATAATATGTATATATACTGATATATACATGTTTTGTGTTTGTTCTTATTATAAGGATCGTATTTGATACGATTCTGAATCGGATGTAGCGGTTTTATTGAAATCTGTGTCTGGTGTCCGATTTTGGCAAAAAAATACGATATTTCATATGGAATCGAGCATCTGAACGTAACTGATAGATAAAGCTATCATCGACTGATCTGTAAGGCGTTTGACGTCGTTTAGGCCCTGTAATCTGCGATTTAATGTCATTAGATTTAATTTCGAATTTTCTGATTTTTTTCAATATTTGGTTTTATGATTAGATCATGATGGGTATAATATGTTAAGATCAGATTATGTGTTTTAACATGTTACTTTGCATTAATTGAGCATGGTGGATGGTTATGGCTTATGACCTTAGGGTAATGGTTTTGGTTTTTCAAATACGGCTTGCATGTCGTTTAATCTTGTAATTATTAAATCTCGAATGTAACTCGAGTTCTTCTTGTAAGTTCATTAGATTAGTTTTCATATTTTATTCTTGTAATGTACATGAAGACATGAAGATTTGAAGATCAAGGGTAATCCCACACGGAGGCCATCCAAGAAAGCAATACAAGAAAAAAGACATATAATAGTTAGTTTGTATTTATTTTCCACCTTAGATTGACCTAGATCTTTGTCATTAGCTTGATAAAGATCACATAGGATGAAGTCATAACCAACCACGTTTATTTATGGCACTTTACATATATATGTGCATATGATGAATGTATGTGTAGAGTAGTTTATAAAGATGCATGCTTAATTAGATTAAGGATGTATGTATTAGATATGACACCCATGCCATGCTTGCTAAACAAGATAAAATCTGTAACGATTCAAGATTTTAAAATGAACAAACGATTATGAGATTCTCGTATTTATGAAACACGAAATAAAATACAAATTTTCTTTGTTTCTGAAATGGGGCGGTTTTGTCAAAAGTGATTTCATTGAACTTGTAAGGTTGTGGGTTTTAAGCGAGACCGTTGTGACTCCCTCACTACCTGGAAATCAAACCATTGACGAATATTGATTTGAAGTATTTTATTTAAGGAAAAAATTGGAAATCTTTTTATGATGGGATCATGATCGTTTTAAAATTAACAAAACCCTAAAGTTAATATTAAGTTGATCAGATGCCTTCCAATGAGTCCAATGCGTTAACCCCTAGATCGACCAGGAGTGGGTTCGTCAAAGCGAAGTACTCCTATCTATCGTGGGAGATGTGTTGAAGTATATTGATACTTTTTGACTATTGGGTTTAACTTAACTAAGTTATCACAATAGGATTGTGAACTTAGAGGCATAGAGTTTGGCGAGATTTATTAGATAAATATGAACAAATGTTGTTCCACCAAGTTATCCAAGAGTTATATAGTTGATATAATTGACAAATATTTTCTACCTAAATAATCATGTTTTAGGAGAAAAGCCAAAACTGACCTAACACGTGGTGAAATATGGATCTTGGCTCACTAGAAAGGATATAGAAGATAGTTTTTTATGAATTAATAGTTAGGGCTATTGATTTGATAAAAATAGTGGGAGATATATATTGTGAATATATATATATGAATAATCACTTGAACATTATTTAATGATCATCTGTAGACTAAGTCATTTTATGCACTTTAATATTGCAGATATCAAATGACAAATAACACAAATAACTTCTCTATGTAATAGTCCTTGAGAAGGACAAGCTGACATGAAATAATTTTTTCGATTGTCATGGGAACTTGAGGATTGTCCTCGAGTCCAAGGATGTCATTCAAACCCCCCCTTTATTTCTTCAAGCTGAGAATGGAACATGTGCAGAACAAAATGCTTACCAGAAGCAAATTAAGTATGCAACTGATGTTTCATGTCTCATGCTTGTAATTATGAGTGATGAGCTTTAGAAGCAACAAGAGCATAATGATGCTTATGATATGATTGAGCACCTTCAAAAGATGTTTGAAGGATAGGCTCGTCAGAAAGATTTGACAATAATAAGGCACCATACTTTTGCATTAATGGGAGAATCATATCCGGTTGGACCACATGTTCTAAAGGTGATAGGCATATGTACCTTGATATTTTGGGTTTTAAGAATGGTCTAGAGACTCAGCTTGATTTGATCAAACGATCTTTGAACAATTCTATTCTCAGTTTGTTAAGAACAAAAGGAATGAGATAGACTAGACACTCATTGAGTTGTTAAGCATGTTTAGAACTGCTGAAAATAACACGATAAAAACATGAATTACGTTCATATTGATGATATACACATGAAATGCAAATAGGAAAGGAAAGTGGACATGCAAGGTGAAGATTTGATCTTATTCGGTGTCAAACCAAAGTCCAATCCCAAAGGGCTTTTGAAGCCTGATAGTGGTGTTGCTAAAGGAGATGATTGTCATTTCTATGGAAATAACTGGATGATTGGAAGTTAAATTGTTGAGCTTATTTGGAAGATCTAAAGAAGAAGACTAGTAATGGTCAAGCTTCAGTTATCAGGTTAGAATTGGAGCAAAATTTGAAGGAACTCGATACCTAATTTTGCCCATAAGGCGAGATTGAGAACTTGATAAATTGTTATTATGTGCCTGCTTTAGCGTATACATTAAGTCAATTTCTTGTCAGGACAAGAAATGTTTTCATTTTAATTAAATAAACAATAGTTGTTTATTCTATTTCAATGATAAGACTTATAATATTGCACAATTAGTTAACAATTTATATGTTCTAAGATGACTCAAATCAAACATTACCTTTAGCATTGCCGTTAAGCCATATTAATGAGAAACGCATTTCTGAGTTACATAGATGAATACTTGGATAAGTTTGATTTTGAATCATACGGAAGATGCGAACTTTATCTCATTGGCAAAATGACTAAAACTTCTTTTACCTGATCAGGTGAAAGTGCCACCGAACGATTATGACTTATACATAATTGTTAGGTCCCAATATGTTTGTAGAAGGGGGGTTGAATAGAAATTATATCGTTTAATCGAATATAATACGGAATAAAAAAAGTAAAACAAAATTTAAGTTAAATAAAACTATTATTAAACTTGAAAGGTGTTACAACAACAGTATCGTTTATTAGGGATTAATCTCAAATAGATTATCAAAAATTTAGAATAAATTCGACATGAACTTTTTCTATTTTTGCAATAAAAAGATCAAATGCTAAAAGCAATTTGAGATTAAGTTCTAGGGATTTTGATCCGCTAGATAGTTACACAAGAACAAGAGAATGATTTCTAGTGGTTTAGATTTAACTTTAATTGCTAGAAATTAATGATTTGGTTTCAGCAGTGAGAGATGTAATTTGTTTCGGCTGCTGTGCTTTTGTTCTTGAGTTGTTGAAGTATGTTGAATGTCTGATTGATGATCTGAATGTTTGCTGCTATTGTCTTTAATAAAATCAATCAACACAAATCAATTGAACTGGCAAGACAATCGGTGAGACAATCCGTTGAACTGGCAAAATAATCGGCATGACAATTGATTGAACTAGCAAGACAATCGGTATGACAATTGATTGAACTAGCAAGACAATCCTATAGTTGGTAGAACTTTCGGTGAGATAATCTGTTGTACTACCATGAAAATCGGTATGACTATATCCTGAACTTGCATGACAATTGGTATGACAATCTGATTGTCATACCAGTTCAATTGATTGTCATGCTGAATTAATATTGAATATAAATTCAAAATTAATTCTGGAAATTCATAATATTAATTCAGAATTAATTAATCAATTAATTCAATTAATCAATAAATTAATCTTTGCAGATATAATTTATTTTTTTTAATTAAATTATATGACTTAATTAATTAATAGAGAATTAATACCATTCTTTGAACATCAACCATTCTTCTGAAAATTATGAATCAATTCCACCACTTCAATGTTGACACTCGATGTACTGTCTGGTTCATGAGTGACTAACTTCCGTGACGTTTCTTCATGACTTGACTTTGATAACTTGATTTTCTCCAGATTAAATCCCTGTAATTATCTGATACCCTGACAAGATCTCTGTCACTTGATTAAATCCACAATCTTGATTTATATCACTGAGGTTTGATCAATTTCTTAAACTTCTTCCAGTGAATTAATTCCTCAAGTATGTAGATGAACATTGTTTCTGAATCCTTTGACAGATGTTACTTTGATAGATCTCTTTGCCGGTAGATCCACTATTTACTTGTTACATTCTTATTTGAGTTGAGTTAAATCCTCGAATAAACAAATAGGCTATGACATATGCCTTTCAATCTCCCCCTATTTGTTTGTTAGACAATAACAACAAATACCTAGAGGATAACTCAACTAACAAATAAGAAAAAGATGTAAATGGAAATGCAAAGTATATAGCAGAAAAGTTCTGGATTATATTTAATATTTTACAGATTCCAAATAGATGTTCCTCTAGACTGAACATATCTTCAAGTAGTTTCATCTTCTTTTGTACAACCACATTTCCTGTTGAGAAGCGCATATCTCTCTTGCTTCTCCCCCTATGAGAATCAACTGCTTAAAGGAGATCACCTTCGTTTACCACATCTCCCGTAAAATAGGATTCGCAGATAAAAACCAATGGTACTCACCTTTTGGAAAACAGCTTCTTCCCTTATGAAGAATAGTGATGAATTAAACCACTTCTTCTGATTACTAGGAAATCACCTTGTGTTTACCACCTCTCCCGTACAATAGAATCTGTAGTTACAAATAACAATGGTGTGGTGTAGTGTACATGTGCTTTAACTTTTTCTTCCTTCCTGCTATTTCTCCCCCTTAGTTGAGGAATCTTCCAAACTATTACTTAAGCTTTTATCTCCCCCTTAGAGAAGGAATGTATGCCATTGTCTGAAGGAGTTCTCATATTCCACTTGGTTGGAAAAGAAATAACAAGTAGTTTATCTTTCTTCCTTACTGTGAGTGTGTGATTCTGTTTAGTGTACCTCACATGTGTTTCACTCTCTTCTCTCCACTCGTGTTTACACTCATTCTCACAAGTGTATCACTTTTCTCATAGCTCCAAAATCCAGTTGTACCTACAAGGAAAATCACCTTACCCATCCTTAAGGAGGTCACAGGTGGTGCAATGGGAGTTCGTAAATCCCCATCCTTGTTAAACTCGTCAGATGAATCTGAGTCATAATCTACAAGTTGCTAGTTTCCCTTTTAGGGTTCCAGGTTTGAACTCTGGGAAGGTAAACAATGATCCAACGAATTTAGCATAAAGATTAAAGTTCCCTTCTAATGTCTGTGAAGACATTTCCTTGTGACTCATCAGGTAATATCTGAATCATTGTCAACAAGTTGCCGATTTGCGCCTATGTCAGATCCACTATCCGCAGATGCATCCAGGGGATTTAAGCCTGGGGAGATAGACACTGACCACTGACATATGGCTATTGGATCAATATCCTCTCCTAACACCTGTAAAGGCAATTGGTCTATTAAAGAACCTTGAACAATCGAATCTGACCTTAAAATGGTCGAAACTCTTGTTTCCGTCAACTTCTCCTTTGTGTGTGTAACCTTTCCTTGTACATCAAGAATTTTTTATATTTGAGGTGGTGACACTACAACGGATACCCTGGCCGACATGCAAATTTCAATAGACGCACTTGAAGGGTTTTTAGCACATAAACGCAGCGAAAACATAAAATTAAATCTTAAAAAAACCGAAACCCTCCGCAGGATCCATGCGAAAAATAATATTTAATTCGTAGTTCAGTATGTTTACCTTAAGAAGCTTTACGTTAATGGAAAGATAGAAGTCTTTAATAGCGATTCAAGAACGATGAACGGAGATCCTTAGCAGCTGCTCCTCAAGTGTGAAGCACTCCACCGGTATCCACCAAGAAAACGATGTAATGAAGGAGGAGGTGGAGAGAATTAGGGTTTTGTAAAAAATTTAGGTTGAGGCAAAAATAGGGTTTATAATAGTATATTTATAGGCAAAATTTTCAGCTAAAAATTTTCCCATAAAATATTATTATTATTAACCCTTTATTATTCTCACTAATAATTAAAATACCTTTTAATTATTAATCCTTTTTCTAAACACTTTAGAAATAATTCTCTCACTTGATTTAATTTCCAAAAATTAAATTCTTAATTAATAATATTAAGAACTTTTTCTTAATTAATTTATAATCAACTAAATCTCATTTAATCAATTATTAAATTTGCCAATTAATTATTTATTTCATAAATAAATAATTATCAGCCATTATTAATTAATTTCTCCACCATTAAATCATTCTCTTTTATGGTGTGACCCTGTAGGTTCAATATTAAGCCGGTAGTAGAAATAAATAATAATAAAACTATTTTATCATTATTTATATAAATTCTATAATTCATTAAATATGATTAATTAATTAATCATATTTATTCTACATCGTGAGGGATTCTTCTCAGCATATCGCGACTATCCGGATAATACGAATTCACTGCTTAGAATACCAAGAACCTATTCAGTGAGTAGTTACCGTAAAATTAATTCCTTCTACCCTGCAATGTCACGATTAAATACAAGGCATGGAACTTGTGTCAAGCCTATCTTATTTAATCACTTACTTTCCCATTCACTATGCTTAGTTCTATTTGATGTAAATTAGAAACTCATTTCTAATTTCATTCACTCTGGCCAGAGATTCCTGAACTAACATAAGTGGATCAGCATTGAACATTCTCTTCCTACACTGCAAGGGGTAGATCCTTTATTGATCATACACTATCTTCATGTACAAATTCCTATACCCAGTAGAGTCCTTATAATTGTCCCTTGAGACTAAGAACTAAACCAAAGCATAGTTCAGTGTACAAAAGATGACTATGATGACCTCAAGTCTAAGGATAGTTGTACAACTGCTGACACGTGAGTGAACTCCATCAGTTGTTCAGCTGTGTAAGTCATGTTCAGTGAACTTATTCTATAATAAGCACCTACATACTAGCTATAATGTCACCACACAAATGTCTATGAGAACAAACATCCTTCATAATGAAGCAAACATAGTATGTACCGATCTTTGCGGGTTATTAATTACCAGTTAGTAATCCTATGACCAGGAACTATTTAAGTTTAGAGTTATCATCTTTTAGGTCTCATTATTATGATCTCATCACAATCCATAAAAAGCTTTACTCTAAACTGTGGTATATCTTATTTAAACATTTAAATAGATAAAACCCGCAATAAAAACAAAACAAGCCTTTTATTAATATCAATGAAATCAAAACAGATTACATAGAGTTATTCCTAAATCCTCATACATGATTGGACTTAGGACATATCTCTTTCGATCTCCCACTTGTACTAAAGTCAATCACTCTGGTATCTAATACCCATCTTGTCTTTATGACGATCAAAGTGACTCTGAAAAAGTGACTTTGTGAGTGGGTCTGCTACGTTGTTATGTGTGTCAACTCTTTCGACGTTGACATCTCCTCTATTTTCAACTCAGATTCACCACCAAAAACAAGAAAAATGTCCCGAGTCCTTCGCACGTACTTAAGGATGTTTTTTACTGCTTTCCAGTGGTCTTCACCTGGATTGGACTGATATCTGCTTGTCACACTAATTGAATAGGCAACATCAAGCCTTGTACACAACATCGCGTACATGATAGATCCTATTGCTGAAGCATAAGGAATCTTACTCATACTCTCTTTCCTCAGGTGTCTTAGGAGACATTTTTTCGGAAAGGGACACTCCATGGCTCATCGGTATAAGACCTCTTTTGGAGTTTTCTATGCTAAACCTTTTAAGAACTTTCTGGATGTATGTACCCTGGGTAAGACCTATCATTTTTCTAGATCTATCTCTATAGATCTTCATACCGAGAATGTATGATGCTTCTCCCAAGTCCTTCATGGTGAAGTTCTTTGATAGCCATACTTTGACTGATTGTAGCATCGGTATATCATTTCCTATAAGAAGTATGTCATCCACATACAATACAAGAAATGTTACCGTGCTCCCACTAACCTTCTTGTAGACACATGGTTCATCTATGTTTTTGATAAAACCAAACTCTTTGATTGTCTCATCAAAACGGATGTTCCATCTACGAGAAGCTTGCCTTAAACCATATATGGTTCGCAGCAGCTTACACACTAGGTGTTCATTTCCCTTGGAAAGAAAACCCTCTGGCTGTGTCATATACACTTCCTCCTCAAGTTCCTCATTGAGGAAGGCTGTTTTCACGTCCATTTTCCAGATCTTATAGTCGTAGTAAGCAGCAATCGCAAGCAAAATCCGAATTGATTTTAACAGGGCTACAGGCGAAAAAGTTTCATCAAAGTCAATCCCTTGCCTTTGTTTGAATGCTTTTGCCATGAGCCTGACCTTATAGGTCTCCACCTGGCCATCTGCTCCAATCTTTCTTTTGTATACCCACTTGCACCCAATAGGCTTAACACCTTCAGGCGCCTCAACCAGAGTCCATACTTGGTTGGTATACATAGATTCCATTTCGGATTTCATGGCACTATGCCATTTCTCTGAGTCAACACTACTCATAGCCTCATTATAGGTCACAGGGTTGTCATTATCAATGATTGATAACTCATTGTCATTCTCAATGACAAGGCCATAATAACTCTCAGGTTGGTGAGACACTCTCCCTGTCCTACGAATGGGCTGTTCCACAGAAGGTTGTTCAGTATGAACAGGTGTTTCCACTTGATCCGTAGTAGTTTGTGCTTCTTGAACTTCATCAAGTTCAATTTTGCTCCCACTGTTTCCTTCAAGGATAAACTCCTTTTCCAAGAAGGTAGCATGTCTGGAAAAACACCCGATGATCGGTGTAAAAGTAATACCCCAAAGTCTCTTTAGGATATCCCACAAAATTATATTTTACGGATCGAGATTCCAGCTTATTTGGGTCAACTTTCTTGACATAAGCTGGACATCCCCAAATCTTAACGTGTTTAAGACTCGGTTTCCTTTCTTTCCATATCTCATATGGTGTTTGAGGAATAGATTTGGAAGGCACCTTATTCAGTAAATATGCTGAGGTTTCCAATGCATAACCCCATAGAAATACCGGAAGATTCGCATAGCTCATCATGGACCGAACCATGTCTAACAAAGTTCAATTTCTCCTTTTAGATACCCCATTCAACCGTGGAGTATATGGAGGAGTCCACTGGGAGACTATACCATTTTCTTTGAGATAATCTAGAAACTCTCCATTCAAGTATTCACCACCTCGATCTGATCGAAGAGTTATAATACTGTGTTTGGTTTGTTTCTCCACTTCATGTTTATATTCTTTGAACTTTTCAAAGGCTTCAGACTTGTGTTTCATCAAATACACATATCCGAATCTAGATCTATCATCTATGAAAGTAATGAAGTACGAAAATCCCCCATTGGATTGCATAGACATTGGTCCACATACATCTGTGTGTACCCATCCTAGCAAATCTGCAGCCTTCTCTCCATGTCCACTAAATGGAAATTTGGTCATTTTACCCAATAGACAAGACTCGCATGTAGGATATGATTCAAAATCAAAGGGGTCAAGTAACCCTTCCTTATGCAATGTCCACGGTCTATTTTCACTAATATGACCTAGCCTACAGTGCCATAAATAGGTCAGATTTTCATCATCTCATTTTCTTTTATTAGTTTGTTCAATCTGAAGTAAATCATGCTCTACATCACATACATATAGACCATTATTTAAAATGCCACGTCCAAAAAAAAACATTATCTCTAAGGATAGAACATTCATTATTCTTAATAATAAATAAAAAACCATCCACATTCAACATAGGAATAGAAACAATATTCCTCACAATAGAGGGAACGTAATAACAGTTATTCAAAATAATAGTCTTGCCCGTAGGCATATGTAAACTAAATGATCCTAAAGATATGGCCGCAACCCTTGCTCCATTGCCCATACGTAGAATCACCTCATCTTTTTCAAGAGTCCTACTTCTCTTTAGTCCTTGCAACGAATTGCAAATATGAGAACTACAGGCGGTATCTAATACCCAAGTAGAAATTTGACCTAGTGACATATTAACTTCGATCATGAACATGCCTGAATCAGAAGTGATAGTCTTACTACCCTTCTTCTTCTTCTTCAATTCTGCAAGGTAAACTTTGCAGTTCCTCTTCCAGTGCCCCAACTTGTTACAGTGAAAACAAACAGCTAAATTAGGACCAGTCAACTTGTGAGCATCTAGTATGCTCCGGAGTGATAGTGCAGAAGACATGACGAATATAGTAAATCTGTAAATGATAAACACATAACAATACTTAGCAAATATTCAATTTCATTTCAAAACACTATATGAATCAGGTCTTTATTCATAAGTGTCTCCCACTAGTTTATCTAATTTATTCAACCCCCTAAGTGAAAATTAAGCATTCATAATGCTAGTGGGAATAGGGATCCTACATTCCATCACACAACCTCGGCTGTGGCACGAAACGTCATGTGATGTTCAATAGGCAGGCAACTCTTGTCAATTACATCTTATGTTATTCCCTAATATAACTTTAGCCTCTTAAATAATTGAGTCACGACTGTGGCACGACAAACTCAATATTCTAAGTCAAGTCTAACCCAATATTTCGTACAATTGAATCAGTCTTCAACGACCCACGGCTGTGGCACGTACCGACCTTTAGATTCTAATTCAATGTACGCATCTCTATGTAATAGACAAGTATTTCTTATTTCGAAATCAAAACCCTCGGCTGTAGCACGAAACGACAATGATTTAAAAATAAGAACCACTTTCTACTATGTTGGAAGACTATGACCGACACAAGCCCGTTGTGTCATTGGCCAATTACTACTTGATATTATTTAATTTTAGAGGGATTATATTACGTTACAATCATAATCATATTATAAAGAGATTCTTCCTTTTAAATTAAATATTTCAAATCAATAATCGATAATCAGATGATTCCCAGATCGGGTGGAGCATTGTCAAGAGGCGTCACTTAATAACCCGTTCTTACAGATAGAAATCTGTTGTTAACAGAATCATCCTTTCTCTCAATATTGAAAATTCATATTCAATTACGTGTTTCATAAACACAAGAATCTCTTGATTGTATTCATAATATTTATTGTTAAAGCAAGAAACAATTCCTATTCTAGATTTTCTGGAGCACGCCTTATATTGATTTAAGTTCACCTTAATCTATCATCACATGGTAAACATAGGCATATATCTCATATATAAAATTAAACAAACAAGTAAATGTAAAGTGCAATAACGTAAATGTGTTTGGTTATGGCCCCATCCTATGTGATCTTTATCAAGCTCATGATAAAGATCAAGGTCAATCTAATATGGTGATGGAAATAAATACAACTACTTATTACATAAGTCTTCTTCTTTGTTTAGACTTCTTGTATGCCTTGTCTTCTTCTTTGTATCAACTCCATTGGATAGCCTTCTTGAGTCTTCAATTACATTACATGATTGAAAGTAAAACTAATCTAATGAACTTACAAGAATAACTCGAGTTACATTCGAGATTTATGATTACAAAGATTGACGACATGCAAGTCATATTTAAAACCAAAACCAAAACCATTACACTAAGGTCGAAAGGCCATAACCATCCACCATGCTCATACAACACATAAAATCATGTCAAAACACATAATCTGATCTTAACATATCATATTATCCATTATCTAATCATAAAAAGAAAATATGACAAAAATCAAAATCAAATCAGAAAAACAAGAATCACTGTTTACGGGCAGTAAACGACGTCAAACGCCTTACAGACGAGTCGTTGATAGTTTTAGCTATCAGTTTTGTTCAAACGCTCGTTTACCTATGGAATAGGGTATTCATTTACGTAAATCGGACACCAGACCCAGATTTCAGCAAATCTACAGCAGCCAATTCAGAATCCGTATCTAATATGATTATCATAATTAGAACAAACATAAATCATGTATATATCAGTATATATACATATTACATAATTCATCTTATGATTATACAACTCACATGAATATCATATATTCAAAACCATACATATATAAGCATATTATATCAACATCAAATCATGGCGAATCACGTACATGCTCATATACGAAAACAGTTAAACACATAAATGAATTAAAAACTTTTCGCAAGTAGCTCTGATGCCATTGAAGGGTTTTTAGCACATAAACGCAGCGAAAACGTAAACTTAAATCTTAAAAAAACCGAAACCCTCCGCAGGATCCATGCGAAAAATAATATTTAATTCGTAGTTCAGTATGTTTACCTTAAGAAGCTTTACGTTAATGGAAAGATGGAGGTCTTTAATAGTGATCCAAGAACGATGAACGGAGATCCTTAGCAGCTGCTACTCAAGTGTGAAGCACTCCACCGGTATCCACCAAGAAAACGATGTAATGAAGGAGGAGGTGGAGAGAATTAGGGTTTTGTAAAGTTTTTAGGTTTAGGCAAAAATAGGGTTTATAATAGTATATTTATAGGCAAAATTTTCAGCTGAAAATTTTCCCATAAAATATTATTATTATTAACCCTTTATTATTCTCACTAATAATTAAAACACCTTTTAATTATTAATCCTTTTTCAAAGCACTTTAGAAATAATTCTCTCACTTGATTTAATTTCCAAAAATTAAATTCTTAATTAATAATATTAAGAACTTTTTCTTAATTAATTTATAATCAATTAAATCTCATTTAATCAATTATTAAATTTGCCAATTAATTATATTTCATAAATAAATAATTATCAGCCATTATTAATTAATTTCTCCACCATTGAATCATTCTCTTTTATGGTGTGACCCTGTAGGTTCAATATTAAGCCGGTAGTAGAAATAAATAATAATAAAACTATTTTATCATTATTTATATAAATTCTCTAATTCATTAAAAATGATTAATTAATTAATCATATTTATTCTACATCGTGAGGGATACTTCTCAGCATATCGCGACTATCCGGATAATACGAATTCACTGCTTAGAATACCAAGAACCTATTCAGTGAGTAGTTTCCGTACAATTAATTTCTTCTACCCTGCAATGTCATGGTTAAATACAAGGCATGGAACTTGTGTCAAGCCTATCTTATTTAATCACTTGCTTTCTCATTCACTATGCTTAGTTCTATTTGATGTAAATTAGAAACTCCTTTCTAATTTCATTCACTCTGGCCAGAGATTCCTGAACTAACATAAGTGGATCAGCATTGAACATTCTCTTTCTACACTGGAAGGTATAGATCCTTTATTGATCATACACTATCTTCGTGTACACATTCCTATACCCAGTAGAGCCCTTATAATTGTCCCTTGAGACTAAGAAATAAACCAAAGCATAGTTCAGTGTACACAAGATGACTATGATGACCTCAAGTCTAAGGATACTTGTACAACTATCACTATGTGAACAACTGCTGACACGTGAGTGAACTCCATCAGTTGTTCAGCTGTGTGAGTCATGTTCAGTGAACTTATTCTATAATAAGCACCTACAGACTAGCTATAGTGTCACCACACAAATGTCTATGAGAACAGACATCCTTCATAATGAAGCAAGCATGGTATGTACCGATCTTTGCAGATTATTAATTACCAGTTAGTAATCCTACGACCAAGAACTATTTAAGTTTAGAGTTTTCATCTTTTAGGTCTCATTATTATGATCTCATCACAATCCATAAAAAGCTTTACTCTAAACTGTGGTATATCTTATTTAAACATTTAAATAGATAGAGCCCGTAATAAAAACAAAACAAGCCTTTTATTAATATCAATGAAATCAAAACAAATTACATAAAAGTTATTCCTAAATCCTCATACATGATTGAACTTAGGACATATCTCTTTCAGCACCCTGTTGAGAGGATGAATCTAGTAACTATTTTTTTGCCTTTTCAGCCATTACATCTTTTTGAGAAGATGTATGGGGGCTAGCAGTTGTCTCGGTTTAAATACTACTCATCTTTGTAGGAGACAGAGCTGCTGGGTTGACTTTAGAACCTTCCTTATGTGGTGCACTAAGTCACTATCTCCCTCACGCTCATTCATACTTCATTTTAGTGATAAGAGAGTGTTGGTTGGTTCTAGTTCTGTGTTTGTCTTTACAGTCTGGGATAGAAGTTGTGGGTTTTCAACCTCATGACTATCAATAAAAGAAGGCCATTGGAGGCTGAACCTGTATCACATAACATATGACAATAGAGATAAAATGTACTTAAGATCTAAAATGAATGAAAATTATACATTTAATCTTTTAAGAGAAATGATGTACAATAGTGATTTCAAAAGATTTTAATGAAATAAGAAATCACTAATGTAGAAAGAAGTTTGATTTTCTCCTAAAACTGTTCGAGTGCACAAGTCTGTTTGCAGACCAACATATAACATTATCAATATATCACTGCACATATAAAATAATATGTTTGTGCCTAGTGATAAGAGAGTTATTAATATGACGACTCTACTAGTTCATATTAAACTGTAACTTCAGTTAGAGTGCCATACCATGTCCTTGACAATTGCTTGAGTAGTACACTAGTTCATACCAACCTGAAGTGAGATTGTGAAGAAGAGATTGCATAGTCCAATATATCTGCAACTGCAAAGTCCATGAATTGTGGCGCATTGACTTCCTCTTTTGACTCACCAACCAGGAGTGCACTTGTACACATCTTCAATGATAACATTTCCAGCTTGCAAACAGCCATATCCCTCAGTTAAACCTTTGCTGTTATCTCCAAAGGTAACCACTGGGCCAACTTTCTCCACCACATTTGATATCAGGGATCTATCTCCGGTCATATGTCTTAATGATCCACTGTCAAGAATCCACACTACCGGTTCCACCTGTTTAATGCCCTACAACACAAATGGATTAAACCTTCTTCGGAACCCAAACTTGGTTGGGCCCGACATACTTGTAGAATTGACCTTTGTCAGGAAAAACAACATTCTTAACTTTCTCAATGACTGGACATTTGACCTTGTAAACAACCTTAACAAATTTCTGTTTAGGCTTAGGCACAAATGTCTCCTTTCTAGCCTTAGGAGGACTAGCAGTCTTAGACCTATCATGCTTCCTATTATTCACATGCTGACGAGGAGTAGTCTTATCACTAGAAATATGCTTACCATTAAAATAAGCATACATCAAATTAAAAGCACAAGACATACAATTAGGAACACCACATACTTTATGAGAGGGATTAACAACAGGCAAATTATGCATGGTAGACATGGCATTTTTGTTATCCAACTAATGTGTGTCTGAGTTAGTCTCAGTTGCTTTCACAACTTTAAATGGAACTTTCGACACACTTGGCTTGGAAACAACCTTCTCATTAGCAAGATTTTCAGCATGTATTTCTTCTTGAATAATAAAGGAGGTCTCATCAAATGGTTTAACAATTGATTCTTTATAGAGGGGTTTATCAACACCCTTAAGCACATGTGGTACTTCCCTACCTTTAGCACAGACATGAGGAGGGGAGTTTATGCCTAATTCTCCAATAGCAACATTGTAATCAAAACCTAATCCAGATGTTTTATTAATAGCTTGCTTATTGTAGAACTCTTTATCCTTCGAACAAGAAATAAAGTAAGCTTTAACCTTAGTCTTAAGACCGGTGATCTTGTCTTTAAGAATAGTTTCGAGTTGTCTATAACAGTTAACTCTATTCTCTAGAAAAGATACTTGTTCTTTTAATTTGTCTTGATTAATGTGCACAAGTCTTAATTTATTGACCTCTTTCTCAAGGTCTTTGATCTGTTGAATTAACATTTCATTATCACGATGAGCACAATCTAAGGAACCTCCTAGATGATAAACTAATTCAGCATCAGTAAATTTTACCTCTTTTCTTGACGATGAAGTATTTCCATCAATGGCCATAAGAGCAAGATTCCCATCTTCTTCATCTTCACTATTAGTATCATCCCAGCTTCTTCTCTTTGCCAGATAAGCCCTTTCAGAGTTACTCTTCTGATTTGAATCATAAGAGTTTTTCCTTACTTGGTTTGGCTTTCTGCATTCTGTGGCAAAGTGTCCCAACTCATTGCAGTTAAAGCATCGAATGGTGCTCCGATCAACCATCCCTGTTTTGTATCCACCACTGCTGGTGTTAGAGGATGAAGATCCACCTTTCTGGAATCTGTTGTAGTTGGACTTGTACTTGAAGTTGGGATTTCTCTTGAATCTGACATTGGAGAATCTCTTGACAATCTGGGCCATTGACTCATCTTCCAATTGCTCCAGCTCTTCCAAGGAGTAAAAATCATCACCAGATTGATTTGTAGTAGGAGGATCATATTCTGCTACTATCACATTTTCCTCAGCCTTGGAAGACTGTACCATTCTCTCTGACTGTTGAGATTGTTATTGTTGTTGTTGACCTTCAGCTACTAGAGCAGTAGACGTGCTGACCACTCTACCTTTCCCGTAGACTTCCTTTTGCTGAATCTGCTTCAAATAGGTTTTTAACACACCATAGAGCCTTTCCAAAAAAATCTCACTAAGATCTCTCGCTTCTCTTATGACAGTGATTCTATGTTCAAGATGAGTTGGCAGTGTTAAAAGGAACTTTTTGTTGACCTCCCTGATTGAATAATATTTTCCATTTATGTTTAGGTTGTTGATCAATGCATTGTACCTCTCAAACACTTCAGTAATTCCTTCTCCTGGATTGGATTTAAAATGTTCATACTCAGAGGTTAGGATCTCTAACTTGTTCTCCCTAACTTCCTATGTGTCTTCATTAATCACCTTAATAGTTTCCCAGATGTGTTTGGAATTTTTACAGTTCATCACATGTCTGTTCATCAAGGAATCAAGGGAATCAACTAAAATTAATTGAAGGCTGGCATCCAAGGAGGCTTCTTCCTTTTCAGCAGGAGTAAAATCCTCAGGCTCTTTTGCATAGGTTTTGGCTTTGGTAATTACAACATTATCTTCTATAACCTCTGGTTCAATAACCATCGGAATTTTTGGACCATTCTTTAACACGTCCAGATATTAGGGATTTGCAACTTATAAAAATAAGAGCATCTTCTTCTTCCACATAATATAATTTTCTTTATCAAACAGTGGAATTTTAATGGTTCCAACTTTTCGTGAAGTCATTATGAATTTTTGAATAAATAAAAATTCAAGGAGTTGAAAAATCACAAAAGTCTAGGATCTTGATTTGTTCGTTAATCAGAAGACTCTGATACCAATTGTTAGGTACCAATATGTTTGTATAAGGGGGGTTGAATACAAACTATACCGTTTAATCGAATATAATGCGGAATAAAAAAAGTAAAACAAAATTTAAGTTAAATAAAACTATTATTAAACTTGAAAGGTGTTACAACAACAATATCGTTTATTAGGGATTAATCTCAAATAGATTATCACAAATTTAGAATAAATTCGACATGAACTTTTTCTATTTTTGCAATAAAAAGATCAAATGCTAAAAGCAATTTGAGATTAAGTTCTAGGGATTTTGATCCGCTAGATAGTTACACAAGAACAAGAGAATGATTTCTAGTGGTTTAGATTTAATTTTAATTGCTAGAAATTAATGATCTGGTTTCAGCAGTGAGAGATGTAATGTTTGTTTCGGCTGCTGTGCTTTTGTTCTTGAGTTGTTGAAGTATGTTGAATGTCTGATTGATGATCTAAATGTTTGCTGTTGTTGTCTTTAATAAAATCAATCAACACAAATCAATTGAACTGGAAAGACAATCGGTGAGACAATCCGTTGAACTGGCAAGATAATCGACATGACAATTGATTGAACTAGCAAGACAATCGGCATGACAATTGATTGAACTAGCAAGACAATCCCATAGCTGGTAGAACTTTTGATGAGACAATCTGTTGTACTACCATGACAATCGGTATGACTATCTCCAGAACTAGCATGACAATCGGTATGACAATCTGATTGTCATACCAGTTCAATTGATTGTCATGCTGAATTAATATTGAATATAAATTCAAAATCAATTCTGAAAATTCATAATATTAATTCAGAATTAACTAATCAAATAATTCAGTTAATTAATAAATTAATCTTTGCAGATATAATTTATTTTCTTAATTAAATTATATGACTTAATTAATTAATAGAGAATTAATACCACTCTTTGAACATCAACCATTCTTCTGAAAATCTTCTAAAAATTATGAATCAATTCCACCATTTCAATGTTGACACTCGATGTACTGTCTGGTTCATGAGTGACTAACTTCTGTGACGTTTCTTCATGACTTGACTTTGATAACTTGATTTTCTCCAGATTAAATCCCTGTAATTATCTGATACCCTGACAAGATCTCTGTCACTTGATTAAATCCACAATCTTGATTTATATCACTGAGGCTTGATCAATTTCTTGAACTTCTTCCAGTGAATTAATTCCTCAAGTCTGTAGATGAACATTGTTTCTGAATCCTTTGACAGATGTTACTTTGAGAGATCTCTTTGACGGTAGATCCACTATTTACTTGTTACATTCTTATTTGAGTTGAGTTAAATCCTCGAATAAACAAATAGGCTATGACATATGCCTTTCAATAATGATGTATGTGGTCGAATTCGTATGATGGAAAGTGGGGGCTTATACTACTTCATAACATTTAGTGATGATTTCAGTAGATATGGATATGTGGTTCTTATGAAGAACAAATCTGATTCTTTTGAAATGTTCAAAGAATATAAGGCCGAAGTAGAAAAAAAACAAGGAAAAAGCATAAAAGTTTTACGATCAGATCGTGGAGGAGAATAGTTAAACCTCAATTTCAAGAGTTTCTTGAAGGAGTGTGATAATGTATTGTAACTTACTCCTTCTGGAACACCTCAATGGAATAGAGATTCTGAGAGGAGAAATCGTACCTTGTTGGACATAGTGCGATCAATGATGAGTCAAGCGGATCTTCCATTCAGTTTCTAGGGTTATACTCTGGAAACGGTTGCATATACACTTAACCAAGTTCTGACTAAAGCGGTTCAAAATACTTCGTATGAGATATAAAGTGATGAATGTCATAACATGTCATTTATGGAAATTTGGGGATGTGAAGCATTTTTAAAACGTTTAGTCTCTGACAAGCTTGGACCAAAATTAGATAGATGTTATTATGTGGGATATTCAAGTGAGACTAGGGTATAGTTTTATAATCCTTTCGAGAACAAAGTGTCTGTTGCTCGGGTCGCTGTATTTTTTGAGGGAGAACTACTTTCTAAGAAAATCAGTGGGAGGATAATATATCTCGATGAAGATCGAGAACCATATGATAACATTGAACCAGAGTTGGAATAAGATCAGGATGTATATCAAAATATTAAAAGTAATCATGTTTAGGAAACACAGGTTATTCGTAGATCTAGTAGGATTCACCATGAGTCCGGGAGAAATTATGGATTTCTTTTGACTCAAGATGGTGCTGTGATGCTTACGGATAATGATAAGCCTCACACCTACCAAGATACTATGAACAGTCCAGACTCCGAGAGATGGCTGGAGGCCAAGAAATCCGCGATGAAATCCATGTATCAAAATAAAGTATTGACTTAAGTTGATCCACTCGAAGGGGTAAAACCTATAGGGTGCAAGTGGGTTTTCAAGAAGAAAACTGACATGGATGGTAAAGTACAGACCTATAAGACGTGACTTGTGGCAAAAAGTTTCAAATAAATTCATGGTATAGACTATGATGAGACTTTTTTACCGGTTACTATGGTCAAGTCCATCAGAATTTTGTTAGCAATAGTTGCTTACTTTGACTATGAGATTTGACAAATGGATGTCAAAACTGCTTTCTTATATGGGAGCCTTGAAGAGGATGTATATATGATACAACCTGGGTTTTATCGATCCAAAGTTTGCTAAGATAGTTTGTAATTGCTTCTATCTATTTATAGATTGAAGCAAGCCTCAAGGAGAATGAATATTTATTTTGATAAAACGGTCAAAGTGTTTGGCTTTATTCAAAACGAAGATGAACCATGTGTTTGCAAGAAGGTTAGTGGGAGCCATGTGATATTTCTAGTATTATATGTAGATGACATATAACAAATAAGGAATGACATACCTTCTCTACAGGCTGTTAAGACTTGGTTGAGAAATAGTTTCTCGGTGAAAGACTTAGGCGATATTACCTATATATTAGGGATCAAGATCTATAGAGATAGATTGAAATGATTAATCGACCAAGTCGGAGTACATACATTGATTAAATATTGCATCATTTTAGGTTATAGGAGATCAAGAAATGATATGTTTCGATGTCTCATGGGACAGTGATCTCAAAAAAAACTTCCCCCTAAATCATTAGATGATAAGGGCCATTTGAGATAGCTCTATATGCTTTAGCAATTGGATCTATAATGTGTACAATGATATGTATTTATCCTGATGTTTCGTATGCTTTGAGCATGACGAGCAGATACCAGTCTAATCCAGGTGAGGGTCACTGGATTATTTTCAAGAATATTCTTAATTACTTAAAGAGGATTATTTATTTTTGGTATATGGAGAAGATAGGGAACTGGTTGTAAAGGGTTACACTGATACTAGTTTCTTAACCTAATTTCTGGATAGACAAGGATGATTATGTGTCTATGTCTGGTTTGTGTTTTGTCTAAATATAAGTGATGTTAGCTGGAATAGTTCACAGCAAGAACATTGATGATTCTATAATGGAAGCCGAATTTATTGATATTTTTGAAACAGCCAAGGAGACTGTTTAGGCATGTCCTTAAGCGATATCACCTTAATAATGAGATTAATGATCAAGGAGATATAAATGTAAAGTGCATAATAATGATAGTGTTGCAGACCCACTGACTAAGGCTTTGTCGCAGCAGAAGCACGATGGTCATACTAGTTCCATGAGTATTAGATACATGGGTGATTGGCTCTAGTGCAAGTGGGAGATTGTTAGTGTTGGTGCCCTAGAGACAACACTATGATGTTTTAGTTTAAGACATTAGGATTATTAATGTTTATGTTCTATCGATTATTCTTTTTATAAATAATTAATTCTTAATTTAATGCGATATAAATGTTAGATTAATAAATTTCCTAGGAATATGATATGCAATTCTATATCTCTAAGTACGTGACTTAGAAATGAGATTATGAGAATAGTATCAATATTCCTAAAGGTCCCTAGTCGAGTATTATTATTAAGGGACAATAATAATGCATTAAGACTAGTGTGTTTGTTGACTGGTGATCACATCTCATTGATCATAGGTATAGTGATACCAAAGTCAAAGACACAGGCAGATGTATATGTACATGGTGCTGGACAGACCTGATGTGAGATTCTACATGTCTGTTGTGTCATAAGTAATTCTCACAGTGATAATGATGTAATGGTCCTTAGACCTAAAGTCATTATATTTCTATACGAGAATTAATATACATTGATTCCATTAAAAGTTATCCTTGATCGGGTAATGATAAAAGTGGACATTGGGTATATTATGAATCGTATGAGAAATATGAATGATTTAGATGGGATTTAACCCTCCTATTTTAGGAGTGATATTATTGGCCTCCTGTGTGAGCTAGACTACGAAATGCGTGGCCACGCTCAAATGTTGATTTGATATGATAGTCTACTCATTGATCAAGGAAACCTGGATTAAACATTGATGAGGATGACACATTACATGCCTCTAGTTTAATCTATAATATGCGATTAAAGGGATTATATTACATTGTACATTATTTACGAAAGGTTTAATCGATCACCGATTCAATTATTATTACTTGGGTAACAATGATGTACTACTAGATGCCGCTCAATGTTTATGATTTTAAATTAGATTTAAAATTCATTGCCAACGTAATAATAACCTATAGGGTCACAGACAAAGAGTGCTGGAAGGATTATTTAATTTAAATTGGATTTAAATTAAGTTAAATTAATTTAAATTATTTATAATATTAATTAAGTTTAACTTAATTAATTAGATAAATATTGATATTCGAATTTACTAATATTAATTATGAAATTTATTTGTTAAATAATTAAGTGAGACTTAATTATAATATAAATAGAAATTTCGAATTAATAATAACTCCTAATTAGTTAAGAGTTATAATTTGTTTTTCTACTCTATATAATATCTTTTGTGTGGCTGATTTTTTTGGCGTGCAAGACTTAACCAAAACCCTAGCCACCAAGAGAGAAGATGGAGAGAGCAAGAAGAAACGGGTTTGTGCTAGTACACATTCAATCCTTGAGTTCAAGCATTCGTGTGGATATCGATAGATCGTAGATCGCGAGAGCGGGATGCGTGTTGATTGAACAAGCTTTGGATCTCCATTAGTCAACCAATTGGTAAAGCTTCTTAAGGTAAACAATCTGATCTACGAATTAAATATATGTTTTTCGCATGAATCCTGTGGTGGGTTTCGAAAATTCTGATTTTTTACGTTTTTAATTACTATTTTCGTTGTGTTTATGTGCTCGAAACCCAACAGGAAGACCCAATGCTATGTTCACATCTTGCTCATTAAACTCAATTTGTTGTCTCCAACTGAGCAAGTTACCACCAGAGATACATAATTGTCATTCATAACAGTACTTACCATAACTGTTGTCCAAGACTCATGCAACACATCTAGGTACAACACCGGGTTAGCAGTTAAAGCTCCTGCAAGGTAAGATTCAGACAGATTTTTTACAAACCCCTTGAAACTATCAAGGGCTTAGTTAGCATCATTAAAAGCTAGGTAGTTTGTTCCTTTCTCTGAGATAGTTGCTCTAACAATGTTGAGTGTCATTGTTGATTGATAAGTGTGAACGAGTAAGAAAAATTAGTGAGAAAAGAGTGAAAACGAGAGAGAAATCGGTTTTGGATTGAAAAGCTAAGTCATTTGAGATCTCAAAAGTTGTAAGTATGTATATGTATCGAGATGTCTGGGTATTTATAGTAAAAGCAAATGACTTGTCGAGAACTCAAAAATAGACGTTTGGAATTAGTCTATCGAGAAGTCATTTTAAGAAATGAAATTACATATCGAGAAGTCCTTTTCAATTACTCTTAGAGAGAACTAAAAATTGACTAATCGAGATGTCAAATAAATACCCAGTTTGTCCAGAAATGGACTGAATTAATTCCAACTTTTATTTGAATAAATTCAAAATAAAATTAGAATAAATTTGCCAAAAGTATTTTACCAAATTAATTTTTTAATTAAATTATTTTAGTTCTGAGTTATTGATAAGTCTAAAAATTATACTTGTAGAGAACTCTGTGAATTAAAACTACTAGAGAACTCTACAAGGATTTATCGATAAGTTATAATAAAGCTTATCGAGAAGTCACTCGAGAAGTCAGTAAATTGATTTATCGAGAACTCACTCGAGAAGTCTTAAAACTTGTCGATAAGTTAAGTAGACTTATCGAGAACTCAGTTCTCTATTTACTTTTGAACAGTTTAATTCTGCCTTATGTTAATTTTACATATTAAAGATATAAATTAACAACTTAACAGTTTACTTAGAATTTGAAAATTTTCAAGTTAAATTTTTGTTTTTGAAAAATAAATAGGCAGAGATTTGTGAAATATTTATAATTCATATTTCAGTTAATTTCTTAATTAAATCAAATTAATTTTAATTTACTAGAAATTAATCTGTTGCAACACATTAGCTGAGTTCTTGCCTTAGGACGAAGAATTAAGCATTCCAATTTCATCTACAAGTCTAGTGAAAGTTGTTTCATCCAAAAGTTTAGTAAAAATGTCACCTAATTGTTTTTCAGTTAAAACAAAAATGAGCTCAATGGTACCATTTGTGGCATGTTCTCTAATAAAATGGTACCTTACATCAATGTGCTTTGTTCTAGAATGATTAACTGGATTAACTACTATAGATATAGCACTAGTATTGTCACACATGATAGGAATTTTGTGTAACACTAGGCCATAATCCATTAGCTGATTTCTAATCCAAAGCACTTGAGCACAATAACTTTCCGCAGCTATGTATTCAGTCTCTGTTGTAGAAGTTGAGACATATTGTTATTTCTTGGTATACCAGGATACAAGTATTTGACCAAGAAATTGACAACTTCCACCAGTACTCTTTCTGTCAACCCTGCATCCAGCAAAATCTGCATCTGTGTAGCCAACAGCTTCAAAACCAGTTCCCTTAAGATACCATAATCCCAAGTTTGGAGTCCCCTTCAAATATCTGAATATCCTCTTTACAGCCATCAAATGTGATTCTTTTGGATTGGCTTGAAATCTTGCACATAGACATGTTGTAAACATGATGTCTGGTCTACTTGCAGTTAAGTAAAGTAATGATCCAATCATCCCTCTATAGCTTGAAATATCTACACTTTTGCCCTTTCTATCTTCATCCAACTTTGTTGCAGTAGACATATGTGTAGATGCAGGTGAACAATCAACCATGCCAAACTTTTTCAATAAATCTTTAACATACTTAGTTTGGCTGATGAAGATTCCACCACTTCTTTGAGTGACTTGTAGTCCAAGAAAGTAACTTAATTTCCCCATCATAATCATTTCATATTCACTCTGCATAAGTTTGGAGAATCTTTGACAAAACTTTTCATTAGTAGAACCAAAGATGATATCATCCACATAGATCAAAACTCTATTCACGAATTTGATAATATTCATGCACAATAATAAGTAATAATATTACTTTCCTGGAGTTTTGGAACGCAAACACTTTTTTTTAATTTCATAAGAGATTTCGTTCTTCCAATTCATGACGAAGTTATAGATGCATAATAATAGGGATCGAAACTCATATCTGCTTTCAAGATTTACGGCCAGCAGGATTCATCAATCAATCTCAGATCATCCTCCACCGGAGATGTTAATTGTTTCAATTTTGGTTTAAGCTTTCTTGTACGTTTACATGGGCGGCGTCAAATGTTACGACGAAATTTCTGATGATGGTAGAACGTTTTTCGTCCATGCGGAGCGTCCTTCGGTCGGACCTGCAAGGAGAAGAATGAGAGGGGTTATCACTCGATTCACCTCAATAATTCGCCTTTCATGAGTAATAAAACGTATAAGTGCAGTGATCATACCAAAATTTTCAAACCTCAATATTCATTCTTGAGGCGTTACACGTGAATTCCGGGAGGAACGTTAATTTTTATATCAGTTCGATAATCGGCCCATAAATGTCTTAATCGCCTTATGCTATTAGGCCTGATTAATTGTGCCACTATTACCTAGATAAATATTATAAAAATCGATAAACAGGGGAGATTTGATGATATAAAAAAAAAATTATAATAGGAGACTGTTTCGGACAGACTCGATTTTCTTTCTAGAAGTCGCATCGTATTGACACGATAAAGAAGGTTTTTAGTTTGAAATTAGTCGAATGTCTTACGTGCAGCGTTCGTTATCCATGTTTCAACTCATCTCATCTCCCACCTAATCTGCAGCCCTTTCTCTTTTTTTACCCTTTACGTTTTCTTTTCCCTTAGTTTTTACTCTCTGTTATCTATCTTAAATTTCAACTGAAATTTTACAATCTGGGTGTCTTTAATTAGGTAATTTTTTATTTATTTCATCCAATTTTCTGTAAATAGGTAGGATCATACTTATATAGGTGAATTTTAAATAAAGATGCCAACTTTATTGGTTTTTGCAATTGGGTTTTTGTTATGATATATGTTTTGATGATGGGATGTGAATCTTGGTTGACTTGTTTGTTATTTTGTGTTTTATGTGCATTAGGGATTGACTTGATATGGAGAATCCTTATGTTGGTGCAAGTGCTAGTTTGAGCTGGAGCTCAAGTTCTAATAGCAGTTCTAGTGATACAGAGGATGATCAAACAATTGCCAAGATTTTAGCTGAAGAAGAAAATGTTAAAAATCATGGAAAGCTTGGGAAGATGTTATCGCATTTGGACTCTATCCCGGTATGGCAAGTTCATGCCTTGTATGATGTGATAAATTATGTTTACTTAAGTTTTATAAGTTTGTGGTATTTATCTTTACCTTTGTTTATGGTATTCGCAATTGATGTTTTTCATTAGTTCTGCTGATATAGTTAGACTTTCGAGGTTAATAAAAGCTAGAGCCTAGAGAGTATGTTCCCGTTTCATTGTATATTTCTAAATATGGTTGTTTGAGAACATGGATTTTCTATTGCTTGTTGTGTGAATTCATTCTACCTCTGTTTATGGTATTTGAAATTGATGTTTTCAAGTTTTGCTGATATAATTTACTGCCTGGAGGGTGTATTCCTCCTCTACTGTATATATTTTCTAGTTTGTATGTTTTCAGATAAGAACACACTTGTTTCTTCATTAGGTTTTATGAAATAGGAATTTGTATAAATTTGCCCCTATATGTCACGTTCAGGTTGTCTGAATTACAACATGGTTAACACTTTCATCGACTGTATTAAAGAGAAGCAAATACACATAAACAGCAGCTCCACCATCATTATGTAACCCTTCCACCTTCCCCACCGTCATCTTGCCACCCCTTCTCATCTTAAACAATATATAGAAAGAAAGGTAGCAGTTAGCAGCAAAAAAAGAATAATACTTCCACCTTCACCACAAGCTACCACCACTTCCTTAAGCCACTTGAATAGATCTGTAATCCGAAATCTGAATGGAGGTTAAAAATCACCAATCACGCAGCTACCACCAGGTGTCATTCAAATCAATGAATATTATTTCTCGCACACATTAAATATAGAGGGAGAGCAGAGAAGAAGAGACAGTATGACTGCTTTTACTAATTCTCGAACGTAGCAGTATAAATGGAGAATAGTAGAGAAAGGGGAGAAAAAGGGTGACTAATTTAGTAAAGATATGTCTGATTTGTCTTGAAAATAACATTATTTCTTGAGCTATTTTGGCCTGTAATTTTATTGCTGTATTCACTCTTTATAAGTCTCAAAAATGGCGTGGATGAATTTGTGTCGAGAAGTAGAAATCTACGGCTGTGGTTGAAGAACGTTAGTCTTACTCTTGGAGACAAGGAGGAAGAAAGGTGAATTTGGAGCTGACGCTGGTGGTGGACTGGTGGCAAACATCAATTCGGTTAAACCTATTCATATTGTTAAAATGATCTGTATTTTGATGAATTGTGAGCCCCACGTATTCTTAAGGACCAACTTCTTCCTACAAAGTCTAGTTTGAATCTGCTTTTCTTGTTTTTCTGCATATCACAAAATGCCACAAATAAAATCCAATGTTTGAACTGACCAATTTTTTTCTGAGTCTAGTCTGGATCTGCTTTTCTTGTTTTTCTTCGTGTCACAGGGCGAGATAGGTAAAAATTTAGTGTTTAATTATCGAGATATTTGTTAAGATATATTGGTACTAATAGAATTGCTTCGATCTTTTTTAAAATGAAGACTTTTGAAACATGATCTTCTTTTCCTAAAATGTTCCGTGACATTAGCTGGAAATGAAAATGTGGTATCATTCTCCAACTACTTGTATTAACGATTTAATAGGAACTCCATGACATCTTGTAGCCTCAACTCAACTGATGGGGAAGAGAAGTGAATATAAAAAATTGTAAATTTATTATTATATAGTTCATACTCACTCTTTGTTGAAATGACATTTTATGGAAATAGTTAATTTAATGTATGGCAACTTCTGAGGCTTTTATTATCTTTTAAACCTATTATTTATCTACTTTCGCTTCCCTTCGAAGTTCACTGGTTAGATCAGTTCTCTCTGTTTTTAACAAAAACGGATTTCTGATTATTTAGGATAAAGGTAGTAAGTGATAAACAGAGATACTGCATTTGTATTCTCAGTTTCATATGCACATAAAAATACAATCATTGAGTCTGTTGCGTGAACAAATTTTATGGTCTTGTTAGAGAGATCTGAAACATGAAATTAAGATTTATGGTAGGGAACCAATGGATTATATTTTAAGAAAATATTAAAGGTTGTTTGTATATGTAATTGTGCATATGTGCTTCAACTTTTAGTTGTGTACATGCTTCATACCATGTTGCTGTGTGTTTTATTTTGATATATATGTTTATCTTTTATCAGGAGATGATATATTCAATATTGTATATTCTGACCATGTTCATGTTTGACTGAATCACTTTGTTGACAGCACACTCCTCGGATTAATGGGGATATACCTGATGTTAACGATGCAACCTTAGATCACGAAACTCTCTCTGAAAGGTTATGAAATCACCAGCTTTGAATACTAAAAGTTATTATTATTAATTTTAAATTCATGTTTCAGTAACAAATAATTCTTCAAGTCGAATTTTCTCTTCTATTAAACTTACAGTGAACTGATATATGTACATGTCTATAATTAATTTCTCTAGATATTAACTGTGAAAGTTCCCTTAATTTCTTAATTCTTTTTCTTTATTCAGGTTGGCAGCGTATGATTTAGCAGAACTACAGATGGAGGGGGATGGAAACTGTCAGGTTTTTTACTGACATAAGTATTTCTACTTTTAACAACTGATGACATCTATTTAATACATACTAATAAATTGATTTTTCCACAAGCGTACTATTATTTCCTTAAGTGTGTACAATCTTTGATATATAGAGTACAAACTTTTAATGATACATTGGGATCCACCTGTGTGGCTAACAACAAAAACTTTAAGATTTATTTTTTACCCTTTTAATTGTCAAATCATTTTCGAACCATATTATATCTATTGTATGCACTGCCCTGATATAGAACGGCCTTTATATGATTTCCTTTTTTTACTTGCTCGATAGTTTCGAGCTCTTGCAGATCAGCTGTTTCATAATCCAGAATATCACAAACATGTAAGGAAGCAGGTCGTCAAACAGGTGAAATTTATATGTTCCTTATAAATCATTTTCTTTTTGAATGTATTTCTTACAAATTTTGATAGGTAAGTAAATACTTGATATATCAAACTTCATTTCTTGGTGCAATTCATTTAAACATAATCTTTGTTGTGCTCTTTCTCTAATATCTGGAGAACGACAGAGAAAATTATTATATAGTTCATAACATAATAACCTTTAGCGTGTTATAAACAAAGACAATTGCAAATTCCTCTAGAGTTTTAGCGTGTTATAAACAAAGACAATTGCAAATTCCTCTAGAGGTCGAAACAATTGCATGTTTGCGAACACTAGGTGTTCCAAATAATGGCATAAAAAGGCAACTTACAACCTTTCCTGATCCACTGTGGTTGAGTATGAATAAAGGGAGAGTTTGTTTTTGGTTTGTATTTGTTGGAAAAGGTATTCTCATGGCCTTATTACTGCCTGATTTGTATTCTTAATAACTTGTTGTATAGTAAGTAACGTTTTGGAGCTTGGATTGCAAAATTTCAGTGTTACCATATACAACTAGTTTTCTCCCAAATTATCAGTAAATGATGCCAACTGAGAGCAATCGTTCTCTATGTAGAATCTATTAAGTGCTCTGCACCTCATAGTTAACACTCTTCATCTATCATGTGTAAAGATCACCTCTATTACTGAGCTTTTCAAAAAGCTGTTGACAAAGTCCCTTCCTTACAGAAAATATTGAGAATAAATTATATGTTAAACATGAAAACTGCATATTGCTTTTAATTATTCTTTCAAGAAAAGATTTCTTTATTTATTAGGTTCCATCCTGTATGTTTTGTGGAAATAGGTTGCAACTTCTGTACATTCTAATCAATATACCGCAACTCATCTTTCAGCTTAAACACAACAGAAAACTATATGAAGGCTACATCCCCATGAAGTATAGAAGCTATTTGAAGACAATGAAAAGGTTATATGTTATATTATGCTGCATCTAATATATCCTCCCCTCAAATGTGAACGCATTTTGTTATTGTTTCTTGGCTTCCTTTCTGACCCGTGTTCCAAAAAATTAAATTTACTAGATCGGGAGAATGGGGAGATCATGTTACTTTACAGGCAGCAGCAGATCGTGTAAGTCAAAGTTGAATTCTTTTAACACCTGTATTGTTAAATGTTCTTTCGTCAGATATACAGCAGTTAATTGCTATGTACAAATATTGTCTGATTCTATGCTAAGTACTGTACCCAGTCTCCACAATAGATAGGCTTAAGCATGCCAGCAAATTTTATTCTCCAGCATAGGTTAATTAGACTCTTTTTTTAGTCTCTGACAAATATATTTTTTTTAGCTCGTAATTTTTAGCGTAAGAGGATGTTTAAGTTCTTACTATACATTATTGCAAAATTTTCCACAAAAATGAAATTCTGGAATGCTGATAGTGTCTTTGTGAGAGTTCATGGAGAGACTTATGGGGAGTTGGTGAAGATAATATATTTAAGACCAAGATTCATGGTAGAAGGGCCTGCATTTTTTTTGATTTGATGTACCCCCATGTACTAAGCTTTTCATATGACCCTTTTAGTAGTTTAATTCCTGTTTTGTTTACCTTTCATTTCCTCTTGTACAACTTTAGTGGCTCTTGACCCTGGTAGAGCTTGTTTGCAGTTCTCAGCAAAAATTTGTCTAGTTACCTCTTTTCGCGATAAGTGTTACATTGAGATAGTTCCCAAGGACGAGAATCCATCAAGAGGTATCTGTACATTATTACTGTTTCCTTCTTGGTTGTTCACTTGGTTTATTCTCTTTTTGAATTTCTTAGGGTAAAGTCTGTAAGATCATAAACATATACTCCTATTTACTTTGTGTATATAACACATACTTATCCCGTGACATGGTAACCGTTGTGTTATTCATGTACAGATCGATTATCATGTTTTGCAATCTTTTGGTTATTTTAGTATGATGACTGCTGGTTGAAAGGGTTATTATGAGCCCTGCATTATTGTTTTAAGTTTTGCTATTATTAATATTACAAAAACGTACTTAAAGAAATTTAACAGTTATACATATATAGATACCTGACTACAATATTTGTGTGCACAAACCTGAGGCATATCAACTGTGCATTCTTGGTTCCTTTACCGAATCTGCCTCTGTGCAGTAGTATAATATGTTGTGGTTATCATATTTTGAAGTGCAACAGTCAGATGAAATGCTTAAGATGCCTAATTTGTTGATTTACATGCTAAATACCATCAATGTGTTAATTTCAGCACTAATTTGGTAATCTTAGGTCAGATCTATAAAAATGGGTTAACCAGTGTGGTGTTTGTGAATATTCACTGTTAAGTTTTGGAACTTGGTTTGTTGGTTTGCTGTCCGTGTAACAGTGAGCGATAAATTTAAGAGAGTATCTGTAAATATTTCAATGCTTATTGGTAGAAGATAATATATAAAAGAAAATATTTGTCATGCATAGATTAAATGTTTGACGTGAACTTGAGATATGGCTACAGTTAAAAGCCGTGCATCCGTTTTGCTTATATATAAATAATTGTTTGCAGAGTTATGGCTGAGCTTTTGGAGTGAGATACATTACAACTCATTGTACGAAAGAGGAGGTGAATAATCTACATATACGCATTGCTATTTTATCTTGTATAAAGCGTAGATAGCTAACTGCTATCTTCTATTTCAATCTATTGACAGATGTTCCTATAAGAGCCGCCAAGAAGAAGCATTGGTATAATATAGCTCCATTCAGATGATTGTAAAATTAGTTGCAGCATCAATTTTATGTACAGTTTATAAGATAGACATGGATATACATATGTAAGGTGGCCAAATCAATCATAGACATGAATACACACACACACATTAGTTACCCTTATCAATTTTTCTTGTAGTTCTATAGCTGATTCATCGAGCAAAGAGTGCAAAACTTGCAAATCATGGATAAAACTTCCAAGTTTAAAGTGTGACTTTTGGCTTGAATCTAGTTGTTTATCGTTAACCTTAAGCACAATGCATGCTCTAATGCTCTTTATTAAAGATGGTTTCTGCGAGGCTGGAGAAACCTCAAAATAGTGACCCCTCGGCCCTCCCCTTTTAATTACCATTATACTTCCCAAAGTCTTCTCACCTGTGCCTATATTAACTTGTAAATTTTCATCTACTTATCACTTATAAGTTATCACTTATAAACTTATAAGTCACTTGTACAGTGAATGAAAGTTACTTATTTTAAAATTTGGCATTTTTTTTTTTTTGCTAAATAAAATTTGACATTTTAGTTGCAACACTCTTCTGTATAACAATTTACAACCAAACAGCAATGTGTTATGGCAATTTCTATACAATTTGAAAACTATAAGTGGAAAACAAACAGGTATTAATTTATAAATTTTCATCTACTTATCACTTATAAACTTATAAGTCACTTGTACACTGAAAATTACTTATTTTAAGATTTGACACTTTACTTGCAACCAAACAGAACACTCGTCGGAGACAAAAAAAGAACACTCTTCTTCTGTATAACAATTTACAACTAAACATCAATGTGTTATGGCAATTTCTATACAATTTGAAAACTATTTAAACTCTCCAATCAAACTGTCAATGAAAAACTTAAATGGATCTGTCAATCATGCAGAATCAATCTGAAACTGAGTAGTTCATAAATATATCTACCATCTTATTAAATGGTCGAAGAAAGATTTGGTGAGCTCTTATCCCAAGATGTCCAAGGTTGCCGCTAAGCTAACCAGAAAAGACCCGTGAATTCTTTTTCTTACAGTGGATAAACCTTTGGCTGGGTTGTCGGATTGATTTTTTTTTTGTAACTACTATTGGCTATTGCTTTTTGGGTAGATATTGCATCATCGCT
The DNA here is from genome assembly GCF_009905375.1 of Apium graveolens. Taxonomy (NCBI): domain Eukaryota; kingdom Viridiplantae; phylum Streptophyta; class Magnoliopsida; order Apiales; family Apiaceae; genus Apium; species Apium graveolens. The sequence continues at coordinate 15,728,365 of NC_133649.1, read as the reverse complement.
TTCAACAAATAGCGAGACCCTGAAAAATCAATTTCAAAAATGTTATTAGAGAAAGACCAGGATATTGCAGTTAAGAATTTAGTTCATGAAGTGGCTCAGAATACCTTGGGTGATTTGTTCTCGAATGCAATTGATGAATGATCTATTACTTTAGAACATATAGGGTCCACTTGTAAAATAGTTGTGATGCCAGAGTCCAAACAGAAAGAGCTAAAGAAAGAGGCTAGACTAGTAACCAGGAAGATTTCTTTCAAGTTAAACTATTCTGTTACTTCCTTACTAACTGCAGCAAGTGATTTCTTATTTTCTCATATTCTTTATTTGCAGCATTATATTTAATCGCCTTAACTGCCGCACGAGCTTCCTCATTCTCGGCATCCAAATTTCCAACTTCAGCTTCAGTATTATATGAGCCTCTTTCCATTGATCTCTCTATGCAGTGAAGATCTTAACTTTCTCTTCTGCCTCATGACATTCCTCGGTAAGCTTACGCAATGCACCTTCCATCTCTTCTCTTTTTAAGTTTAAAGAATCTGCTTGTGTCTTGGCTGTAGACAGTTTGTCTTGGGCACTGGATAACTTCTGTCGTGCTTCGTACAGAGAGTGCAATTTGTGAATATGACCAGCCTTCATGTCCCATTCATTCCAATCTTCTTTCTTTTTAGCAACAAGAGCTCTCTCTTGGTGTTAATTTCAGCACTGAAGGATGTATAATTGTCTCCTAATCCTTCAAGTGTTTCGTATCGTAACACTTATTAGCAAGAAGAATCAGGATGTATAATTGTCTCCTAATCCTTCAAGTGTTTCGTAACACTTACTAGCAAGAAGAATCATGTCGTCAACACTTAGAATATCACCATAACTGGTGAGACGGTCCACCAACTGAGATTTTAATACAGATGCTGCATTCACGAGGAGTTGATTAAGATTGGACTTCACCTCGCCTGCCTGCATATGCACATGATAAGCTAAAATGTAGTATTAGAAAAATGTTGTGTGAATGCAATTGTACCAATTGCAAGTTATTGTAAATGCTTGATCCACACTAATGAAGCATGGAATGCTAATGCTACTGGTGAGGAATGAGTCCTCATATTATAGTTACTATCATCCATAGTCAAATGCTACTCATAAAATGATTGGACAATTTAACACTCTTCCATAATAAAATATTAGCTAACATAGTATATGCACTTGCTTTAAAAAACTCTTTCAAAAATTAAGTTGTGACCATAATTATATAACTTATACTCTCTCGAAATTTTTCTTACTATATTATGGAAAAGCCGATAAAAGAATAGCATGTGTATGTCTAAGAGTCGTATAAATAAATAGGATAGAGTAACTTAACCTATATCCTTTTCCCTCAAAATATTTACTTGGTATCAGAGCCCCTTTGTCCTTGGCGCCGATTTCACCGGTGGTTCCGTCGCCAGTGGCTGACGGTGTTACTTTGTTTCCATAACTAAAAAACAAACCCTACCTCGATTCCTTATTTTTACCTCTTTTTTTGGTAGTTTTAAAGATCAGTAGCATACAAAAAGAGATTTAGGGAGAAAAATCTTTGGCTATGTACATGAATATCGAATGTCTTACTTGATAATTCTCGAGTAGTCGACCTCAGGCATTTTGTTAGAGTGATAAAGTGGTGATTAAGATGGACACAACAATCACTACAGCTGATTTGAAGGAGATTTTGGAGGGCATGGCCAAGATGTTGGCATCTAAAGGAGAGGGAACATATTCCCAAGAGGCCAGCGCGAGAACCGAGAATATACAATCACAGAGGTTAGAATTATTTTTGATAAAGTAAAAGCTTGAAGGTGTAAAGAATTACTTGAGTTGGTCTCGAAGGGTGAAGCTGATATTGGAGGCTAAAGACTTAGAACACTACATTGAAGAAACTTGTAAGGAACAAACAGATAAAACTAGTGTATCGTAGAAGACATGGAAGACCAGTAATTCCTTAGTGGTTTCTCTTAGTCCGGCAATTGCTGGTTTGGTTGAAGGGATATGAAGTGCTGCTGAAATCTAGAAAATTTTATCCAAACAATTTTCAGGAATCGGGAATATGATGATTGTGATGGATATTCAGGATAAAATAGATGCAATGAAGCAGGGAGAAAAAAGTATTACAGAATATAGCACCGAGTTAAAGCGACTTTGGTCTGAGCTAGACTATTACGACCCGTTGACAATTACTGATAGTGCTAGTACTAGTATAACTAATACATGAGTGGAAAGGAGGCATGTGATTCAACTCATGAAATGTTTGAATTCAGAATTTGAGACTAGAAGAGCTATGATTTACCATCGGTCCCTCTTCCTCGTATGGAGGAAGTCATGAGGAGTCTGGGATGAAGGTGATGACTTCGAGTGGAAATTCGTCAGTTCCGGTCCGTTCTGCACTGTTGGCACCTATCACTAATGATAGAGAATGCTATATTTGTAGAAAAAACGGGCATATTAGCTGGAATTGCCCTTTGTCACATGCTAATGGACGAGGTGAAGGTAGTCGCAGTAGCCGAGAAACCTTCAGAGGATGTGCTCATGGTCGAGGACGTGGGCGTTTTGCTGGCCGAGCTAACTTAGTTATCGCAGAAAAGAGTGATACTGGAGAATCAACAAAAAATTCTGAATTGGAAGAACTTCAGACATATAAGCAGAGGATGGAAAGGTCCAAAACTCAAGGTTCAATTTATTCTTTTCTTGGTAATGTAGCAGATTATGCTCATACCGGCTCAGGTATTCCATCACGAGCACTTGCATCATTTAAACCATATTCTTTGGATTAGATAATAGATTCAGGTGCATCTAAAAATGTTACAGGATCATGTAGTGGGTTTGATACATATTTCAGATATCCACCATCACATAAAGAGACTATCCAAACAACAGACGGAAGTCTCCAAACTATAGAAGGAATTGGTTCTATCAAATGCACACCATCCCTTGCAGTTGAATATGTTTTACATGTTCCCTCATTCTCAGTTAATTTACTTTCTGTCAGTTTCATCATTGATCAATTAGATTGTCAATTAATATTTGATCAGAATTCATGTTCTTTCTAGGAGAGGGACACGAAGAGAACGCTTGGGACTGACATCGGGCATGATGAACTGTGTTATATGAATAAGGAAAGTCATGATGTTACTCTTACCGTTACAACTACTGAGGAAGTTGAAGCTACAGTAATATTAGAGCATTGTCATCTCGACCACGTGCCTTTTGAAAGCCTTAGGAAATTAAGACCCGAATTATTGAATAAAGTAGGTAGTAATAAAGTTATTTGTGATGCTTGTGAGTTTGGAAAACATACACGAATGAGTTATAGCCGTTCATGATTGAGAAGTGTAAAACCTTTTTATTTAATACATTCTGATATTTGGGAACCTTGTCCAGTTACTTTCATTAGAGGTTTTAAGTGGTTTGTTACTTTTATTACTTGTTATACTCGAATGACATGGGTTTATTTAATGAAGAATAAATCTGAAGTTCTTGTCTGCTTCCAGGATTTTTTGCTTATGATATTAAACAGTTTAATGCAGAAGTTTGTGTTCTTAGAACAGATAACGACACTGAATATTTGAATAAGAAATTTGCATCATATTTATCTGCTCAAGGGATTGTGCATCAAACTACATATCTGGATACACCAGCACAAAATGGTGTAGCTGAGCGAACAAATTGTCTTTTATTGGAGGTGGCCAGGTCACTAATGTTTACAACAAATGTTCCAAATATTTTATGGAGCGAGGCTGTGTTGACTGCATCTTATCTTATTAACAGGATGCCTTCACAAGTACTAGGCTTCAAATCTCCTTGTGAGTTGTTGATGGGAGAAAATGTGTATGCAATTCCCCCTAAGGTGTTTCGATGTGTTTACTTTGTGCGGGACCATCGGCTATCAGTAAGCAAGCTTGATCCCCGAGCATTGAAGTGTATCTTCGTGCGATATTCAGGTACCTAGAAAGGTTATCAATGTTGGTGTTCATCTGAGAAGCGCGTATTTGTAAGTATGGATGTCACCTTTAGGGAGCAAGAACCATTTTATGGAGGGAAGACACAACCTCTTGCACAACTAAAAGATTCTCCTGTTATTAGAAATATCAGTAGAAAGGAGGAGAACTCTCTTGATAGTGTTTGAGATGGAATAATGCAAGGTTCAAATGAAGTTATTGTCGGAATAATACCATGTCCAATGGAAGAAGTAAATGTTCTAGGAGGAGAAGGAGAGAAGGTTCTAGGAGGAGGAAAAAAGAAGATTGTTGATACAAACTTGAAAGTGTATAGAAGAAGACAAAAAGCTGGAGTACAGGATGATATTGGAGAAACATTACAATCCACACCACAAGTCGAAGATGACACGAGAGCAAAAAAAATCACAGTCCAGGTAACATGTTGTCCCAAATGTCTCTGATGGTCCCTCTCGAAGTCCTTTATCGTTGTCTCCTGGAACAAATGGTAATGAATCTCCTATTATTAATGAATCTCTTCGTATTGCTGTTCGTAGAAAGCCTAGAGCTTCCGCTGGAAAAACCTCCAATTAGGTATGGCTTTGAGCATGATATATCTAATTATGTATCATATACATCCATCACACCTGCATACAAAATATTTATTACATCATTACAATCAGTGTCTATACCAAGAAATTGGTAGGAAGCAAAGCAGGATCCAAAATCGCTTGGAGCAATGCATGAGGAGTTTAGTGCATTGAAAAAAAATAAAACTTGGGTGCTTGTTCGTCGTTCAAAAGGAAAAACTGTAGTTGGATGCAAGTGAATTTTTTTTGTCAAGCAAACCCCCGAAGTTAAAGTAGAACAATACAAGGCAAGGTCGGTGAAGAAAGGTTATAGTCAAACATATGGAATAGACTATGACGGCACATTTGCACCGGTGGCTAAGATGAGCTCTGTGAGATTGTTAATTTCATGTGCTGTAAATTTTGTGTGGCCCTTGTATCAACTATATGTTAAGAGCATCTCCAACAAACTCTTTATATGGGCTCTTAAGTTTAAAAATAGAGAGTGATGTTAAATTTGAGCTCCAATAGACTGTTAGAGGCTCTTTAAAAGCTTAAGAGCATCTATTATCTCCTCAATTCTAAGAGCCTCTACCTAGCTCTTATCTTACATTTTATATTAAAATAATCTCTCCACTTTCTTTCTCTCTCCCTATTCTTTTGTCCTTTTATAACTTCAGTGTACTTTTAATTATAAAATAATATATAAAGAGTGAGTTTAAAAATTATTGTTGGAGATGAACCTACACTATCTTGCCAGGAGCTAATTTTTTTATATTATTTTTAAAGAGTGAGCTAAGAGTCTTTTGGAGATGCTCTAAGAATGTGTTTTTACATAGAGACTTGCAAGAAGAAATCTATTTGGAGATTCCACCCGGCTTTGGCACTATGAAGATGATTGGAATGGTATGCAGGTTGAAGAAAACTCTGTATAGGCTTAAACAATCACCAAGGGAATGGTTTGATAAATTTCGGCATGTTGTCCTTATAATGGGATATAAACAGTGCAGTGGTGATCACACTATCTTCTACAGGCATATAAGGGGTCGGGTTACTATTTTAGCCGTCTAGATTGATGATATTATTATTACGAGGATGATACAGAAGAAATTGTGCTACTAAAAAAATGACTCGGCATAGAGTTTGAAGTTAAAGATTTAGGTCTCTTGATATAATTTCTTGGTATTGAGGTTGCTCAATCTGATAACGGGATTGTATTTTCTCAAAGGAAGTATGTGCTTGATTTGCTTACGAAAACAGAGATGTTGGGTTGTCGAATAACCCCAACACCAATCGAACAAAATCATAAATTGTGTAGTGAGTCAGGGGATCCTGTTGATAAAAAGAGTTACCAAAGGCTAGTTGGACGACTCATTTACTTATGTCATACATATCCTGATATTATATACGTTGTTAACATTGTTAATAGATACATGCATGATCCTAGAATAGAGTATTGGGAAGCAACTCTGAGGATACTGAGGTACTTAAAAGGCTGTCCAGGGAAAGGTTTATGGTTTAGAGCTAATGGTAATACTGAAGTTAAGGGCTATTGTGACGCTGATAGGGCAAGTAGCTTGGATGATAGGAGATCTACATCTGGTTATTGTGTATTTGTCGGAGGCAACCTTGTGTCTTGGCGTAGTAAGAAACAAGCCGTGGTTGCTCGTTCAACTGCGGGGGCGGAGTACAGAGCTATGGCTCCAAACTTATGTGAGATGATCCGGATTAGGAAACTGCTGGTTGAACTACGTTTATTCAAGAGAGTACTGATGAAACTTCGGTGCGACAACAAGTCAATAATCAATATCGCCAACAATCTCGTCCAGCATGATAGGACGAAACACATTAAAATTGATCGATTCTTTATTAAAGAGAATATTGATGCAAAGAGTTTGTAGCTGAGTTACACAAGAACTGGTGGACAACTAGCTAATTTTCCGACAAAGGGATTATGATCTAAGGAGTGGAATAATATATATAACAAGATGGTAATGATTGATATTTATCACCCATCTTGAGGAGGACCGTTAAATAAAAGAATAACCCATATATATAACATGGGCATGTGTATGTCAGAGAGTCGTATAATCAAACACAATAGGGTAGCTTAACCTATATCATTTTCCCTCAAAATATTTACTTTTTATTACTCTCCCCGTATCACATGCTGATTAATATCATGAAACTTACACATACTTATATTACCAAGTCATTGACATTGTTGATGTTTTTATTGTTCTGCTACTTTCCTTTCCATTATTTTCATGAATTTGGAAGTTAGATTACTGTCAACGGAAAATTCATTTCTTTATACAGAGAAGCTAGAAACTCCTTGTTAACCAAACATGATTGTGCTATTGCTGTTAATTGAAATTTGTTATTGCATGGGAAGCCTCTTTTTGTTCATAAATTACTTAAGGCAAGATAATAATTGATAGAAAAAATTACTCATGTCACTTGATATTAGATATTTCCTTTCGCTCATCCAATTTCCAGTCCAAAGTTTTCATCTGCTTTGAGAGATGTTTTTTTGTTAACTGCAAAATTAAAGTAAAAAATCAAAAAAATGCAACCACCAAAAAGCGTCTTAGTAAAAATAATCTTACACATACTGACTCGAATGTTTATAACTTACGGCTAGTATATTGGATACGTTAAAAATTATTTTAAAACATATTTTATTTTGTAACAAACATAACATCGGATAAGGACCAACCCTAAAAAAACATAATATATATTCAATGATCAGAACTCTGATAGGATAAAATAGAAAAGAAGTCCAATCCAGTCAATCAGAAGGGTACTCTACTAGGAGTCTAAACTATTTTTATTATTTTCAATGATTTTTATACCAAAAAATATTTAAGAAATCCTCTCATTTAAAGGTTGAGCTTCTGCTATTAAATTGTAATTTAAATTAAAAAAATAAAGGTAAGTAATCAAGTTTCATTTCAGACAATATAAAATTTAGAGCTAATATACATTATTTACATTTTAATATTCAAAAACCGTTACTTATATTACGGTCCTACTCAAATAAAAACTAATTTATAATAGAAACTAGAAACTACCAAGCCCACCAACCCTTTTCCCCTCTCGCTGGCCGCTAACCAGCGGAGAACTTTGCCTTTCCCCCAAGTCACATGCATTCAAAATACAGGGTTCATGTTTTTTAGTCATTTCAAACATTGATTTATTATCAAAAAGTATTATTTACCAAATTTCAAAACACTTATTTATTAAAATATAAAGCTAGAAAGAAAATCATAAATTTTGGGATCATTAAAATATCTTAAAAATAAAAATCATAATTTTGAAAGCATTAATCATACAAATACTTTGTTTGGATAATTTTTTTTTTATAGTTACAATTCATCTCAAAACTAAAAAATTAGAATAACATCCAATTTTTAAAGAAAATCATCATTCAAAAACTCGGTAAACACTATTAAATATAAATCATCAATCACGATTTCTAACTCACCTACTTATATTCTCCAAAACATTAATATTAAATAATTAAAATTACTAAATAAATAATACAATAAATTGCCTTAATTAAAAAAATTTATTGATATTTAATTATAAGCTTCAAAATCACCGAATCTTTTTATACATATTACTAGTTAAAAAAATGAAAATCAGCCAATCAAGTAGTACAAATTACTTTAAGAGGGTTTTCTATAAGTCTTAGCATTTTAAATAACTTGGTAAACATACGAAACGTCAATGTTTATTTTACAAGGATTTTTTAAAAAATTAAGTATAAAGTAAATGCCTTAATTATCACTAAAATTGATTTAGAAATTATCAAATTAGCTAATTAAAATAAAATTGAATGGGATATAATTATTAAAATTTATTCAAATCACCTTATAATCACATTAAATAGTAAAAATTATGAAATTAATTGATAAAAAATATTTTTATAATATTTATATGGTTTAGCTTCTCCAAAAAATCACTAATATGTATTAAAAATTCACTAATTTGTAATACCAAAAATCACTAAAAATAATAGCTATACATATGTGTGTATGGCTATGCATTACATCACCACTTCCTGCATCACCAACATAGACATGTGATCTTCTCCCACATTTACCTATAACAACTATCATCTCCATTTCTCAATTTTGTTCTAGGTATCAAAATTAGAAAAAATGAAATCAATCTTCACCAACACCTTTAATTCACGCAACCACCATTGTGAAAATCGCAACATCTCAATATTAAAGGTGTTTGGTGCTCAAATTCATATTAATCAGTGATGAAATTAATATTAATTACCACTGGGGATGATATAGACATACATGATTGTATGTATATGTATGCAGGTATAGTTTTGTCAATGGATGAGGTTAGAGGAGGGAGGAGGCGGGAGGGAGGTGATACATCCGATAACAAATTGATAGAAAAAGGTTGACGGAACATCATATATAGGTTTGGCAGAGAAAATAATGAATGAGACGCAAAAAATGAATGAATTGGAGTAGTTTCTAATTTTTATTTTAATATTGGTTTCTATTTGATCATTATGTAAGTAATCAAGTTTTTTTCAGCCAATATAAAATTTAGAGTTAATATATCCTCCCATATAAAGGTTAAGTTTCTGTAGCCAAAATTATTATACCAAAAAAACATTTAAAAATCCTCTCTTGTAAAGGTTGAGTTTCTGCTATTAAATTGTAATTTAAATTTAAAAATAAAGGTAAGTAATCAAGTTTCATTTCAGACAATATAAAATTTAGAGCTAATACACAATATTTACATTTTAATATTCAAAAACCATTACTTATATTATATAATCTCATAAATTAAAAAAGTAAATGTAAGTAATCAAGTTTTATTTCAGCCAATATAAAATTTAGAGCTAATATATAATATTAACATTTTAATATTTAAAAACCGTTTTGAACTATTTTATTAATTTTCAAAGATATTTATACCAAACAAATTTTTGCAACTTCATATTTTGAATTTAACAGTTAAAATCCGTAACTGAAAAATTAAAAAAATATAAAATTTTGCAACCTCATATTTTGAAGTTAACATTTAAATATGTAACTATATATAAAAATACCAAAAACTATTATATAATAATCTCATCATAGTTTGAAAAAATATAAATTTTAAAAATTAGAACTTATCTAATAATTAAATTTTAATATTAAGAAATATAAAACACAAAATTACATTTGACTATTAAAAAAAGTACAACACCTAAAATTATATATACATACATATATATATATATGACATTCTCTAATGAGCACTCTTATTTAGTCCAATTTTTAGAACTCAATTTGATTCAAATATATAATAATTTTGAATAACTTTGTTATGTAATTCTCTACACAAATCTTATAATATAGATCTAATTTGCCACCACATATGTACCTAATACATAGAATTTCAAAATTATAAGCAATTATGAAATTTTTTTTATAAGATACTTTTAAAAGTTATTACTAATATTTTAGGATAACTACATACATAGCTCTTCATATTATTTAAATTTTAAAATTCAAATTTCAAACTAAAAGATAAGTTCTGATAAGCTCAGGATTTTTATATAAATATACATGTGTACAAAGATTTTACTCATAAAAATTTTAAAAGGATGGTCCAAGTCTCACTCCATCATCATCTGAAGGTTTCTATTAAATTGTATTAATGTGAATAAATTAAGCAGTACAAATTTAAATCCTACTTTCATACACGGTTAGCTTTATGTTGAAAGTGCAGTTTCAATAGCATTATAAAGTTACCCTATGATAAGAAGAAGACGGATAGAAGTTAGCACCAAATATTTGTTCAAGTTTTTTTATAACTTGCATGAATTTTAAATTATTATGTCACTATTGTTCACCAACATTATACTTAATAATTAACTTAAAATTTTATAATTTTAATAATAAAAAAGAATGAATTTGTTTCCGATGCTTAGCACGGGCAAGGTACTAGTCTTAATTAAGAACAAAGACTAGATACTAGGAGAATTAGAACAAATGTACTAGTCTTAATTATGGAGAGAAGGTGTGATTATGGTATGACAATGCTTTATTGACTAGAGATGAGCAACATGAGCCAGTGATTGCAGAATCATATGGAATCATATAAGAATTTGTAACATCATAACATTCAAAAGTAGACCAGCTGTTAGTTTATATCATCCATGTCCATTATAGACTCTATCAATTTGTTGAATCAATTGACGGAGTGTAGTTTTAACTTATATACAGCTGATAATCTTCCGACCTTAAATCACCGGGGAGAATAGTCCACAATTCGTGGAGAATAAGATATGATTAAGAGAATTCTGTACAGAAGTAGAAACAGGAGAAACTAAGAAGTTTAATCAGCTACATGCCTACTTTCCAAATTTAAACCTAGGTTACTTAAACTAAACTGCATCACCTATCAAAATTTTCAGGGTTTGGATTTCAACAATCATATGCATATAAATCAGTAAGAACAGTATCTGATACTGAGCCTGGTGAATAACTGGGATGATTATGGAGGACGAAAACAATTTAACGTTTGAGAAATATACAAATATTATTCACGAATGTATTGCTTTTTTCTGTTTTCATGCTTATTAAGTACTCCTAGTTAAATATACTTATTTAAATTAATTATAGGCTGTGCTAACACGAGTGAACACAATAACTGGGTATGCTGCTAGAGGCTGAACAACAGAGATGCTTCAATGGAGTATTTTATAAGTAATGTATGACTTTGTAAATTAAAAGCATATAATGATACCTGATTTCCGAATCCAATACCGAAACCAAGTAAAATCCTGCCAACAATGAGCATGACAATATTCTGAGCAAGACCATTAATGAGAGCACCAGCACAGAACAGAATACCACCCGCAAGCATAGATAGCTTTCGACCTAGCCTTCGTGTGACCCAAGAAGCCACAAAAAGAGATGACAATAGAGCTGCTACGTATAATGATGAAGTGAACGTCGTCAGTATCTGACTATCAAATTTGCAGTACTGATTGGTCGAATCGTCAGCCATTTGTTTTCGATATACAGATGGAAAGAACTGTTCCAAGAACGAATCCATCGAGGTCACCCCGCCTAAAGAGCGAAACAAAAAAATATATTATAAGTAATTGAGCATGCACAAAAAATATAAACATAACAAAGTATTTGACAAATTTATGTGTGTATTTATCATGAACGTAATATATACCAGATACACCAAGATCATAACCGAAGATCATTCCGCCCATAGCAGCAACAATGCATGCTACCACAACACGTGTGGTGAGCTTTCCTGGATAAACTTTCCCGTTGCTAGAGCTTACAGCACCATCGCCGGCCATATTCACTGTAAAGTATATACGTAGACTGAAAAAAGATTTTTTTTTATATTTATTAAAGTTGAAAAGCAAAGTTAGATTTAAGATTTTAGATGAAGTGGTTAAATATTTGTGATAGCATAAAATATATAAGAGTATGAATGAATATGGGACGTTAACATGGGTATATATAGAGATTTTTTATGCTGATGTTCTAGTTCTTGTCGGACATTATTTGTTCAAATATACATTATTTAGGATAAGCTGCTCGTTGTCTGTATCTTCTTTTTCTGTTCGGAGTACAAGTAGTAGTACTCCTATGTTGGCACCTATGACTCTCGAGACCATGGTACATTAGTACTGCATTCTGCAATCATTATACCTTAGATATTGATAAACAATCAACTTGTATTTAAAATACGTTAGATATTGTACAACATTTACAAATAAGAAAACAACTAAGAACATTATAATTGTATGATGCATAAAAAAATTCTAGAAAATGACTCGTGCCTCGCACGGGTTATTATGTTTTTTTTTTTGCCAAAGAAAATGTTTCATTAACAAACCAAATCCTTGTTCAGTACATGATAGAGTTCTGGGTAAACACAATTCCCACTCCATATACGATCAGCTACAGAACTATTGTGCCTCGCTAAGAAGTGAGCCACTTTGTTCGCGGATCGTTTAACAAAAATTAACGTCACCATACGATGATTTAACTCTGAAATTAAATACCTACACTCCTCTATAACTCTGCCCAGATAAGACAGATGGGTTGAAGAGCACCGAATTGCTTGTACCACTGCTAAACAATCAGTCTCCACTATCGCCGGTTGCTTTAGATTATATTTGATCCAACTCAAAGCTTCTTTGATACCCAGAGCCTCGGCCAAGTCAGGAGCTATACGACCTTCCCTGCAACTAGTTCCAGCAACTACCAGTTCACCTCTATGATCTCGAGCAACCATGGATAAACAATATGTAGAAGAGTTTTCAAATATTGCTGCATCGACGTTAAACTTAACCTTACCTTCCTGTGGATACTCCCAACGCTCTTTGCCGTCTTCTTGGCCCATAAAACCAAGAAAATGATCGAACGACTTATCTTGAGCATTCTTCCATTGGTTAAGTAAGAGCTTTGCCAATTTACAAACATCTGAGTACTCCTTTCCACGTTGATTCCATATCACCTCGTTTTTATTATTCCAAAGAGACCAGCAAACCATAAACACCTCCTGCAATTTTATAATCTTACATTTCTGAAAAAGTGAGTTTACCCACCTGTCGAAGCTTGAACTATTATTCTCCTCAGTATTAATTCCTAAATCATTCCAATATTGCTTTGCCATTGAGCATGTTACCAGAACGTGGTACACTATTTCTATTTCATCATTACACACCGGACATTTATCATTGACATCGACCCTTCTAGTCAACAACTGGTCCTTCGTAGGTAGTATATTACGAACTGCACTCCATATAAAATGCTTTACCTTCAAAGGCACTTTAGCATTCCACAGCTTCTTCCATGAGATACTATCATTCTGGATGTAACTTTGCTTGACTTCTTGAATTGCTGTATAAGCTGAACGCACTGTATATTGCCCCTTTTTATCCCATTTCCAGAACCAGCAATCTGAATCAGCATCTCTCAACGGTATAGACAGAATGAGCTTAGCATCTCTATCAATAAAGACATCCTTTACAACATCGACATCCCAAGCATACTGTCCTGGTATCATCAGAGCATCAACATTCCTATCCCTGATAGCTTCATTATCTGTGTGGACATAAGGATCATCGTTAGGAAGCCAAGGATCTTTGGTTATGCTGACTGTTGTACCTGTGCCCACTCGACGAACAGCCCCTCGCTTCAAGACAATCTGAGCTTCCATAATCGATCTCCAGATATAACTGGGATTGCTACCCACATTGGCTGACAAAAAAGAACCCTCAGGATAATATCTTGCTTTAAAAACTCTCTCAACTAGACTTCCTGTTTTGACAAGTAATCTCCAACCCTGTTTACCCAAAAGAGCCACATTAAAATCTTGTAATTTTCGAAAACCCAGACCACCATTTGATTTCTTCGTACACATACGATCCCATTGCATCCAGTGAATGCCCTTATTAGTATTCGAACTCTTCCACCAAAATTTGTTCATGACTCGCTCCATATCAGTACATAGTTGCTGAGGAAGAAGAAATAGACTCATGGTGTAGTTAGGTAACGCCTGTGCTACAGTTTTCAACAACAATTCCTTCCCTCCTCTCGATAACCATTTCTTATCCCACCGCTGCACTTTCTCCTTCATACGATCTTTTAGATATCCCAGCATGGCTGATTTATTACGCCCCAACATACTAGGTAAACCCAGATAAGTCGTATTATCACCCGCCTCTTTGAAACGCAGCATAGCACATATTGCATCTCGAAATTCCTGTACAGTATTTCTGCTAAAAAATACAGAAGATTTAGCAGCATTAATCTTTTGACCTGAAGCATGCTCAAAAATTTGTAACAAATCAACAATATGATCTGCCTCTCTCTCATTCGCTTTACAGAAAATATAAGTGTCATCGGCAAAAAATATGTGGGTTAACCGAGGCGCTCTTCGAGCCACCTGAATACCAGTCAAATTATTCCTTTTTTCATACTCTTTAATTAGCACAAATAAGCCTTCCATGCATATCAGGAATAAATAAGACGAGAGTGGATCTCCTTGACGGATACCACGATTAGGGATTATAGAACCAAACCTTCTACCTGTGTGGCAAATCTGATACTTAGCTGAACACACACAAGCCAGCATCAACCCCACAACCTGATTTGCAAAACCCATTTGCTTCAACATCTCTCTAAAAAAACTCCACTCCACACGATCGTAGGCTTTGCTCATATCCAATTTCAACGCCATCCACCCCACTTTACATTGAGTTTTGCGCTTCATTAAATGCATCACTTCATAAGACACCATGATATTATCCGTTATTAATCTACCCGGGATAAAAGCGCTTTGAGTTTCAGGAATCAAATAGGAAAGCATCGACTTCAATCTATTTGCCAGGACCTTGGAAATGACTTTGTAACTCACATTACACAAAGATATGGGCCGAAGATCCATCATATTAATGGGATTTTTCTTCTTAGGAATTAAAACTATGTTTGTATTCCCTAAACCATCCTTCAACTCGACTGTTATGAAGAAATTACGAACTAACTCCACCAAATCTTGACCAACAATACCCCAGAACTTTTGATTAAACCCAGGGCTCATGCCATCTGGGCCAGGAGACTTGTCGGGGTGCATGCTGAACAATGCTCGTTTTACCTCATTATCTTCGACCTGAGCTATCAAGCTTTCATTCTGTACTTGATTTATTCTTCTCGACACACCTTCAAATATTGGGTTCCATTCTGTTTCTGAAGCAGCACAAATCTTAGTGAAATAATCTATCATAGTGCTTTCCAAACCTGAATCCCACCCCACTTCTTGGCCTTCATCATTAACAAGGGTAGTAATCTGATTCGTTTTCCTCCAATTTTTAGTTGCAGCATGAAAGTATTTACTATTCTGATCACCCTCTTTCAACCACAAATGCTTACATCTCTATCTCCAGAAAACCTCCTGTTGATTGTAAATTTCATTTAATCTGTTTGAGGTTTCTTGAAACTGTTTCACTGACTGCGCGTCTCTCATACCTTTAGTACTCTTTAGAAACTTCTTACACTGCAATATTCTACTCTTGAAACTTCCCGTAATTTCTTCTTCCCACACTTGCAAAAGAGTAGCACATTCACTTAACTTATCTTGCAGAGGACGCCCTTGTTTCCTATACCAAACTTCTTCAACAATTTGACGACACATTGGCTCTCGAAGCCATGCGTTTTCAAACCTGAAAACTTTAGAAATCACAGCATGGGTGATCTTCACTGGTTCTAAAAAAATCGGACTGTGATCTGAGGTGCTAATCTCCAGATTTGTCAACTTGATTTCTGTAAACAGATCATTAAAAGTTTTGGACATCAACGCCCTATCTAATCTAACCTCCACCCAATCCTCGGTACCATGGCCACGTTCCCAAGTATACGGATACCCTCTCAGATCTATATCGCACAGACCACAATCTTCCAACACTTCTTGAAAACCTTGAATCAGCCATGATGGATAAGGAAGTCCACCTCTCTTATCTTCTTGCTTAACAATATTATTCATATCTCCCAACAAACATCATGGTAACATCGACTTAGGTTGTAAATCCCTTATTAACTTCCATGTTTCACGTCTTTTAGAGCGGTCTGGTTCACCGTAAATTCCTGTCAGCCTGAATTTATTCCATCCTCTAATAACAACCTCCACATCAATATGGTTTTTACTATATGATAACAACTGCACCTCCACTTGATTCCTCCATAACATTGCAATACCACCACTTCTCCCATCAACGTCAACGACAAAAGCTCCTTCAAATTTCACCATATTTTTAACCTTCTCTATCGTATCCTTTTTACATAAAGTTTCACACAGAAAGACTATGTTGGGTTTCTTCTGGAATATTGTTTCCGTTAGGAATTGAACGGCCCACGGGGTCCCAAGCCCGCAGCAATTCCAACTTAGAGTACTCATAATATTAGGTGGGCCTGGAGACCAGAACCCACCCCTTGTCCATTTTTTGACCCATCCTCATTTGGAGTAAAATCTGTAATTTGTAACACACCATCAGTATCCATGGTTATCTGAGTTTCGTGTACAGTCCTGCTTCTTTTTCGACCCTCCACATTAAGCCCAATGGGTTCCTCTTCCCCTGGCCCAGATAATAGATTTGATATTACTTGATTGCCCATCATACCAGAGTTATTAATATCATTAATATTTGAACCAACTTCCATTAACTTCCCAATCTCATTACTCCGTATATTACTCTTATCACATCTCATCATATCCTTTGTCCCATATTTTTCTCCCGAAAACCCCGCTTTACTGTTTTCCCGCCCAACTCTCTCCTCCCATTCCATGTCACCCTCCTCCCTAAGCCACTTACTAGAACTTTGTCCGGCCGTCCTACGTGGTGGCGCTCTAAGCCAAGCTCCCCATTCTTTAGTTCCCTCTCCATCCCTCCTATCTATATTCCTCCTGCAGAAACGATCTGTGTGAGATACCAGACCGCAAAAGAAACAAAACTCTCCCAACCTTTCGTACTTACAAGTCACAACAAAATCCTGTCCGTTTTTACGAGCAACTTTCTTCTTCCTTTTTAAAGGCTTTCTCACATCAATCCTTATTTTCACTCTCATGCACTCCCTCCATATGGCTGTGTTATTCTTCACATCGTACATCAAAAACTCGCCAAAAAAATTCCCTAACTGTTTGCCAACCATTTCGGACATGTACCCAACTGGAAAATCTTGAATCTGTATCCAAATATTTAAGAACCAAAGTGGTACCTTTACCGGATCCTCTCCTGATGGTATAGCCTCTACACATAACATAGGGTTATCGAAGGTCCAAGGTCCCCCATTCTGCACCCAAGCCATATCTTCTTTGTGGTAAAATTGAAACAAAAAGATGCCCTGCTCCAGTTCTTTTATATTCACTCCCATGGTAGGCTTCCAAATGTCAGCCATTTTCGTTTTCATAGCCCTGGTGTTTATATTTTTCTCCGTTAAGAATCTTCCAACGAGACATAACTTATACTTGTTGGTCTCCTCTACAAAATCCCCTTCAAAAACTAGGTCTTCATTTTCCTCATCCTCTATACTCATGTCGTTCATCTGGTCTTCAATATTCTGATAGCGTGCCATGATGGCCTCCCACAAATCCCTTTGGTTACAGAGATGGAGAGAAAAACTAGGCTCTCACACAGATGGAGAGAAAAACTGGACTTTCATAGTAGATTTAGTTATTATGCTAGTTATATATATAATAGAGCAAATAGGGGCTTGGATGAGACATTTTATTTCACTTAAAATTACTACATTACCCCTCATAAATAAATACAAACAATTGTTAAATTTAATATCATGTATTAATTACACCCAAGTCATTATTACTCTTTATTAAAAAAATACAAATAATTATCATATTTATCAACATATGCTAATTACACCTAACTCATTAATATTAACAATTTTATATATGTTACCATTTATTATTGAATATTAACTACCTATAATTAGATATTTAAAATTTAATAATATTTGCCTACATATATATATATATACTAAATTCCTATTTTTTTTAAACTCCATATAAAATAAATTTATTTTCAACTAAATAACAATTTAGTGCATCAAGCATTAAATTAAAAAAAATATGAGATATTCTTTTTGTATACCAATAAAAGAGTGGGTTATGAAGGGGTTTTATAATAAAGTCGAGATTCTTATTATATGATCAAATCGAATATAAACTAATACTAGTTTGTAGATTTTGAATATATATGATAAATTATTAAAATATTAAGTTCATTACGATTACAACAATGTTTTACAATAGTAAGGTGAATTATATTTCTTACCTTAACCAGTTTAAAAAAATCAGAGGTATAAGTTAAAGATTTATAAGATTACTGCAGTGTTACAAAAATCGGCACTTTTCGCCGATAAATCACCGGAAGGCAACCAAACGATATTATGGAGCAAAATCGGAGCATAAAACATTTTTGGCATTTTCGGTCAAAATTGACGAATCAAGCACATGATTTGAGGCTCTGCAGAGAAGAAAAGGAAGAAAAAATATATTAGGCTTTGAGTTGGTGAAAAGCTGCAATTTTAAGTGAATGAACTAAACGGCCGCCGAATGGAAACTGGAAAGACAAGGGAAGATGACAAGGAAAATGAAGAGAGGGAGGCATAATGATTATTGATACTCTTATTATTTTAATAATTAATGCACACAATATTATAACTTGTTATGGATGTACAAATGACAACATGTCAAGTTTACACATCTCAATTATTTTACTTATATATTTTAAAAATAATATAAAAATATGTCCTATTTTATTCCGATTTAACATTCCGATAAATTCCTGACCTTTGATAAATCACAAATCGGTAGTTCAACCTGTTTGTCCAATTTCTAATTTCTATAACCATGGATTACTAACCTAGTTATTAATATATTTATCATTAAAAATGAAGTATATTGGAAAATGTATTTATACTGTCAATTGTACAATATTATATTCAAGATGTCGGCTTTCATATTCGATCATTACATTTTCTACTAAGAAAAATAAGAATTATCTCATATTAATTATATCACTAATTGTACCATGTAAACAACTGTATTAACTCTTTAATTAACTCCGTAATATTTCATTCTTATGAGTTGTCTCCTATGAATTGTAATTATTTTCATGAAAAATGTGTGCTTTCATTTGCGTTATATTTTGATCATATATTTTGATTTCATTACCGAATATTCAATTCATTTTGAGAGAAAACACGTTGATTACGTCATCGATCTCAATCTTATAAATAGAGGTATTTAGTTAATCAAGAAACAACATGGATATATTATTAATAATTACAGTCAAAATAACATCAAATCACGTAATATAGAGCATGCCCATGCATTACACGGGCTATAGAGCTAGTTGCATAGTAATAAACCAAACACGGGTTTTTAATTTAACTTGAAACTTGTAATTGTAACTTAGTTACGGGAAAATTAAAGTTTCTATATAACCACATAATTGATGAAACAAACGAGGCCTAGAGTTAATTTTAGGAAAATTATAAATTGATAGAATTTTGCATATAAAAGTTGAATGACATCTATTATATATATAATAGAGCAAGCATGGGTTTCAATGAGACAATTTAATCAAGTAAAATGACTGTTATATCCCCTAAGATGTAAAAACACATTTTATCCCCATCATATTTATTTCGTATTAATACCTCCATTATTATAAGATATTTAATTCTCTACGCATTAATAATTAATTTTTATTGAAATATACTTAATAGCTAATTAATCTATTAACTAATATATATATATATAATAAATTAATTTATATGACTATTATGCCCCTACTTAATATCTATATAATATTTATTTTACATTTATTCTCACAATTAATATTTATTAGTTGACTATTAATACTTATATAATATTTGTTGCTCATAATTAATATATATTAATTGACGCATCATTAATATGCTTCACCATTGTGTACTTTATAAATACATTAACGTAAATGTAAAATTTATTTAACTAAATAATTATTTGTTAAAATTTATTAATTTTACATGATTAGTATACACATATACATATTTATATATACATATTCATATATACATATATACATAAATATAAACATACATACACACACACATGTATATGTACTTATTCGAACTAGACTATCATTTTAAAAGCGAATACTCGAATTGAATACTTGATCGGGCTACTAATTTTTACTCATCAATCATATTTTTGAGACAAAAAATAATCTAACCGCAATTATAATATAAACACATAAAATAATCTTAAAAAATCAACGAATTATACATATTTTCATGTTCGTTCATAATTTAATGAAATTTATTTCACATTTATTCTTTCAATTAATGCACCATTAATATTTATATTTTTAAATATCACTGAAATATATATCAAAAACTACTTATTTTGATTTAGATTTATGTTTGAGTAATAAGTCCATATATACATATATTTTGTCAATAATATTATTCATAATAATATATCATCCAATACTTATACGTGAGAAATATATCAAACATAAACCTAATTCAAATTAAGTACTTTTTAATATTTTAGTGAAATTTAAAATTCTAAATATTAACATTTATAATTCACGTATTCATATTATAAATTTGATAATTAATAACATATGAGTTAGATGTCAACTGAAAAAATTACGTATCGAGCATACATATGTGCATTGAACTATTTATGCATTTAATTAGATAAATTATATATACTATTGTCACTTTAACCATTATATTTTTATGGTACAAATAAATTCGAATTTAGACAAAGATTAAGGAACTTTCATATATATATATATATATATATATAAGTACAATTCAAACTTGTATTGACATTAAGTGTTGTATCACTAATCAATCACATTTTTAGCACATCAAATACATAAAATATTTTTAATCACATTTTTAACATACAAACAAATTGAATAATTATGAACAAATTAATATTTTATACATATTTAGAGAATACCCGTGCATCACACTGGCTAAAGATTGTATTATGTATAAGTAATCGACCTCCAAGATATCTTGTTATTATTCTCTTTAATCGTCCAAAGTGAGTTACATACCATTATATTTCTCATTTGTTATTTTCTTTGAAATGTATGGTAAAAAATGAATACAGACACACATGTAATTTTTGGCTTATAGCCTTCATTAAACATATGATCGTGTTGGTTTATATTGATGTTTAGTTGCGACCTTACACGTCACAACTTAAAAGAATGACAACGACTGAAACAACTAATCTTAGTAATGTTTTTGACTTTTTGTATCAAATGAAACCAGAATAAGCCTAACATGTTCAGAACTATGTATTTGTTAATATTGAATGAGAGATGTGAAAAGTTATTGAGGTCAAGAATAAATATTCTAATAACAATCAAAAATAAAATTATAACTGTACAAACTACTATAATTTGCAGTATTCTCAAATAAGCACAAACTCTTTTACAACAACCCCCGTGGATCACCTTTAGCAGTGGACGACAAGAAATACCACAAATATTTTAAAAACAACCCACATGGATCGCCATTAGTAATGGACAACAAGAAATACCACTTCTGACCTATATTGTTTCACTCAAATTTTCAAGAATACGCTTAACCCAAATATCACCACATCCAAAAAATAACTTATACATATTCAAACAAATACGTACTCAATCCACCGGGCAACGACATGCATATATTGTCAATAATTGTAATTAAAATAAATAATCGCAACAACAATGTAATCATACCACAAATACTCATGCTCACATACACAAATAAATATATCATTTATCCATCGGAAAATAACATAAAGATACCATTAGCAATTACAGTTATAAAATAAAATTGAATTAACACACTATAGAGCATGCCCGTGCATTACACGGGCTATAGAGCTAGTTTTTTGTAATAATAAATTTGATCCCTGCATTTTTTTTAAATAGCCTTAATTTTGTATTTAAAACTCACTTAATTTTTAGATAATTATCTAAAGTAACTTAGGATCCTTAAGCCCTATTAAATTTGCCGAGAAAAACTGTATCCAAGTGATGCTTAATAACCAAATATTAAATTGATTGATTTTAAACTATGAGTAAACTGGAGTTCAGGTTAATTGTACATAAGCCTTCTATTTTTCTCTTTAAGTATATATTGGTTTTAAAATTGTAAATTAAATAAAAAAACTGCAAATAAATTTTCTTTAATTTATTGAAACAAGTGTTGAATGTTGATAATGTTATGACTAGCTATTTAAAAAATTCATGAATTCGATTC
The DNA here is from genome assembly GCF_009905375.1 of Apium graveolens. Lineage (NCBI taxonomy): Eukaryota > Viridiplantae > Streptophyta > Magnoliopsida > Apiales > Apiaceae > Apium > Apium graveolens. The sequence goes on along the minus strand of NC_133649.1, from coordinate 15,706,006 downwards.
TTGTTGCGTTACAAAATTGGAAAATTCGAGCTTAAATTGACCACTACAATTGCCATCCACTTGTCACTAGCTCTCTTCTTTAACCGTATATAATGGGCCTTTGGTACATACAATATAAGTTAATTATTCACTTATATACCATAAGTACTTATCGAGTATTTGTTGTCCAAACTTATAAGTCATCAACTTATAATAAACTTATAAACTCATAAGTTGAATGTTACTAACAACGTATTTTTTCCTGACTTATTTTGATTTTTCGCTTTTTTATTTTAAATTTAGTTTAAATATTTATATTTTTACATGTCTTTTTAATTTAAAATTTATCAATTAAGATAATTATTTTTAAAAAACATTTATTTTGGGTCATTTAATTATAAAAAATTCTGACTTAATAGTAAAATTATTCAAACACTTTTTTAATTTATAAGTATTTATTTACTTAACACTTATAAATCACTTATTAATTTTAAATTATAAATTACTTATTTTAAAATTACCAAACAGTTTGTCTTCAAGGTTTCTTGTTATATAGAATTGTATTGCTAATTTTGTTTAATCTTACGAAAATACAATAACATGAATCTGCTCATCTATGCTATACTATTATAAGCGAAACATGATTTTGTTTGTTCGGTTGGTTACCACCTTCCTAAAAAATATGTTAAAACCTTCAAAAAAATGTTTAAACAAATATTATTTAATCTAAACAAATAAATCATGTATCTCATATAACTACAAACTCTATGAATTATAATTCAGTTTGATATCCAAGAGCACTCAACTTCTTTCTTGGTAAGAAATCAAACACTTCCAAAATTAATTTTATTAATTTAAATTATAATATAATAAAATATTTATTAAATCAAAGAAAAATTAAAAAACAATAGCAACTCATCCATATACACTTATATTTAAGACTCCCACTTTCGTATAGGCCCTACACCCGCCATATAGATTGCGGAAGAAGAAAAAACTTTTTAAAATTTTAACTACTGAAATTTTGAATCCTTCGATAATATATAATACATAAAAAAATAATACGTAAATATTTTAATTTTATTAATTTTAATAATATATAACCATTATTTTTATAATTTAGTTTTACGAGATAACAAAATAATAAAATTATAAATATTATAATCAGTCCGTGCATCGCACGGGGTATATGCTAGTTATAAGTTAAACTTCAAATGCCATACTATTATAAGCGAAATTGTTTGGTCGGTTGATTACCACCTTCCTAAAAAATATGTTAACATCTTCCAAAAAATGTTTAAACAAATATTATTTAATCAAAATAAATAAATCTTGTATCTCGTATAACTACAAACTCTATGAATTATAATTCAGCTTGAAATCTAAGAGCACTCAACTTCTTTCTTGGTAGGAAATCAAACACTTCCAAAATTAATTTTATTAATTCAAATTATAATATAATAAAATATTTATTAAATCAAGAAAAAATTTAAAAACAATAGCAAATCATCCATATACACTTATATTTAAGCCTCCCACTTTCGTAGTACAAATTACTGTAAGAGGGTTTTCTATAAGTCTTAGCATTTTAAATAACTTGGTAAACATACGAAACGTCAATGTTTATTTTACAAGGATTTTTTAAAAAATTAAGTATAAAGTAAATGCCTTAATTATCACTAAAATTGATTTAGAAATTATCAAATTAGCTAATTAAAATAAAATTGAATGGGATATAATTATTAAAATTTATTCAAATCACCTTATAATCACATTAAATAGTAAAAATTATGAAATTAATTGATAAAAAATATTTTTATAATATTTATATGGTTTAGCTTCTCCAAAAAATCACTAATATGTATTAAAAATTCACTAATTTGTAATACCAAAAATCACTAAAAATAATAGCTATACATATGTGTGTATGGCTATGCATTACATCACCACTTCCTGCATCACCAACATAGACATGTGATCTTCTCCCACATTTACCTATAACAACTATCATCTCCATTTCTCAATTTTGTTCTAGGTATCAAAATTAGAAAAAATGAAATCAATCTTCACCAACACCTTTAATTCACACAACCACCATTGTGAAAATTGCAACATCTCAATATTAAAGGTGTTTGGTGCTCAAATTCATATTAATCAGTGATGAAATTAATATTAATTACCACTGGGGATGATATAGACATACATGATTGTATGTATATGTATGCAGGTATAGTTTTGTCAATGGATGAGGTTAGAGGAGGGAGGAGGCGGGAGGGAGGTGATACATCCGATAACAAATTGATAGAAAAAGGTTGACGGAACATCATATATAGGTTTGGCAGAGAAAATAATGAATGAGACGCAAAAAATGAATGAATTGGAGTAGTTTCTAATTTTTATTTTAATATTGGTTTCTATTTGATCATTATGTAAGTAGAGTAAAGTTCTATGGAGTGCACCTTTAATTGGAGTCCTCGGAGTCCATATATGTTCTGCAAGTAAAATATAGCTTAAAATATTGCAAAACATATTATTTTTCGACAAACATCACTATTCTATCAAAAATCTTGTAGATTGCATACATTTTACAAGCAGAACATTGCAAAAATATATATTCTACAAAACATGTTTAATTTGCAGAACATAAATGTTCATGTTGCAGAACATATTGCAGAACATACATATTGTACCGTAAATATATGAGATTTGCATGATTTTGTTGAAGTTATGCTATTTGTGTAACATGTTTTGCAAAATAACACGTTTTACGATATATTTTATTTGCAGAACGTAGATGGACTCCGAGGACTCCGATAAAAAGGTGGACTCCATAGAACTGAATCAAGTTTTTTTCAGCCAATATAAAATTTAGAGTTAATATATCCTCCCATATAAAGGTTAAGTTTCTGTAGCCAAAATTATTATACCAAAAAAACATTTAAAAATCCTCTCTTGTAAAGGTTGAGCTTCTGCTATTAAATTGTAATTTAAATTTAAAAATAAAGGTAAGTAATCAAGTTTCATTTCAGACAATATAAAATTTAGAGCTAATACACAATATTTACATTTTAATATTCAAAAACCATTACTTATATTATATAATCTCATAAATTAAAAAAGTAAATGTAAGTAATCAAGTTTTATTTCGGCCAATATAAAATTTAGAGCTAATATATAATATTAACATTTTAATATTTAAAAACCGTTTTGAACTATTTTATTAATTTTCAAAGATTTATACCAAACAAATTTTTGCAACTTCATATTTTGAATTTAACGGTTAAAATCCGTAACTGAAAAATTAAAAAAATATAAAATTTTGCAACCTCATATTTTGAAGTTAACATTTAAATATGTAACTATATATAAAAATACCAAAAACTATTATATAATAATCTCATCATAATTTGAAAAAATATAAATTTTAAAAATTAGAACTTATCTAATAATTAAATTTTAATATTAAGAAATATAAAACACAAAATTACATTTGACTATTAAAAAAAGTACAACACCTAAAATTATATATACATACATATATATATATATGACATTCTCTAATGAGCACTCTTATTTAGTCCAATATTTGGAACTCAATTTGATTCAAATATATAATAATTTTGAATAACTTTGTTATGTAATTCTCTACACAAATCTTATAATATAGATCTAATTTGCCACCACATATGTACATAATACATAGAATTTCAAAATTATAAGCAATTATGAATTTTTTTTATAAGATACTTTTAAAAGTTATTACTAATATTTTAGGATAACTACATACATAGCTCTTCATATTATTTAAATTTTAAAATTCAAATTTCAAACTAAAAGATAAGTTCTGATAAGCTCAGGATTTTTATATAAATATACATGTGTACAAAGATTTTACTCATAAAAATTTTAAAAGGATGGTCCAAGTCTCACTCCATCATCATCTGAAGGTTTCTATTAAATTGTATTAATGTGAATAAATTAAGCAGTACAAATTTAAATCCTACTTTCATACACGGTTAGCTTTATGTTGAAAGTGCAGTTTCAATAGCATTATAAAGTTACCCTATGATAAGAAGAAGACGGATAGAAGTTAGCACCAAATATTTGTTCAAGTTTTTTTATAACTTGCATGAATTTTAAATTATTATGTCACTATTGTTCACCAACATTATACTTAATAATTAACTTAAAATTTTATAATTTTAATAATAAAAAAGAATGAATTTGTTTCCGATGCTTAGCACGGGCAAGGTACTAGTCTTAATTAAGAACAAAGACTAGATACTAGGAGAATTAGAACAAATGTACTAGTCTTAATTATGGAGAGAAGGTGTGATTATGGTATGACAATGCTTTATTGACTAGAGATGAGCAACATGAGCCAGTGATTGCAGAATCATATGGAATCATATAAGAATTTGTAACATCATAACATTCAAAAGTAGACCAGCTGTTAGTTTATATCATCCATGTCCATTATAGACTCTATCAATTTGTTGAATCAATTGACGGAGTGTAGTTTTAACTTATATACAGCTGATAATCTTCCGACCTTAAATCACCGGGGAGAATAGTCCACAATTCGTGGAGAATAAGATATGATTAAGAGAATTCTGTACAGAAGTAGAAACAGGAGAAACTAAGAAGTTTAATCAGCTACATGCCTACTTTCCAAATTTAAACCTAGGTTACTTAAACTAAACTGCATCACCTATCAGTTAATAATATTATCAAGGTATGCTACGAGCACTGGATTGTCTGTTACATTTCGTAATTAAAACTCATAGAAAAAATTGATCAAGGTGCTTAAATTATAAACTTCCTTCAAAACAATATACCTGAGCAGCATAATAAGCTCCATCATAGGGCAGGTGAGCTCACCGTCAAAGTTGAGTCAATTTGACTATCAAAAGTCAAACAAGACAGATAAATTGGGACGGAAGGAGTATTATTTATCATCGTATAACTCTCGAGACCATGGTACATTAGTACTGCATTCTGCAATCATTATACCTTTGCCATTTTAACATGGTTTCACTTCCCCTTTTGTTGCACAATTTACACATTTGAGTTATTTATCGATCAGGTCAGAAGTAATTTAGAACGAAAAAGATGGAAGAGCTCAGTTAGATCGTACCTGTGTGGGGATGAATTCAATTCTGTTCTTGCGGAGGAGGATTCAGCTTCTGTAAGGAGCTCTAAAGTCACTGTATCAACTGAACCCGAATTTAGTTCGACCTGTGTAGATGATCCTGCTTCTTCTGTTTGGAGCTCCGAGGCTACAGTCACGCAGTAGATATACAAGAAGAAAAACAGAACTCAACCTCTAATTTGTTTCGCAAAGATGATGCAGCAATTGTGATCCAGTCAGCATTAAGAAGCTTTCTGGTCAATTCACAGTCAGCCTTACACATTCTTTGCGTACTTAATTTGTAACTCATATTATCACAACAATGTTACCATAGTAAAAGGCGCATTGCTACAGTTTATATTCAATGTTGCTAGAACTGAAGGGGTGAATTTGCATTCCAAACCATGCATGCAGTGCACTGGTTCTAGTTTCTGAATTTATGTTTAATGTCTTTTCAGGCTCGGAGGCGCCAGGAAGGACTCAGCTTGATGGAATGTAAGGAAGAGTTCGCTGTAGGAGCAGAAAGTAAAAGGAGCGAGTCTGTTGGAACATCTATAGAAGTTCAAACTGGAAACTCAACACTTCACTCCTTTCAAGAGGAAAATGAGAGTTTGCCTCAACAAGTGCAACACAAAGGCAGAACAAATCAATTTCTATAGACAATTAAAGCAGCAAATAGAATTGATGATTAGTTAGCAATTGGCAATCTAACTAAAAAAATAGAATTGCAGACATGCCACCTGAATCAAATAATGAACCAACCACCGTAGCTTGACCATTCTATTTTATCTGAGAATTGCAGGAGGACTGGGATGATAGCACCGTAAGCAGCAATATATCAAAAGCTGAGAATGCAGAACAGATTAGAAGCAACAAGGCGTGAAAGAGCATTAGCCTATGCCTTCTCGCAACAGGTAAATTGTCAAAATATATGACTAAATAAAATATAAATAATTTGTGACAAAAATAATCATATCAAGTTCATAACTGGTGTTTGATCTTTTAGCTGAGAGTCTGTTCTAAGAAAAAACACACCAGATCCGAATCTGATGTGGAATCTAACATGGGCTGGAATTGGCTCGAACGTTGGATGGCAACCCGCCAGCAAGAAAATTGCTCAACAGAAATAACTAAGCAATATGATCGACCTAACAGAAACCAGAAATCAGCTACAAGGAAGAGGCTGTTATTTGATGTAGCGGGAGAAGAGGAAAGTTGTGGATCAAACGAAGTATCTATACAACTTGATAATAATTCTGTCTCAGCATTCTCAAAAGAAAAGGAAGAGTACACAAAGCCCCTGCAGGATAGGCTAAAGCCAACAAGTGTTTCAAGATGCAAGACTTTGCCAAGCTACCACTATGCAAAGGAGACTGTTAATCTAGATGCTCAAATAAATATCACAAAGGACAAGGTTAAGGTAGATTCTCAAACAAATATATAATACTAACTATAACAGTGCAGTAATTTCTGTCTGAAACGGATAATTTTCTGCTCAAGTTTCTCAGACATAATGGAATGGACAGTAATAAATCAGCATTCTGCAGCATTAACATAACTAGATACAGGTCTTCAAGAAATATTCTGAATATGTAATTGGGTCATACCTTTCTAGAATATGTAGTATTTTGTTATCTGCCTACATGTACAGGTTATAACTTTCGAGGGAAAATAAGTTAAGAGTGCTACATTGGATGCTTTATTTTAGCACTGGACAGAGAACTGAGATGTGTAAACCAAGCATGTCACACCAATGTAGAATTTTAATATGGTAGGTGTATACCAGAAGGCCTTTATATCAGGAAGAAACTACACACTGTCTTATAAAGTAAAATTTGACAAGATTATAACACATTAACAATTGCAAATTAAGTCTCAAAGATTGCAATTCAAAAAATTAAATCCACTCACTCTAGCTACCTACCAATGTTTCGCTACAGACATAAAATACCTAGCAACTCAACATAAAAAAAGTATAATTTATTCAATAAAATTTCATCACGGAGAGCATTTTTTGGGCTTCTCATCATCAACATCATCATTCACGAAACTTTTCCAGAATGCATGTGACTTCCATACCATTGCCATATCTTCGATAGGAATACCTTTAGTCTCAGGCAACAAGTAGTGCACGAACACGGTCATTACTACGACACAGAATGCAAAGAACACGAAAAGGCCAAATTTCATCCGACAGAGCATCATCAAAAAGAGTTGAGCAATGACAAATGTGAAAAACATGTTCACTGAAACTGTAATACTTTGTGCAGCCGATCGAATTTCGAGTGGAAAAATCTCACTTGGTACTAACCAGCCTAGAGGCCCCCACGACCAGGCAAATCCAGCCACATACATGCATATGAAAGCAACAATAGCAATAGCATACCCCTTGGATAAATTATCACTGTCGCCGGATATTCCAAATTCTTTGCCAATAAGGATTGCAACAATAATCTGTCAAAAAAAAATACATACAAAATAAAGTAAGAGCTTGCGTCTCAAAATACGTAGGGCTAAGTCCACGAAACATAAAAAATAGCATATAGTTTATTGAATTGAATATGTATACCTGGCATATAATCATCTGAATACCTCCTTCATAGAAAAGAACTTTCCGGCCGAACTTATCAACAACATATATAGCCACAAAAGTCGCAATCACGTTTACTAAACCAGTGATGACAGCAGATGTAAGAGAGGCGCTACTCCCGAAACCAATAGTTCTAAACAGAACCGGGGCATAGAACATGATAACATTAATGCCAGTAATTTGCTGAAAGAATGGAATAAGTATAGCCATTACAAGGTGTGGCCTATACTTTCGTTGCAAGAGATTTCTCCAAGGATGCTCCACTTTCTTAGATGCTTCACTCGCTGCAACAAGATCTTCAAACTCCTCGTCAACATTATCGACACCACGAATTTTCAGTAATTCTGCTTTAGCCTGATCTTGCTTCCCCATTTCAATCAATGAGTTAGGAGTTTCAGGGAGAAACAATGATCCAACAATCATGAACAGAGCAGGAACAATCGCTCCTCCTAAACTCAAACGCCATCCCCAACCTCCTTCAATCTGTGCAAACCAAAAGTTCACAAGATTTGCTATGAGGATACCTAGAGTGATTGATAATTGAAAGCAAAAATTGAGGGCTCCTCTGTACTTGGACGGTGCCATTTCGGATAGGTAGAGTGGCACTGCCTGTAGTTACAAAACAACGTAATAACATTATAAAAACTTGAATAATTAACATGACTAACTTAAAGCAAATAGCAGAGAACAAGACAAACAAACAACGTTTAAACAGATTTGTTAATAACTATAATGTACACTGATTAACAATACTCAGGATTTCGATAAATCATTCAAGCAAATACTAATACGCATCAACACCTCAAAACTTGTAGCAAACTTGTTAGCAGAATAATGACATCAAATGTATAAGCGACAGCAGCAGTTAAATAAATATTTGAACAACTTGTATGAGACTTATAACAAATTATCAATTTAAGTAGTAATTCAATAAACAAACTAACAAACAAGGGGATCAATACAAAATCAGAGACAAATTATTCAAATTATCAGTTGAATAAGAAGGTTAAGAGAGTGCTCGGGTGAAGCGTGTGTCCTAAGGAATCGTGCCCCTCCTCATATAAGGATTTTCTGATACTCAATACACCCTAAGTGATATGTATTTACGGAGTTATCTTCAAAATTTTCAGGGTTTGGATTTCAACAATCATATGCATACAAATCAGTAAGAACAGTATCTGATACTGAGCCTGGTGAATAACTGGGATGATTATGGAGGACGAAAACAATTTAACGTTTGAGAAATATACAAATATTATTCACGAATGTATTGCTTTTTTCTGTTTTCATGCTTATTAAGTACTCCTAGTTAAATATACTTATTTAAATTAATTATAGGCTGTGCTAACACGAGTGAACACAATAACTGGGTATGCTGCTAGAGGCTGAACAACAGAGATGCTTCAATGGAGTATTTTATAAGTAATGTATGACTTTGTAAATTAAAAGCATATAATGATACCTGATTTCCGAATCCAATACCGAAACCAAGTAAAATCCTGCCAACAATGAGCATGACAATATTCTGAGCAAGACCATTAATGAGAGCACCAGCACAGAACAGAATACCACCCGCAAGCATAGATAGCTTTCGACCTAGCCTTCGTGTGACCCAAGAAGCCACAAAAAGAGATGACAATAGAGCTGCTACGTATAATGATGAAGTGAACGTCGTCAGTATCTGACTATCAAATTTGCAGTACTGATTGGTCGAATCGTCAGCCATTTGTTTTCGATATACAGATGGAAAGAACTGTTCCAAGAACGAATCCATCGAGGTCACCCCGCCTAAAGAGCGAAACAAAAAAAATATATTATAAGTAATTGAGCATGCACAAAAAATATAAACATAACAAAGTATTTGACACATTTATGTGTGTATTTATCATGAACGTAATATATACCAGATACACCAAGATCATAACCGAAGATCATTCCGCCCATAGCAGCAACAATGCATGCTACCACAACACGTGTGGTGAGCTTTCCTGGATAAACTTTCCCGTTGCTAGAGCTTACAGCACCATCGCCGGCCATATTCACTGTAAAGTATATACGTAGACTGAAAAAGGATTTTTTTTTATATTTATTAAAGTTGAAAAGCAAAGTTAGATTTAAGATTTTAGATGAAGTAGTTAAATATTTGTGATAGCATAAAATATATAAGAGTATGAATGAATATGGGACGTTAACATGGGTATATATAGAGATTTTTTATGCTGATGTTCTAGTTCTTGTCGGACATTATTTGTTCAAATATACATTATTTAGGATAAGCTGCTCGTTGTCTGTATCTTCTTTTTCTGTTCGGAGTACAAGTAGTAGTACTCCTATGTACCGTTTATGGCATTTGAAACCGTTTATGGCATTTGAAGTTTAATTTATAACTAGGCCATAACCGTGCGATGCAGAGATGATTATAATATTTATAATTTTATGATTTTGTTATTTTGTAAAACTAAATTATAAAAATAATAGTTATATATTATTGAAATTAATAAAATTAAAATATTACGTATTATTTGTTTAGGTATTATATATTATTGAAGGATTCAAAATTTCAATAGTTAAAATTTTAAAAAATCTTTTCTTGTTCTGCAATCTATATGGCGGGTGTAGGGCCTATACGAAAGTGAGAGTCTTAAATATAAGTGTATATGGATGATTTGCTATTGTTTTTTTAATTTTTCTTTGATTTAATAAATATTTTATTATATTATAATTTGAATTAATAAAATTAATTTTGGAAGTGTTTGATTTCCTACCAAGAAAGAAGTTGAGTGCTCTTAGATATCAAGCTGAATTATAATTCATAGAGTTTGTAGTTATATGAGATACATGATTTATTTATTTTGATTAAATAATATTTGTTTAAACATTGTTTGGAAGGTGTTAAACATATTTTTTAGAAAGGTGGTAGCCAACCGACCAAACAAAATCATGTTTCGCTTATAAGCGCGTCAGACTAAAATAAATCAATACTCCCTCCGTCCCTAAATACTTTTCACATTTGTGTTGTACACGTTTGCCAATGCACACTTTTGATTGTTAATATTGTTAGATATATTTGATAGTGTCATGTGTAATATGATTTGTGTTTAGTTTTCAGATCTTACCTAACAGGACAAATCAGTACTTAACTGGAAATCAACACTTATACTGAAGACAGAACTTAAGATATCAGAACTTAAGTTATCAAAACTTAAGGTTCAAAAGATATTTATCATGAGATAATATCAGGACTTAAGATGACTTTCAGATAAGGCAGGCGACTGATTGAAAGGAAAGAAGATCGAAACTAAGACAGATATTTAGCATATAAATACTTGAAACCATCATAATTTACTAAGAGGTGTAACATACAATAATTTACATGCTAACACACACATACATATAACTTAATCTTACTTTGTTAACAATAGTGTAAATAAAAAACTAACATTTTCCCAATACATACATTGAATTTCAAAAACTAATATTTTTCATTAAAATCAACTTTAATATTAACAATAATGTAAGTTTTACATTATTTTATATTATGATTGCAAGTCATTCTGACTTCAGTTATGCATTTTTTATATTTTTAAATTGAGTAAGTTAATTGTAAGTTAGTCGTGAACTCAGTAATAATACAGAGTAGTACATATAGTTTATTTAAATAAAATTCAAAATTTTTGGTCAACTCTATATTGAGCATATATGTTAATTTTTAATTTTTTCTTTGTAAACATAGTAACGGCATTCTACATATTAAGTTTAATCATTTCATTTTAAACGTACACTGATTATCCGGTTTATATTCATTCATTAAATACAAATAACACAACACAAACAAGAATATATATATTTTGCTTAATGAGCTATATTAGAAACGTTATGTAATTTGGTAATGTCTTGTATGGAAATAATAATGTTGATAAACAATCAACTTGTATTTAAAATACGTTAGATATTGTACAACATTTACAAATAAGAAAACAACTAAGAACATTATAATTGTATGATGCATACAAAAATTCTAGAAAATGACTCGTGCCTCGCACGGGTTATTATGTTTTTTTTTTGCCAAAGAAAATGTTTCATTAACAAACCAAATCCTTGTTCAGTACATGATAGAGTTCTGGGTAAACACAATTCCCACTCCATATACGATCAGCTACAGAACTATTGTGCCTCGCTAAGAAGTGAGCCACTTTGTTCGCGGATCGTTTAACAAAAATTAACGTCACCATACGATGATTTAACTCTGAAATTAAATACCTACACTCCTCTATAACTCTGCCCAGATAAGACAGATGGGTTGAAGAGCACCGAATTGCTTGTACCACTGCTAAACAATCAGTCTCCACTATCGCCGGTTGCTTTAGATTATATTTGATCCAACTCAAAGCTTCTTTGATACCCAGAGCCTCGGCCAAGTCAGGAGCTATACGACCTTCCCTGCAACTAGTTCCAGCAACTACCAGTTCGCCTCTATGATCTCGAGCAACCATGGATAAACAATATGTAGAAGAGTTTTCAAATATTGCTGCATCGACGTTAAACTTAACCTTACCTTCCTGTGGATACTCCCAACGCTCTTTGCCGTCTTCTTGGCCCATAAAACCAAGAAAATGATCGAACGACTTATCTTGAGCATTCTTCCATTGGTTAAGTAAGAGCTTTGCCAATTTACAAACATCTGAGTACTCCTTTCCACGTTGATTCCATATCACCTCGTTTTTATTATTCCAAAGAGACCAGCAAACCATAAACACCTCCTGCAATTCTATAATCTTACATTTCTGAAAAATTGAGTTTACCCACCTGTCGAAGCTTGAACTATTATTCTCCTCAGTATTAATGCCTAAATCATTCCAATATTGCTTTGCCATTGAGCATGTTACCAGAACGTGGTACACTATTTCTATTTCATCATTACACACCGGACATTTATCATTGACATCGACCCTTCTAGTCAATAACTGGTCCTTCGTAGGTAGTATATTACGAACTGCACTCCATATAAAATGCTTTACCTTCAAAGGCACTTTAGCATTCCACAGCTTCTTCCATGAGATACTATCATTCTGGATGTAACTTTGCTTGACTTCTTGAATTGCTGTATAAGCTGAACGCACTGTATATTGCTTCTTTTTATCCCATTTCCAGAACCAGCAATCTGAATCAGCATCTCTCAACGGTATAGACAGAATGAGCTTAGCATCTCTATCAATAAAGACATCCTTTACAACATCGACATCCCAAGCATACTGTCCTGGTATCATCAGAGCATCAACATTCCTATCCCTGATAGCTTCATTATCTGTGTGGACATAAGGATCATCGTTAGGAAGCCAAGGATCTTTGGTTATGCTGACTGTTGTACCTGTGCCCACTCGACGAACAGCCCCTCGCTTCAAGACAATCTGAGCTTCCATAATCGATCTCCAGATATAACTGGGATTGCTACCCACATTGGCTGACAAAAAAGAACCCTCAGGATAATATCTTGCTTTAAAAACTCTCTCAACTAGACTTCCTGTTTTGACAAGTAATCTCCAACCCTGTTTACCCAAAAGAGCCACATTAAAATCTTGTAATTTTCGAAAACCCAGACCACCATTTGATTTCTTCGTACACATACGATCCCATTGCATCCAGTGAATGCCCTTATTAGTATTCGAACTCTTCCACCAAAATTTGTTCATGACTCGCTCCATATCAGTATATAGTTGCTGAGGAAGAAGAAATAGACTCATGGTGTAGTTAGGTAACGCCTGTGCTACAGTTTTCAACAACAATTCCTTCCCTCCTCTCGATAACCATTTCTTATCCCACCCCTGCACTTTCTCCTTCATACGAACTTTTAGATATCCCAGCATGGCTGATTTATTACGCCCCAACATACTAGGTAAACCCAGATAAGTCATATTATCACCCGCCTCTTTGAAACGCAGCATAGCACATATTGCATCTCGAAATTCCTGTGCAGTATTTCTGCTAAAAAATACAGAAGATTTAGCAGCATTAATCTTTTGACCTGAAGCATGCTCAAAAATTTGTAACAAATCAACAATATGATCTGCCTCTCTCTCATTCGCTTTACAGAAAATATAAGTGTCATCGGCAAAAAATATGTGGGTTAACCGAGGCGCTCTTCGAGCCACCTGAATACCAGTCAAATTATTCCTTTTTTCATACTCTTTAATTAGCACAGATAAGCCTTCCATGCATATCAGGAATAAATAAGACGAGAGTGGATCTCCTTGACGGATACCACGATTAGGGATTATAGAACCAAACCTTCTACCTGTGTGGCAAATCTGATACTTAGCTGAACACACACAAGCCAACATCAACCCCACAACATGATTTGCAAAACCCATTTGCTTCAACATCTCTCTCAAAAAACTCCACTCCACACGATCGTAGGCTTTGCTCATATCTAATTTCAACGCCATCCACCCCACTTTACATTGAGTTTTGCGCTTTATTAAATGCATCACTTCATAAGACACCATGATGTTATCCGTTATTAATCTACCCGGGATAAAAGCGCTTTGAGTTTCAGGAATCAAATAGAAAAGCATCGACTTCAATCTATTTGCCAGGACCTTGGAAATGACTTTGTAACTCACATTACACAAAGATATGGGCCGAAGATCCATCATATTAATGGGATTTTTCTTCTTAGGAATTAAAGCTATGTTTGTATTCCCTAAACCATCCTTCAACTCGCCTGTTATGAAGAAATTACGAACTAACTCCACCAAATCTTGACCAACAATACCCCATAACTTTTGATTAAACCCAGGGCTCATGCCATCTGGGCCAGGAGACTTGTCGGGGTGCATGCTGAACAATGCTCGTTTTACCTCATTATCTTCGACCTGAGCTATCAAGCTTTCATTCTGTACTTGATTTATTCTTCTCGACACACCTTCAAATATTGGGTTCCATTCTGTTTCTGAAGCAGCACAAATCTTAGTGAAATAATCTATCATAGTGCTTTCCAAACCTGAATCCCACCCCACTTCTTGGCCTTCATCATTAACAAGGGTAGTAATCTGATTCGTTTTCCTCCGATTTTTAGTTGCAGCATGAAAATATTTACTATTCTGATCACCCTCTTTCAACCACAAATGCTTACATCTCTGTCTCCAGAAAACCTCCTGTTGATTGTAAATTTCATTTAATCTGTTTGAGGTTTCTTGAAACTGTTTCACTGACTGCGCGTCTCTCATACCTTTAGTACTCTTTAGAAACTTCTTACACTGCAATATTCTACTCTTGAAACTTCCCGTAATTTCTTCTTCCCACACTTGCAACAGAGTAGCACATTCACTTAACTTATCTTGCAGAGGACGCCCTTGATGCCTATACCAAACTTCTTCAACAATTTGACGACACATTGGCTCTCGAAGCCATGCGTTTTCAAACCTGAAAACTTTAGAAATCACAGCATGGGTGATCTTCACTGGTTCTAAAAAAATCGGACTGTGATCTGAGGTGCTAATCTCCAGATTTGTCAACTTGATTTCTGTAAACAGATCATTAAAAGTTTTGGACATCAACGCCCTATCTAATCTAACCTCCACCCAATCCTCGGTACCATGGCCACGTTCCCAAGTATACGGATACCCTCTCAGATCTATATCGCACATACCACAATCTTCCAACACTTCTTGAAAACCTTGAATCAGCCATGATGGATAAGGAAGTCCACCTCTCTTATCTTCTTGCTTAACAATATTATTCATATCTCCCAACAAACATCATGGTAACATCGACTTAGGTTGTAAATCCCTTATTAACTTCCATGTTTCACGTCTTTTAGAGCGGTCTGGTTCACCGTAAATTCCTGTCAGCCTGAATTTATTCCATCCTCTAATAACAACCTCCACATCAATATGGTTTTTACTATATGATAAC
This sequence comes from Apium graveolens, assembly GCF_009905375.1. Taxonomy (NCBI): domain Eukaryota; kingdom Viridiplantae; phylum Streptophyta; class Magnoliopsida; order Apiales; family Apiaceae; genus Apium; species Apium graveolens. Next base: position 15,690,392 of record NC_133649.1, on the reverse strand, counting down.
AACTGCACCTCCACTTGATTCCTCCATAACATTGCAATACCACCACTTCTCCCATCAACGTCAACGGCAAAAGCTCCTTCAAATTTCACCATATTTTTAACCTTCTCTATCGTATCCTTTTTACATAAAGTTTCACACAGAAAGACTATGTTGGGTTTCTTCTGGAATATTGTTTCCGTTAGGAATTGAACGGCCCACGGGGTCCCAAGCCCGCAGCAATTCCAACTTAGAGTACTCATAATATTAGGTGGGCCTGGAGACCAGAACCCACCCCTTGTCCATTTTTTGACCCATCCTCATTTGGAGTAAAATCTGTAATTTGTAACACACCATCAGTATCCATGGTTATCTGAGTTTCGTGTACAGTCCTGCTTCTTTTTCGACCCTCCACATTAAGCCCAATGGGTTCCTCTTCCCCTGGCCCAGATAATAGATTTGATATTACTTGATTGCCCATCATACCAGAGTTATTAATATCATTAATATTTGAACCAACTTCCATTAACTTCCCAATCTCATTACTCCGTATATTACTCTTATCACATCTCATCATATCCTTTGTCCCATATTTTTCTCCCGAAAACCCCGCTTTACTATTTTTCCGCCCAACTCTCTCCTCCCATTCCATGTCACCCTCCTCCCTAAGCCACTTACTAGAACTTTGTCCGGCCGCCCTACGTGGTGGCGCTCTAAGACAAGCTCCCCATTCTTTAGTTCCCTCTCCATCCCTCCTATCTATATTCCTCCTGCAGAAACGATCTGTGTGAGATACCAGACCGCAAAAGAAACAAAACTCTCCCAACCTTTCGTACTTACAAGTCACAACAAAATCCTGTCCGTTTTTACGAGCAACTTTCTTCTTCCTTTTCAAAGGCTTTCTCACATCAATCCTTATTTTCACTCTCATGCACTCCCTCCATATGGCTGTGTTATTCTTCACATCGTACATCAAAAACTCGCCAAAAAAATTCCCTAACTGTTTGCCAACCATTTCGGACATGTACCCAACTGGAAAATCATGAATCTGTATCCAAATATATAAAAACCAAAGTGGTACCTTTACCGGATCCTCTCCTGATGGTATAGCCTCTACACATAATATAGCGTTATCGAAGGTCCAAGGTCCCCCATTCTGCACCCAAGCCATATCTTCTTTGTGGTAAAATTGAAACAAAAAGATGCCCTGCTCCAGTTCTTTTATATTCACTCCCATGGTAGGCTTCCAAATGTCAGCCATTTTCGTTTTCATAGCCCTGGTGTTTATATTTTTCTCCGTTAAGAATCTTCCAACGAGACATAACTTATACTTGTTGGTCTCCTCTACAAAATCCCCTTCAAAAACTAGGTCTTCATTTTCCTCATCCTCTATACTCATGTCGTTCATCTGGTCTTCAATATTCTGATAGCGCGCCATGATGGCCTCCCACAAATCCCTTTGGTTACAGAGATGGAGAGAAAAACTAGGCTCTCACAGAGATGGAGAGAAAAACTGGACTTTTATAGTAGATTTAGTTATTATGCTAGTTATATATATAATAGAGCAAATAGGGGCTTGGATGAGACATTTTATTTCACTTAAAATTACTACATTACCCCTCATAAATAAATACAAACAATTGTTAAATTTAATATCATGTATTAATTACACCCAAGTCATTATTACTCTTTATTAAAAAAATACAAATAATTATCATATTTATCAACATATGCTAATTACACCTAACTCATTAATATTAACAATTTTATATATGTTACCATTTATTATTGAATATTAACTACCTATAATTAGATATTTAAAATTTAAAAATATTTGCCTACATACATATATATATATATATACTAAATTCCTATTTTTTTTAAACTCCATATGAAATAAATTTATTTTCAACTAAATAACAATTTAGTGCATCAAGCATTAAATTAAAAAAAATATGAGATATTCTTTTTGTATACCAATAAAAGAGTGGGTTATGAAGGGGTTTTATAATAAAGTCGAAATTCTTATTATATGATCAAATCGAATATAAACTAATACTAGTTTGTAGATTTTGAATATATATGATAAATTATTAAAATATTAAGTTCATTACGATTACAACAATGTTTTACAATAGTAAGGTGAATTATATTTCTTACCTTAACCAGTTTAAAAAAATCAGAGGTATAAGTAAAAGATTTATAAGATTACTGCAGTGTTACAAAAATCGGCAATTTTCGCTGATAAATCACCGGATGGCAACCAAACGATATTATGGAGCAAAATCGGAGCATAAAACATTTTTGGCATTTTCGGTCAAAATTGACGAATCAAGCACATGATTTGAGGCTCTGCAGAGAAGAAAAGGAAGAAAAAATATATTAGGCTTTGAGTTGGTGAAAAGCTGCAATTTTAAGTGAATGAACTAAACGACCGCCGAATGGAAACTGGAAAGATAAGGGAAGATGACAAGGAAAATGAAGAGAGGGAGGCATAATGATTATTGATACTCTTATTATTTTAATAATTAATGCACACAATATTATAACTTGTTATGGATGTACAAATGACAACATGTCAAGTTTACACATCTCAATTATTTTACTTATATATTTTAAAAATAATATAAAAATATGTCCTATTTTATTCCGATTTAACATTCCGATAAATTCCTGACCTTTAATAAATCACAAATCGGTAGTTCAACCTGTTTGTCCAATTTCTAATTTCTATAACCATGGATTACTAACCTAGTTATTAATATATTTATCATTAAAAATGAAGTATATTGGAAAATGTATTTATACTGTCAATTGTACAATATTATATTCAAGATGTCGGCTTTCATATTCGATCATTACATTTTCTACTAAGAAAAATAAGAATTATCTCATATTAATTGTATCACTAATTGTACCATGTAAACAACTGTATTAACTCTTTAATTAACTCCGTAATATTTCATTCTTATGAGTTGTCTCCTATGAGTTGTAATTATTTTCATGAAAAATGTGTGCTTTCATTTGCGTTATATTTTGATCATATATTTTGATTTCATTACCGAATATTCAATTCATTTTGAGAGAAAACACGTTGATTACGTCATCGATCTCAATCTTATAAATAGAGGTATTTAGTTAATCAAGAAACAACATGGATATATTATTAATAATTACAGTCAAAATAACATCAAATCACGTAATATAGAGCATGCCCATGCATTACACGGGCTATAGAGCTAGTTGCATAGTAATAAACCAAACACGGGTTTTTAATTTAACTTGAAACTTGTAATTGTAACTTAGTTACGGGAAAATTAAAGTTTCTATATAACCACATAATTGATGAAACAAACGAGGCCTAGAGTTAATTTTAGGAAAATTATAAATTGATAGAATTTTGCATATAAAAGTTGAATGACATCTATTATATATATAATAGAGCAAGCAGGGGTTTCAATGAGACAATTTAATCAAGTAAAATGACTGTTATATCCCCTAAGATGTAAAAACACATTTTATCCCCATCATATTTATTTCGTATTAATACCTCCATTATTATAAGATATTTAATTCTCTACGCATTAATAATTAATTTTTATTGAAATATACTTAATAGCTAATTAATCTATTAACTAATATATATATATATATATATAATAAATTAATTTATATGACTATTATGCCCCTACTTAATATCTATATAATATTTATTTTACATTTATTCTCACAATTAATATTTATTAGTTGACTATTAATACTTATATAATATTTGTTGCTCATAATTAATATATATTAATTGACGCATCATTAATATGCTTCACCATTGTGTACTTTATAAATACATTAACGTAAATGTAAAATTTATTTAACTAAATAATCATTTGTTAAAATTTATTAATTTTACATGATTAGTATACACATATACATATTCATATATACATATATACATAAATATAAACATACATACACACACACATGTATATGTACTTATTCGAACTAGACTATCATTTTAAAAGCGAATACTCGAATTGAATACTCGATCGGGCTACTAATTTTTACTCATCAATCACATTTTTGAAACAAAAAATAATCTAACCGCAATTATAATATAAACACATAAAATAATCTTAAAAAATCAACGAATTATACATATTTTCATGTTCGTTCATAATTTAATGAAATTTATTTCACATTTATTCTTTCAATTAATGCACCATTAATATTTATATTTTTAAATATCACTGAAATATATATCAAAAACTACTTATTTTGATTTAGATTTATGTTTGAGTAATAAGTCCATATATACATATATTTTGTCAATAATATTATTCATAATAATATATCATCCAATACTTATACGTGAGAAATATATCAAACATAAACCTAATTCAAATTAAGTACTTTTTAATATTTTAGTGAAATTTAAAATTCTAAATATTAACATTTATAATTCACGTATTCATATTATAAATTTGATAATTAATAACATATGAGTTAGATGTCAACTGAAAAAATTACATATCGAGCATACATATGTGCATTGAACTATTTATGCATTTAATTAGATAAATTATATATACTATTGTCACTTTAACCATTATATTTTTATGGTACAAATAAATTCGAATTTAGACAAAGATTAAGGAACTTTCTTATATATATATATATATATATAAGTACAATTCAAACTTGTATTGACATTAAGTGTTGTATCACTAATCAATCACATTTTTAGCACATCAAATACATAAAATATTTTTAATCACATTTTTAACATACAAACAAATTGAATAATTATGAACAAATTAATTTTTTATACATATTTAGAGAATACCCGTGCATCACACTGGCTAAAGATTGTATTATGTATAAGTAATCGACCTCCAAGATATCTTGTTATTATTCTCTTTAATCGTCCAAAGTGAGTTACATACCATTATATTTCTCATTTGTTATTTTCTTTGAAATGTATGGTAGAAAATGAATACAGACACACATGTAATTTTTGGCTTATAGCCTTCATTAAACATATGATCGTGTTGGTTTATATTGATGTTTAGTTGCGACCTTACACGTCACAACTTAAAAGAATGAAAACGACTGAAACAACTAATCTTAGTAATGTTTTTGACTTTTTGTATCAAATGAAACCAGAATAAGCCTAACATGTTCAGAACTATGTATTTGTTAATATTGAATGAGAGATGTGAAACGTTATTGAGGTCAAGAATAAATATTCTAATAACAATCAAAAATAAAATTATAACTGTACAAACTACTATAATTTGCAGTATTCTCAAATAAGCACAAACACTTTTACAACAACCCCCGTGGATCACCTTTAGCAGTGGACGACAAGAAATACCACAAATATTTTAAAAACAACCCACATGGATCGCCATTAGTAATGGACAACAAGAAATACCACTTCTGACCTATATTGTTTCACTCAAATTTTCAGGAATACGCTTAACCCAAATATCACCACATCCAAAAAATAACTTATACATATTCAAACCAATACGTACTCAATCCACCAGGCAACGACATGCATATATTGTCAATAATTGTAATTAAAATAAATAATCGCAACAACATTGTAATCATACCACAAATACTCATGCTCACATACACAAATAAATATATCATTTATCCATCGGAAAAAAAACATAAAGATACCATTAGCAATTACAGTTATAAAATAAAATTGAATTAACACACTATAGAGCATGCCCGTGCATTACACGGGCTATAGAGCTAGTTTTTTGTAATAATAAATTTGATCCCTGCATTTTTTTTAAATAGCCTTAATTTTGTATTTAAAACTCACTTAATTTTTAGATAATTATCTAAAGTAACTTAGGATCCTTAAGCCCTATTAAATTTGCCGAGAAAAACTGTATCCAAGTGATGCTTAATAACCAAATATTAAATTGATTGATTTTAAACTATGAGTAAACTGGAGTTCAGGTTAATTGTACATAAGCCTTCTATTTTTCTCTTTAAGTATATATTGGTTTTAAAATTGTAAATTAAATAAAAAAACTGCAAATAAATTTTCTTTAATTTATTGAAACAAGTGTTGAACGTTGATAATGTTATGACTAGCTATTTAAAAAATTAATGAATTCGATTCTTGTTGCGTTACAAAATTTTAAAATTTGAGCTTAAATTGACCACTACAATTGCCATCCACTTGTCACTAGCTCTCACTACAAGGAAAACCGGCTCACACAACGGTTTTTGCCCGTTATCTGATACCCTGAAAAACCGTTGACTATTGAGCCGCCGTCTCTTACATGGATCAGACAACGGGAAAAAACTGTTGTGTGAGTCTACATAGACAACCACCATGTCATTAAGCCCGTTGTATTATATCCAGAAAAGATAACATTTTTGCGTAGTTTTCGTTGCAACAAATAACATTACTCAAGTGTTTTCCCAAAGTCTGGAAACACTAGTGTATATTATCACTAATAGTATGACATTAAAATAAGAAATACAACATTTTGTGTCATATAAACGTTGTTGTGTACCCAAACACACAACAAAAATGAGATAAGAAAACTCTTGTAACCATGGTCTACAGACAACAGTTTTTTTTTCTAAATGTATGGCTTGAACTACTACATACAACGGTTATCCTTTCCCAACGTGTGGTTCGAGTACCTTGCATACAAGGTTTTTAATTTTTTTTAGACACTGATTTTTGTTATTAGAAATATTGTTTTAGTTCTAAAAAATACAATGCTTTTTATGAAACTTGGATATTGAAAGTATTGTCTCATAAAAAATATAACAAGTATTTTGATGAATGCCCTCATTGGCTTTGCATATCCAAACAAAAGTTCTACATGTAGCCAAAAGAATAATTTTCCATATCCAAATAAAAATAAGCTACACTATAGAATGAACATGCTACAAAAATTTCAAAAAATAACAATCCATCAACCTGCCCCTTATTCCCAATTGGGCCTCTCCTTTCCTCCTTGCCTTTCATGGTATCACAAACTTGTAGCATAGATGATGTTAAGTCCATTTCAAGTTTTACCATTTGTAACGACTTTAAATTTTCTTATGCAACTGCTGGTGTTTCTGGTGTGCACTAACTTCCCAAACTTGATTCACTTGGAAGTCCAGAAGGTCAAAACTCACTTTGTCGATAGCTTGTTTCTCGGCATAACACTGATTATTCACTGTGATAAAAATTCAAATGTCAGCACAACTGGCTCTAACCAAACAATCATTGAAAACACGTAAAAATGATTAGGAACAAAAAGAACATGTATTAGTACGCAACAACGTCATAAGCAGTATCTTTGAGAAGGAAACCCAGGGTGATTTCAAATACAGAATAAGGGCAGCTACCTATAGCTTCTTGTAGAATAGAAATCATAACATGACCCATAGAAGCTGAACATAGATGATAAATATATTGTATAAAAAACTTTTTAACTAAAAGGTTATAAAACTGTCAAGTACATGACACGATATATATTGTCGCTTACGTGGCTATGAGTTTCAAACAAAACAATGTATAGTGCTTAGGCACATGGCCTCATTTTCTCTAACTAGAGAACAAAATCCTGCTCCTGATGAAAAGATGCATGGTTCTAAACCCATTCCTCCACCTCACTTGCTGACAACATAAAATACATGTTTTTGGCGTAACACAATATTAGCTAATAATCAACATAATAATAGTCATCATTGATCTAAAGATGCAAAAATGTAGGCACATGACAAATCACAAAGTTATCAATTATAAGTAATTGAAAATAGTATTGCAAAAAGTAGTCATTTTTATTAGGTATAAGTTTGGGTTAGCATTCTAAGACAAAAGTTTTACAGAATGGGCATTTCAAACGATTGTATATCCAGCAGAATAATATTATTCGAAATAACTACCCTTAATTTTGGCTAAAAAAGATAGTGATGATATCAAGGCAACACGTTAAAAAGTGATATCAAGTATTAAATCTCGCAAATATGCAAACTAAACGATTAGTAAGCAGAACACCTTAGTTTCAGCATGTTTAATGATGTATGAATCAAACTAAAAGATTACTAAGCAGAACACCTTAGTTTCAGCATCTTTTCCAATATAGGAACAATAAATATATTGTTATCATACATGGATCTTATCGTATAACTCAACGAATCATGAGTTCTGAATTTCAACACTTGCAAAAGTATAATAATTTAGAATTCACTATATTCATATCTCACTAAACAAAATCATCACTACAAGGCACATAAAAAGTTGATGTAAAATTTTAAATGAATATATGAATATTACAAATAAGGACAATGGTCCACAACTGTAGTCCTCTCCCTAGACCACCATGAGACAACATTGAAATAAGACTCTGAACATACCACACCAATATATAGCCTATTTTAAAAATTGAACATGAGCTTCCAAATTAACACCAGTACACATAATCAATTTTTAAAATTTAATCTGTACATGAAAAATTACAAAATTCAAGCCAGTGAATGTCAAAACATTTACTTATATAAACAGACATAATTAAGCAAGCTCATATATAATGAATTGAGGAGAGTACTCAATTCGATTTGAATGGAAACTCACATGTTGATTTGAGCGGGTGCCCGACAAAAGATTTTGATTTACTCTGCAAAGACCCTATAGGGAATCCACCAACCATTACTGCACAGTTAACTCCAGTGCATGCCTCGACAACATCAGTTGTTGCAACAACACCTGTTACAAGTTATAATACATAAAGGTATTAAATAAAAAGTTATACCGATGTTCTAATTATTTCTTTTTCATTTATAAGTTACAACTTACAACCAAAGAGTGTAAGAACTAACTCTTCAAAAGAGGAAACACAGCATCCACCAACTATATTTTCACTCCATTCAATGCCTCGGCAGCTGGTGGAATATCGAGCATGTGGAGGATTACAAGTTGGTCAACACCCAACATCACTCATCTGACAATCATCGGCACAAGAGCATATCCAATTTGTCTAAGGGCCAAGAACTAGTCATACAAACCTTTCATTTAGCTAGCAATCGAATCATGAGATTTAAACCCGTTCAATGGGAATGAGATTCTTCTAATACAAGCTTATACTGAAATGTAATTATCAGTTTTATTAACCAAGTTAAAATTCATCCTACTCTCTAGTAATCTACTAACAGGTCTAAGGTGAGAAGTCCTGCTAGGTAATTAAAAATAAGTCTCGCATAATTTTTATCAATAAAAAGATAAGAAGCCATTTCAGTTAATGAAAAGAATGAATTCAGTTCAAGACAATGTTAAGAAAACAATGAATTCAGCTCAAGACAGTATGCATACCTTATATCCATAGGTCAAATAACCCCCTAAAAACTTAAATTTCCTCTTGTATACGGCCAATAGAAGATCAATTGCCCCCTAAATAGAAGAATTTAGATCTTATAAATGTCGTAATCGAGGCCCTTTTCGATCAAGTACTCAACAGAAGCAGGTCTCTGAGAGCCTTCCACCTTGGGAGCTGTCAGTTACTGAGTCAACTACTGAGTCAAGTGGCGAGTCAGGTACATTTTCCATTTCTAAATCAGACATGTTTCTCGACGAGTCAGTGCAATACGAGAGAGAGGAGAGATTTGTAGTAGTAATATGAGATAGTTTTGTACGAGATATTGAGAAAAGAGAACAAAATAGAGTTCTTGAGAGTGAAGATGCCATTGATTTTAATGGAGAAAATTTTGAGTTTGAGCCCTAGAATTGGGAAGATTAGGGGAAAATGAACATACAAATCAATCAAAAAAGGCTAAAATCAAAATAAACATTTATGTATGTATAAATTTTGCATAACCAGGAGAGTAGACAGGGAGAAGAGCGGGGGAGAGAGAAAGGAAGAGAGAGATGAGAGAGAGACATTCAGATCTGTGAAGCAATTAGACTGCACTATTTGTTAAGGCGGGGTGTCATTTGGGGAAAAATGGGAAAGAGCGGTCCATTTGCCGCTTCAATTTTCACATGTTTTGCCCTTATACAGCTTATATTTCAATAGAATTTTTATTAAAATTTAAGTAAATTAAATATTAAAAACTATTTTACACATATATGTATTCATATATTTATATTTGATAATTTGTGTATATGACTTCAATCAATATATCTTAACATTCACACGGTTGGATCGTTGAAAAAATTATACAAAAAAATTATATTGGTAGTCGGGAACGAATCTTGTGTTTGGAAGTAGTGATTTTACCAGATTTTTCAATTTTCGTCATTCAAGATGAATTTAATAATTTTTTCTTATGACTAAAATCGATATATCTTAACATCCGTACGGTTGGATCGTCGAAAAATCATTTTAAAAAATTAATCCTGTAAATCGGGAATGAGTCTCGTTGTCGGGAGGGGTACTTTTACCAGATTTTTCTAATCCTGGCATGCAAAATGAATTTCAAATTTTTTAATAATTTTTTCGTATGACTAAAATCGATATATCCCAACATCCGTACGGTTGGATCGTCGAAAAATCATTTTAAAAAATTAATCCTGTAAATCGGGAACGAGTCTCGTTGTCGGGAGGGGTACTTTTACCAGATTTTTCTAATCCTGGCATGCAAAATGAATTTCAAATTTTTTAATAATTTTTTCATATGACTAAAATCGATATATCCTAACATCCGTACGGTTGGATCGTCAAAAAATCATTTTAAAAAATTAATCCCGTAAATCGGGAACGAGTCTGGTTGTCGGGAGGGGTACTTTTACCAGATTTTTCTAATCCTGGCATGCAAAATGAATTTCAAATTTTTTAATAAGTTTTTCGTATGACTAAAATCGATATATCCTAACATCCGTACTTTTTTCATGTGACTAAAATGAGTATTTCTTAACATCCGTACGGTTGGATCCTCTAAAAAATCATTAAAAAAATTATCTTTTTCATCAGGTATGAAAAAAATCTAGTACGAGGCAACACCCAACGGTTTTTTATGAAAAAGTCTTGTTTGAAATAAATTGTGACAACAGGGTTTTTGATAAAAACCGTTGTCTTAGATGATCAACTTTTTTAAATCTTACGGCTGATATTAAATCTACTTTTAATCAACGGCTCTAATTACACCAACTCAACAATCCAAGTGAATGTTTTTTCCCCAATCACATGGTGCCACCTCATCACAAGCAACACTTCAGAAATTTCAAGAATCAGACTTACAGACATTGGTTTTTTATGAAAAAAGGTTGTCTTAGATGAACATTGACAACATTTATTTGAACAAAAGCTGTTGTGTAAGCGTAGCAGCGTTTTTTAATCTAATGGCTGATATTAAATATACATTCAATCAACTGCTCTTATTACACCAACTCAGCAATCCAAGTGAATATTTTTTCACCAATCACATGGTGCAACCTCATCACAAACAAGTGTGAAAAAATCTTTTAAAAAATTTATCTTGTTCATCGGGAACGAATCCCGTGTTGGGAAGAAGTGCTTTTACCAGATTTTTCTAATCCTGACATTCGAGATGAATTTGAAATTTTTTAATACTTTTTTATGTGACTAAAATAAGTATATCTTAACATCCGTACGGTTGGATCGTTGAAAAAATCATTTAAAAAAATTATCTTGTTCATCGGGAAAGAATTTCATGTTGGGAAGTAGTGCTTTTACCAGATTTTTCTAAACCTGACATTCGAGATGAATTTGAAATTTTTTCATACTTTTTTCATGTGACTAAAATAAGTATATCTTCACATCCGTACGGTTGGATCGTCAAAAAAATCATTTAAAAAATTTATCTTGTTCATCGGGAATGAATCCCGTGTTGGGAAGTAGTGCTTTTACCAGATTTTTCTAATCTTGACATTCGAGATGAATTTGAAATTTTTTAATACTTTTTTCATGTGACTAAAATAAGTATTTCTTAACATCCGTACGGTTGGATCATCTAAAAAATAATTTTAAAAAATTATCTCTTTTATCGGGTATGGAAAAAAATCTAGTACGAGGCAACATCCAACGGTTTTCTATGAAAAAGTCTTGTCTGAAATAAATAGTGACAACAGTTTTTTTGAAAAAAACCGTTGTTTTAGATGATCAACTTTTTTAAATCCTACGGCTGATATTAAATCTACTTTTAATCAATGGCTCTAATTATACCAACTCAACAATCCAAGTGAATGTTTTTTCACCAATCACATGGTGCCACCTCATCACAAGCAATGCTTCAGAAATTTCAAGAATCAGACTTACAGACAACGGTTTTCTATGAAAAAAGGTTGTCTTAGATGAACATTGACAACATTTATTTGAACAAAAGCTGTTGTGTAAGCGTAGCAGCATTTTTTAATCTAATGGCTGATATTAAATATACTTTCAATCAACTGCTCTTATTACACCAACTCAGCAATCCAAGTGAATATTTTTTCACCAATCACATGGTGTCACCTCATCTCCTCTTAATGAATGTCTCTCATTATACCAGCTCACCAATACAAGTGACAATGGTTTTATGAGCAAAACGCTTGTGTGATGTCGTGACATACAACAGAATAAAAACACTTGTATGTCAAGTGATATTTAGACAACACAATAAAAGTACGTTGTTTGATTCCAGCTTAACTAATCCATTGAGAAAACACTTGTCTCATTCCAACAACGGTGTTTCACAACGTTGTCTCCATTACTTTCAGACAATGCAAAATTAAACTGTTGTACAAACTACCTCATTTGCACAACATATCTTTAGAAAGGCTTGTCTGTGTCGATTACCTAGACAATAGTTTTTAAAGCATTGTAGGAATGATGAAATCTTTTTATTTAAACAACACCTTATCTCATAAAACAGTTGTCTGATACGATATGCTAGACAACAGTTTTAAACCTATTGTAGTAAAGGGATTCACACAACACCCGTTTTCTGGTTTTTAAAAAACTGTTGTGTAAAATTTCTGGGCAACACTTTTTTGGTCAAGCGTTGTCTGATGGCATTTTTCTTGTAGTGTCTCTTCTTTAACCGTATATAATGGGCCTTTGGTACATACAATATAAGTTAATTATTCACTTATATACCATAAGTACTTATTGAGTATTTGTTGTCCAAACTTATAAGTCATCAACTTATAATAAACTTATAAACTCATAAGTTGAATGTTACTAACAATGTATTTTTTCCTGACTTATTTTGATTTTTCGCTTTTTTATTTTAAATTTAGTTTAAATATTTATATTTTTACATGTCTTTTTAATTTAAAATTTATCAATTAAGATAATTATATTTAAAAAACATTTATTTTGGGTCATTTAATTATAAAAAATTCTGACTTAATAGTAAAATTATTCAAACACTTTTTTAATTTATAAGTATTTATTTACTTAACACTTATAAATCACTTATTAATTTTAAATTATAAATTACTTATTTTAAAATTACCAAACAGTTTGTCTTCAAGGTTTCTTGTTATATAGAATTGTATTGCTAATTTTGTTTAATCTTACGAAAATACAGTAACATGAATCTGCTCATCTATGCTATACTATTATAAGCGAAACATGGTTTTGTTTGGTCGGTTGGTTACCACCTTCCTAAAAAATATGTTAAAACCTTCCAAAAAATGTTTAAACAAATATTATTTAATCTAAACAAATAAATCATGTATCTCATATAACTACAAACTCTATGAATTATAATTCAGTTTGATATCCAAGAGCACTCAACTTCTTTCTTGGTAAGAAATCAAACACTTCCAAAATTAATTTTATTAATTTAAATTATAATATAATAAAATATTTATTAAATCAAAGAAAAATTAAAAAATAATAGCAACTCATCCATATACACTTATATTTAAGACTCCCACTTTCGTATAGGCCCTACACCCGCCATATAGATTGCGGAAGAAGAAAAAACTTTTTAAAATTTTAACTACTGAAATTTTGAATCCTTCGATAATATATAATACATAAAAAAATAATACGTAAATATTTTAATTTTATTAATTTTAATAATATATAACCATTATTTTTATAATTTAGTTTTACGAGATAACAAAATAATAAAATTATAAATATTATAATCAGTCCGTGCATCGCACGGGTTATATGCTAGTTATAAGTTAAACTTCAAATGCCATACTATTATAAGCGAAATATGGTTTTGTTTGGTCGGTTGATTACCACCTTCCTAAAAAATATGTTAACATCTTCCAAAAAATGTTTAAACAAATATTATTTAATCAAAATAAATAAATCTTGTATCTCGTATAACTACAAACTCTATGAATTATAATTGAGCTTGAAATCTAAGAGCACTCAACTTCTTTCTTGGTAGGAAATCAAACACTTCCAAAATTAATTTTATTAATTCAAATTATAATATAATAAAATATTTATTAAATCAAGGAAAAATTTAAAAACAATAGCAAATCATCCATATACACTTATATTTAAGACTCCCGCTTTCGTATAGACCCTACACCCGCCATATAGATTGCAGAAGAAGAAAAGACTTTTTAAAATTTTAACTATTGAAATTTTGAATCCTTCAATAATATATAATACATAAAAAATAATACGTAAATATTTTAATTTTATTAATTTCAATAATATATAACCATTATTTTTATAATTTAGTTTTACAAAATAACAAAATAATGTCGTGAGTGATCTTGTTGGATTCGTATTTATGAGTACTTTAATACAATGAAATTTTTATATTTAATACTAATACGAAATTAAAGATATTTTTTAGGTCACACACTGTAGAAGAGGTTAAATACAGTGTTTAGCACAATCAAATCTAATATAAGAACTTAAGTAACAGAAAACAGATTTTATTCAACACAATAAACTATTTTACAAGGATTTTTTTTAAAAATTAAGTATAAAGTAAATGCCTTAATTATCACTAAAATTGATTTAGAAATTATCAAATTAGCTAATTAAAATAAAAAATTGAATGGGATATAATTATTAAAATTTATTCAAATCACCTTATAATCACATTAAATAGTAAAAATTATGAAATTAATTGATAAAAAATATTTTTATAATATTTATATGGTTTAGCTTCTCCAAAAAATCACTAATAAGTATTAAAAATTCACTAATTTGTAATACCAAAAATCACTAAAAATAATAGCTATACATATGTGTATGGCTATACATTACATCACCACTTCCTGCATCACCCACATAGACATGTGATCTTCTCCCACATTTACCTATAACAAATATCATCTCTGATAAAACTAGCTACCTCCATTTCTCAATTTTGTTCTATGTATCAAAATTAGAAAAAATGAAATCAATCTTCACCAACACCTTTAATTCACACAACCACCATTGTGAAAATTGCAACATCTCAATATTAAAGGTGTTTGGTGCTCAAATTCATATTAATCAGTGATGAAATTAATATTAATTACCACTGGGGATGATATAGACATACATGATTATATGTATATGTATGCAGGTATAGTTTTGTCAATGGATGAGGTTAGAGGAGGGATGAGGCAGGAGGGAGGTGATACATCCGATAACAAATTGATAGAAAAAGGTTGACGGAACATCATATATAGGTTTGGCAGAGAAAATAATGAATGAGACGCAAAAAATGAATGAATTTGAGTAGTTTCTAATTTTTATTTTAATATTGGTTTCTATTTGATCATTATGTAAGTAATCAAGTTTTTTTCAGCCAATATAAAATTTAGAGCTAATATATCCTCCCATATAAAGGTTAAGTTTCTGTAGCCAAAATTCTTATACCAAAAAAACATTTAAAAATCCTCTCTTGTAAAGGTTGAGCTTCTGCTATTAAATTGTAATTTAAATTTAAAAATAAAGGTAAGTAATCAAGTTTCATTTTAGACAATATAAAATTTAGAGCTAATACACAATATTTACATTTTAATATTCAAAAACCATTACTTATATTATATAATCTCATAAATTAAAAAAGTAAATGTAAGTAATCAAGTTTTATTTCAGCAAATATAAAATTTAGAGCTAATATATAATATTAACATTTTAATATTTAAAAACCGTTTTGAACTATTTTATTAATTTTCAAAGATATTTATACCAAACAAATTTTTGCAACTTCATATTTTGAATTTAACAGTTAAAATCCGTAACTGAAAAATTAAAAAAATATAAAATTTTGCAACCTCATATTTTGAAGTTAACATTTAAATATGTAACTATATATAAAAATACGAAAAACTATTATATAATAATCTCATCATAATTTGAAAAAATATAAATTTTAAAAATTAGAACTTATCTAATAATTAAATTTTAATATTAAGAAATATAAAACACAAAATTACATTTGACTATTAAAAAAAGTACAACACCTAAAATTATATATACATACATATATATATATGACGATTCTCTAATGAGCACTCTTATTTAGTCCAATATTTAGAACTCAATTTGATTCAAATATATAATAATTTTGAATAACTTTGTTATGTAATTCTCTACACAAATCTTATAATATAGATCTAATTTGCCACCACATATGTACATAATACATAGAATTTCAAAATTATAAGCAATTATGAAATTTTTTTTATAAGATACTTTTAAAAGTTATTACTAATATTTTAGGATAACTACATACATAGCTCTTCATATTATTTAAATTTTAAAATTTAAATTTCAAACTAAAAGATAAGTTCTGATAAGCTCAGGATTTTTATATAAATATACATGTGTACAAAGATTTTACTCATAAAAATTTTAAAAGGATGGTCCAAGTCTCACTCCATCATCATCTGAAAGTTTCTATTAAATTGTATTCATGTGAATAAATTAAGCAGTACAAATTTAAATCCTACTTTCATACACGGTTAGCTTTATGTTGAAAGTGCAGTTTCAATAGCATTATAAAGTTACCCTATGATAAGAAGAAGACGGATAGAAGTTAGCACCAAATATTTGTTCAAGTTTTTTTATAACTTGCATGAATTTTAAATTATTATGTCACTATTGTTCACCAACATTATACTTAATAATTAACTTAAAATTTTATAATTTTAATAATAAAAAAGAATGAATTTGTTTCCGATGCTTAGCACGGGCAAGGTACTAGTCTTAATTAAGAACAAAGACTAGATACTAGGAGAATTAGAACAAATGTACTAGTCTTAATTATGGAGAGAAGGTGTGATTATGGTATGACAATGCTTTATTGACTAGAGATGAGCAACATGAGCCAGTGATTGCAGAATCATATGGAATCATATAAGAATTTGTAACATCATAACATTCAAAAGTAGACCAGCTGTTAGTTTATATCATCCATGTCCATTATAGACTCTATCAATTTGTTGAATCAATTGACGGAGTGTAGTTTTAACTTATATACAGCTGATAATCTTCCGACCTTAAATCACCGGGGAGAATAGTCCACAATTCGTGGAGAATAAGATATGATTAAGAGAATTCTGTACAGAAGTAGAAACAGGAGAAACTAAGAAGTTTAATCAGCTACATGCCTACTTTCCAAATTTAAACCTAGGTTACTTAAACTAAACTGCATCACCTATCAGTTAATAATATTATCAAGGTATGCTACGAGCACTGGATTGTCTGTTACATTTCGTAATTAAAACTCATAGAAAAAATTGATCAAGGTGCTTAAATTATAAACTTCCTTCAAAACAATATACCTGAGCAGCATAATAAGCTCCATCATAGGGCAGGTGAGCTCACCGTCAAAGTTGAGTCAATTTGACTATCAAAAGTCAAACAAGACAGATAAATTGGGACGGAAGGAGTATTATTTATCATCGTATAACTCTCGAGACCATGGTACATTAGTACTGCATTCTGCAATCATTATACCTTTGCCATTTTAACATGGTTTCACTTCCCCTTTTGTTGCACAATTTACACATTTGAGTTATTTATCGATCAGGTCAGAAGTAATTTAGAACGAAAAAGATGGAAGAGCTCAGTTAGATCGTACCTGTGTGGGGATGAATTCAATTCTGTTCTTGCGGAGGAGGATTCAGCTTCTGTAAGGAGCTCTAAAGTCACTGTATCAACTGAACCCGAATTTAGTTCGACCTGTGTAGATGATCCTGCTTCTTCTGTTTGGAGCTCCGAGGCTACAGTCACGCAGTAGATATACAAGAAGAAAAACAGAACTCAACCTCTAATTTGTTTCGCAAAGATGATGCAGCAATTGTGATCCAGTCAGCATTAAGAAGCTTTCTGGTCAATTCACAGTCAGCCTTACACATTCTTTGCGTACTTAATTTGTAACTCATATTATCACAACAATGTTACCATAGTAAAAGGCGCATTGCTACAGTTTATATTCAATGTTGCTAGAACTGAAGGGGTGAATTTGCATTCCAAACCATGCATGCAGTGCACTGGTTCTAGTTTCTGAATTTATGTTTAATGTCTTTTCAGGCTCGGAGGCGCCAGGAAGGACTCAGCTTGATGGAATGTAAGGAAGAGTTCGCTGTAGGAGCAGAAAGTAAAAGGAGCGAGTCTGTTGGAACATCTATAGAAGTTCAAACTGGAAACTCAACACTTCACTCCTTTCAAGAGGAAAATGAGAGTTTGCCTCAACAAGTGCAACACAAAGGCAGAACAAATCAATTTCTATAGACAATTAAAGCAGCAAATAGAATTGATGATTAGTTAGCAATTGGCAATCTAACTAAAAAAATAGAATTGCAGACATGCCACCTGAATCAAATAATGAACCAACCACCGTAGCTTGACCATTCTATTTTATCTGAGAATTGCAGGAGGACTGGGATGATAGCACCGTAAGCAGCAATATATCAAAAGCTGAGAATGCAGAACAGATTAGAAGCAACAAGGCGTGAAAGAGCATTAGCCTATGCCTTCTCGCAACAGGTAAAGTGTCAAAATATATGACTAAATAAAATATAAATAATTTGTGACAAAAATAATCATATCAAGTTCATAACTGGTGTTTGATCTTTTAGCTGAGAGTCTGTTCTAAGAAAAAACACACCAGATCCGAATCTGATGTGGAATCTAACATGGGCTGGAATTGGCTCGAACGTTGGATGGCAACCCGCCAGCAAGAAAATTGCTCAACAGAAATAACTAAGCAATATGATCGACCTAACAGAAACCAGAAATCAGCTACAAGGAAGAGGCTGTTATTTGATGTAGCGGGAGAAGAGGAAAGTTGTGGATCAAACGAAGTATCTATACAACTTGATAATAATTCTGTCTCAGCATTCTCAAAAGAAAAGGAAGAGTACACAAAGCCCCTGCAGGATAGGCTAAAGCCAACAAGTGTTTCAAGATGCAAGACTTTGCCAAGCTACCACTATGCAAAGGAGACTGTTAATCTAGATGCTCAAATAAATATCACAAAGGACAAGGTTAAGGTAGATTCTCAAACAAATATATAATACTAACTATAACAGTGCAGTAATTTCTGTCTGAAACGGATAATTTTCTGCTCAAGTTTCTCAGACATAATGGAATGGACAGTAATAAATCAGCATTCTGCAGCATTAACATAACTAGATACAGGTCTTCAAGAAATATTCTGAATATGTAATTGGGTCATACCTTTCTAGAATATGTAGTATTTTGTTATCTGCCTACATGTACAGGTTATAACTTTCGAGGGAAAATAAGTTAAGAGTGCTACATTGGATGCTTTATTTTAGCACTGGATAGAGAACTGAGATGTGTAAACCAAGCATGTCACACCAATGTAGAATTTTAATATGGTAGGTGTATACCAGAAGGCCTTTATATCAGGAAGAAACTACACACTGTCTTATAAAGTAAAATTTGACAAGATTATAACACATTAACAATTGCAAATTAAGTCTCAAAGATTGCAATTCAAAAAATTAAATCCACTCACTCTAGCTACCTACCAATGTTTCGGTACAGACATAAAATACCTAGCAACTCAACATAAAAAAAAGTATAATTTATTCAATAAAATTTCATCACGGAGAGCATTTTTTGGGCTTCTCATCATCAACATCATCATTCACGAAACTTTTCCAGAATGCATGTGACTTCCATACCATTGCCATATCTTCGATAGGAATACCTTTAGTCTCAGGCAACAAGTAGTGCACGAACACGGTCATTACTACGACACAGAATGCAAAGAACACGAAAAGGCCAAATTTCATCCGACAGAGCATCATCAAAAAGAGTTGAGCAATGACAAATGTGAAAAACATGTTCACTGAAACTGTAATACTTTGTGCGGCCGATCGAATTTCGAGGGGAAAAATCTCACTTGGTACTAACCAGCCTAGAGGCCCCCACGACCAGGCAAATCCAGCCACATACATGCATATGAAAGCAACAATAGCAATAGCATACCCCTTGGATAAATTATCACTGTCGCCGGATATTCCAAATTCTTTGCCAATAAGGATTGCAACAATAATCTGTCAAAAAAAAATACATACAAAATAAAGTAAGAGCTTGCATCTCAAAATACGTAGGGCTAAGTCCACGAAACATAAAAAATAGCATATAGTTTATTGAATTGAATATGTATACCTGACATATAATCATCTGAATACCTCCTTCATAGAAAAGAACTTTCCGGCCGAACTTATCAACAACATATATAGCCACAAAAGTCGCAATCACGTTTACTAAACCAGTGATGACAGCAGATGTAAGAGAGGCGCTACTCCCGAAACCAATAGTTCTAAACAGAACCGGGGCATAGAACATGATAACATTAATGCCAGTAATTTGCTGAAAGAATGGAATAAGTATAGCCATTACAAGGTGTGGCCTATACTTTCGTTGCAAGAGATTTCTCCAAGGATGCTCCACTTTCTTAGATGCTTCACTCGCTGCAACAAGATCTTCAAACTCCTCGTCAACATTATCGACACCACGAATTTTCAGTAATTCTGCTTTAGCCTGATCTTGCTTCCCCATTTCAATCAATGAGTTAGGAGTTTCAGGGAGAAACAATGATCCAACAATCATGAACAGAGCAGGAACAATCGCTCCTCCTAAACTCAAACGCCATCCCCAACCTCCTTCAATCTGTGCAAACCAATAGTTCACAAGATTTGCTATGAGGATACCTAGAGTGATTGATAATTGAAAGCAAAAATTGAGGGCTCCTCTGTACTTGGACGGTGCCATTTCGGATAGGTAGAGTGGCACTGCCTGTAGTTACAAAACAACGTAATAACATTATAAAAACTTGAATAATTAACATGACTAACTTAAAGCAAATAGCAGAGAACAAGACAAACAAACAACGTTTAAACAGATTTGTTAATAACTATAATGTACACTGATTAACAATACTCAGGATTTCGATAAATCATTCAAGCAAATACTAATACGCATCAACACCTCAAAACTTGTAGCAAACTTGTTAGCAGAATAATGACATCAAATGTATAAGCGACAACAGCAGTTAAATAAATATTTGAACAACTTGTATGAGACTTATAACAAATTATCAATTTAAGTAGTAATTCAATAAACAAACTAACAAACAAGGGGATCAATACAAAATCAGAGACAAATTATTCAAATTATCAGTTGAATAAGAAGGTTAAGAGAGTGCTCGGGTGAAGCGTGTGTCCTAAGGAATCGTGCCCCTCCTCATATAAGGATTTTCTGATACTCAATACACCCTAAGTGATATGTATTTACGGAGTTATCTTCAAAATTTTCAGGGTTTGGATTTCAACAATCATATGCATACAAATCAGTAAGAACAGTATCTGATACTGAGCCTGGTGAATAACTGGGATGATTATGGAGGACGAAAACAATTTAACGTTTGAGAAATATACAAATATTATTCACGAATGTATTGCTTTTTTCTGTTTTCATGCTTATTAAGTACTCCTAGTTAAATATACTTATTTAAATTAATTATAGGCTGTGCTAACACGAGTGAACACAATAACTGGGTATGCTGCTAGAGGCTGAACAACAGAGATGCTTCAATGGAGTATTTTATAAGTAATGTATGACTTTGTAAATTAAAAGCATATAATGATACCTGATTTCCGAATCCAATACCGAAACCAAGTAAAATCCTGCCAACAATGAGCATGACAATATTCTGAGCAAGACCATTAATGAGAGCACCAGCACAGAACAGAATACCACCCGCAAGCATAGATAGCTTTCGACCTAGCCTTCGTGTGACCCAAGAAGCCACAAAAAGAGATGACAATAGAGCTGCTACGTATAATGATGAAGTGAACGTCGTCAGTATCTGACTATCAAATTTGCAGTACTGATTGGTCGAATCGTCAGCCATTTGTTTTCGATACACAGATGGAAAGAACTGTTCCAAGAACGAATCCATCGAGGTCACCCCGCCTAAAGAGCGAAACAAAAAAATATATTATAAGTAATTGAGCATGCACAAAAAATATAAACATAACAAAGTATTTGACAAATTTATGTGTGTATTTATCATGAACGTAATATATACCAGATACACCAAGATCATAACCGAAGATCATTCCGCCCATAGCAGCAACAATGCATGCTACCACAACACGTGTGGTGAGCTTTCCTGGATAAACTTTCCCGTTGCTAGAGCTTACAGCACCACCGCCGGCCATATTCACTGTAAAGTATATACGTAGACTGAAAAAAGATTTTTTTTAATATTTATTAAAGTTGAAAAACAAAGTTAGATTTAAGATTTTAGATGAAGTGGTTAAATATTTGTGATAGCATAAAATATATAAGAGTATGAATGAATATGGGACGTTAACATGGGTATATATAGAGATTTTTTATGCTGATGTTCTAGTTCTTGTCGGACATTATTTGTTCAAATATACATTATTTAGGATAAGCTGCTCGTTGTCTGTATCTTCTTTTTCTGTTCGGAGTACAAGTAGTAGTACTCCTATGTACCGTTTATGGCATTTGAAACCGTTTATGGCATTTGAAGTTTAATTTATAACTAGGCTATAACCCGTGCGATGCAGAGACTGATTATAATATTTATAATTTTATGATTTTGTTATTTTGTAAAACTAAATTATAAAAATAATAGTTATATATTATTGAAATTAATAAAATTAAAATATTACGTATTATTTGTTTAGGTATTATATATTGTTGAAGAATTCAAAATTTCAATAGTTAAAATTTTAAAAAATCTTTTCTTGTTCTGCAATCTATATGACGGGTGTAGGGCCTATACGAAAGTGAGAATCTTAAATATAAGTGTATATGGATGATTTGCTATTGTTTTTTTAATTTTTCTTTGATTTAATAAATATTTTATTATATTATAATTTGAATTAATAAAATTAATTTTGGAAGTGTTTGATTTCCTACCAAGAAAGAAGTTGAGTGCTCTTAGATATCAAGCTGAATTATAATTCATAGAGTTTGTAGTTATATGAGATACATGATTTATTTATTTTGATTAAATAATATTTGTTTAAACATTGTTTGGAAGGTGTTAACATATTTTTTAGAAAGGTGGTAGCCAACCGACCAAACAAAACCATGTTTCGCTTATAAGCGCGTCAGACTAAAATAAATCAATACTCCCTCCGTCCCTAAATACTTTTCACATTTGTGTTGTACACGTTTGTCAATGCACACTTTTGATTGTTAATATTGTTAGATATATTTGATAGTGTCATGTGTAATATGATTTGTGTTTAGTTTTCAGATCTTACCTAACAGGACAAATCAGTACTTAACTGGAAATCAACACTTATACTGAAGACAGAACTTAAGATATCAGAACTTAAGTTATCAAAACTTAAGGTTCAAAAGATATTTATCATGAGATAATATCAGGACTTAAGATGACTTTCAGATAAGGCAGGCGGCTGATTGAAAGGAAAGAAGATCGAAACTAAGACAGATATTTAGCATATAAATACTTGAAACCATCATAATTTACTAAGAGGTGTAACATACAATAATTTACATGCTAACACACACATACATATAACTTAATCTTACTTTGTTAACAATAGTGTAAATAAAAAACTAACATTTTCCCAATACATACATTGAATTTCAAAAACTAATATTTTACATTAAAATCAACTTTAATATTAACAATAATGTAAGTTTTACATTATTTTATATTATGATTGCAAGTCATTCTGACTTCAGTTATGCATTTTTTATATTTTTAAATTGAGTAAGTTAATTGTAAGTTAGTCGTGAACTCAGTAATAATACAGAGTAGTACATATAGTTTATTTAAATAAAATTCAAAATTTCTGGTCAACTCTATATTGAGCATATATGTTAATTTTTAATTTTTTCTTTGTAAACATAGTAACGGCATTCTACATATTAAGTTTAATCGTTTCATTTTATACGTACACTGATTATCCGGTTTATATTCATTCATTAAATACAAATAACACAACACAAACAAGAATATATATATTTTGCTTAATGAGCTATATTAGAAACGTTATGTAATTTGGTAATGTCATGTATGAAAATAATACATGTTGATAAACAATCAACTTGTATTTAAAATACGTTAGATATTGTACAACATTTACAAATAAGAAAACAACTAAGAACATTATAATTGTATGATGCATACAAAAATTCTAGAAAATGACTCGTGCCTCGCACGGGTTATTATGTGTTTTTTTTTGCCAAAGAAAATGTTTCATTAACAAACCAAATCCTTGTTCAGTACATGATAGAGTTCTGGGTAAACACAATTCCCACTCCATATACGATCAGCTACAGAACTATTGTGCCTCGCTAAGAAGTGAGCCACTTTGTTCGCGGATCATTTAACAAAAATTAACGTCACCATACGATGATTTAACTCTGAAATTAAATACCTACACTCCTCTATAACTCTGCCCAGATAAGACAGATGGGTTGAAGAGCACCGAATTGCTTGTACCACTGCTAAACAATCAGTCTCCACTATCGCCGGCACTGCCACGTCAGCAAAGCGTTACGTTAACTTTTCTGTTACAACGCTACTGTTACATTTGCTCAACCCTGCCACGTGTGCACCGCCACGTCATCAAATAATTAATTATTTAATTATTTAATAAATAATTAATTAAAAAATTAAATAAATAATAATTAAATAAATAAATAATGGAGAAGTGGGCCCCACATGTGGGATCCCCTTGTGGGCCCCACATGTGGGCTGCACTTGTGGGCCCCACATGTGGGCCCCATATTAAACAACTATTTAATTATTTAATAAATAATTATTTAAATAATTAAATAAATAATAATTAAATAAATAAATAATAAAGAAGTGGGCTCCACTTGTGGGCCCCACATTTAGGCCCCACATTATCCAATTATTTAATTATTTAATAAATAATTATTTATATAATTAAATAAATAATAATTAAATAAATAAATAATGGAGAAGTGG